>NC_061511.1:132490803-132525736 GCF_022539505.1 Lolium rigidum
GGGCGCGCCCCCCTATGGTGGTGATGTCTACGTTCCCCTCCTTTCCATGTAGGCGGTGTTGGGCCCCCAAGAGCGAGAGGTTTGTAGAACAGCGGCAAGTTTCCCTTAAGTGGATACCCAAGGTTTATCGAACTCGGGGAGGAAGAGGTCAAAGATATCCCTCTCATGCAACCACTGCAACCACAAAGCAAGAAGTCTCTTGTGTCCCCAACACACCTAATAGGTGCACTAGTTCGGCGAAGAGATAGTGAAATACGAGGTGGTATGAATAAGTATGAGCGGTAGCAACGGTGCCGAGAAAATAGCTTGCTGGCGTGTAGTTGATGGTGGTAGTATTGCGACGGTAGTAACACGGTAAAACGGTAAACAAGCGGTAGTAACTCGGCGGTATTTAGGAACAAGGCCTAGGGATTACACTTTCACTAGTGGACACTCTCAACATTGATCACATAACGGAATAGATAAATGCATACTCTACACTTTTGTTGGATGATGAACACATTGCGTAGGATTACACGAACCCTCAATGCCGGAGTTAACAAGCTCCACAATAATGCTCATATTTTAGTAACCTTTAGTGTAAGATAGATCAACGAGACTAAACCAAGTACTAGCATAGCATGCACACTTGTCACCTTCATGCATATGTAGGAGGAATAGATCACATCAATATTATCATAGCAATAGTTAACTTCGCAATCTACAAGAGATCATGATCATAGCATAAACCAAGTACTAACACGGTGCACACTACTTGTCACCTTTGCACACGTGCGGGAGGAATAAACTACTTTAATAACAAATCACTAGAGTAGCACATAGATAAATTGTGATACAAAACATGTTGCAATCATAAAGAGATATAAATAAGCACCTCACTATGCCATTCAACATTGAGTAAGTATTACGTGAAATATGGCCTAAGAGACCCACACGGTGCACACACTCGTCACCTTTACACACGTGGGACAAGGAGTCTCACGGAGATCACATAAGTAAAACTCACTTGACTAGCATAATGACATCTAGATTACAAGCATCATCATATGAATCTCAATCATGTAAGGCAGCTCATGAGATTATTGTATTGAAGCACATAGGAGAGAGATGAACCACATAGCTACCGGTACAGCCCCGAGCCTCGATGGAGAACTACTCCCTCCTCATGGGAGCGGCAGCGGTGATGAAGATGGCGGTGGAGATGGCAGCGGTGTCGATGGAGAAGCCTTCCGGGGGCACTTCCCCGCTCCGGCGGGGTGCCGGAACGAGAGACTCCTGTCCCCGGATCTTGGCTTCGCGATGGCGGCGGCTCCGGAAGGTTTTTGTGGTTTTCGTCGAACGCCCCGAGGTTTTTAGGTCAGGGGCTTTATATAGGCGGAGAGGCGGCGCAGGAGGGCTTCTGGGGGGCCCACACCCTAGGGCGGCGCGCCCCCCCTTGGCCGCGCCGGGGTGTGGTGTGGTGGCCCTGCCCCCCTTCTCTGGCGGTTCTCGTGTGTTCTGGATGCTTCGGGTAAAATAGGAACACAGGCGTTGATTTCGTCCGATTCAGAGAATATTTCGTTACTAGGATTTACGAAACCAAAAACAGCAGAAAACGAGAGCTGGCACTTCGGCATCTTGTTAATAGGTTAGTTCCGGAAAATGCACGAATATGACATAAAGTGTGCATATAACATGTAGATAACATCAATAATGTGGCATGGAACACAAGAAATTATCGATACGTTGGAGACGTATCGGCATCCCCAAGCTTAGTTACTGCTCGTCCCGAGCGAGTAAAACGATAACAAAGATAATTTACTGGAGTGACATGCCATCATAAACTTGATCATACTATTTGTAAAGCATATGTAGTGAATGCAGCGATCAAAACAATATGTATGACATGAGTAAACAAGTGAATCATAAAGCAAAGACTTTTCATGAATAGCACTTCAAGACAAGCATCAATAAGTCTTGCATAAGAGTTAACTCATAAAGCAATAATTCAAAGTAAAGGTATTGAAGCAACACAAAGGAAGATGAAGTTTCAGCGGTTGCTTTCAACTTATAACATGTATATCTCATGGATAATTGTCAATGCAAAGCAATATAACAAGTGCAATATGCAAGTATGTAAGAATCAATGCACAGTTCACACAAGTGTTTGCTTCTTGAGGTGGAGAGAAATAGGTGAAGCTGACTCAACAATAAAAGTAAAAGAATGGTCCTTCAAAGAGGAAAGCATCGATTGCTATATTTGTGCTAGAGCTTTGATTTTGAAAACATGAAACAATTTTGTCAACGGTAGTAATAAAGCATATGTATCATGTAAATTATATCTTACAAGTTGCAAGCCTCATGCATAGTGTACTAATAGTGCCCGCACCTTGTCCTAATTAGCTTGGGTTAACACTGATCATCATTGCATAACATATGTTTCAACCAAGTGTCACAATGGGGTACCTCTATGCCGCTTTGTACAAGGGTCTAAGGAGAAAGTTCGCATTGGATTTCTCGCTTTTGATCATTCTTCAACTTAGACACCCATACCGGGACAACATAGACAACGAGATAATGGACTCCTCTTTTAATGCTTAAGCATTCAACAACAGATAATATTCTCATAAGAGATTGAGGTTTTATGTCCAAGCTGAAACTTCCACCATGATTCATGGCTTTAGTTAGCGGCCCAATGTTCTTCTCTAACAGTATGCATACTCAAACCATTTGATGTGAAAACCGCCCTTACTTCAGACAAGACAAACATGCATAGCAACTCACATGATATTCAACAAAGAGTTGATGGCGTCCCCGAAACATGGTTATCGCACAACAAGCAACTTAATAAGAGATAAAATGCATAAGTACATATTCAATACCACAATAGTTTTTAAGCTATTTGTCCCATGAGCTATATATTGCAAAGGTGAATGATGGAATTTTAAAGGTAGCACTCAAGCAATTTACTTTGGAATGGCGGATAAAATACCATGTAGTAGGTAGGTATGGTGGACACAAATGGCATAGTGGTTGGCTCAAGTATTTTGGGTGCATGAGAAGTATTCCCTCTCGATACAAGGTTTAGGCTAGCAAGGCTTATTTGAAACAAACACAAGGATGAACCGGTGCAGCAAAACTCACATAAAAGACATATTGAAAACATTATAAGACTCTACACCGTCTTCCTTGTTGTTCAAAACTCAATACTAGAAATTATCTAGACTTTAGAGAGACCAATTATGCAAACCAAATTTTAGCATGCTCTATGTATTCTTCACTAATAGGTGCAAAGTATATGATGCAAGAGCTTAAACATGAGCACAACAATTGCCAAGTATCACATTACCCAAGACATTATAGCAATTACTACATGTATCATTTTCCAATTCCAACCATATAACAATTTAACGAAGAGGAAACTTCGCCATGAATATTATGAGCTAAGAACACATGTGTTCATATGAACCAGCGGAGCGTGTCTCTCTCCCACACAAGCATGATGTAATCCAATTTATTCAAACAAAAATAAAAACAAAAGCACACGAAGACGCTCCAAGTAAAGCACATAAGATGTGACCGAATAAAAATATAGTTTCAAGAGAAGGAACCTGATAATTTATCGATGAAGAAGGGGATGCCTTGGGCATCCCCAAGCTTAGACGCTTGAGTCTTCTTGATATATGCAGGGATGAACCACCGGGGCATCCCCAAGCTTAGACTTTTCACTCTTCTTGATCGTAGTATATCATCCTCCTCTCTTGACCCTTGAAAACTTACTCCACACCAAACTCGAAACAACTCATTAGAGGGTTAGTGGACAATAAAAATTAACATGTTCAGAGGTGACAAAATCATTCTTAACACTTCTGGACATTGCATAAAGCTACTGGACATTAATGGATCAAAGAAATTCATCCAACATAGCAAAAGAGGCAATGCGAAATAAAAGGCAGAATCTGTCAAAACAGAACAGTCCGTAAAGATGGATTTTATTAGGCCACCAGACTTGCTCAAATGAAAATGCTCAAATTGAATGAAAGTTGCGTACATATCTGAGGATCACTCACGTAAATTGGCATAATTTTCTGAGTTACCTACGAGAGAATTAGACCCAGATTCGTGACAGCAAAGAAATCTGTTTCATGCGCGAGTAATCCAAATCTAGTACTTACTTTACTATCAAAGACTTTACTTGGCACAACAAAACACAAAACTAAGATAAGGAGAGGTTGCTACAGTAGTAAACAACTTCCAAGACACAAATATAAAACAAAGTACTGTAGCAAAATAACACATGGGTTATCTCCCAAGAAGTTCTTTCTTTTTAGCCATTAAGATGGGCTCAGCGGTTTTAATGATGCAATCATGAAAAATAGAGTATGAAGCAAAAGAGAGCATCAAGAAGCAAATTCAAAACAAATTTAAGTCTAACATGCTTCCTATGCATAGGAATCTTGTAAATAAACAAGTTCATGAAGAGTAAAGTAACAAGCATAGGAAGATAAAACAAGTGTAGCTTCAAATTTCAGCACATAGAGAGGCATTTTAGTAACATGAAAATTTCAACAACCATATTTTCCTCTCTCATAATAACTTTCAGTAGCATCATGAGCAAACTCAACAATATAACTATCACATAAAGCATTCTTATCATGAGTCTCATGCATAAAATTATTACTCTCCACATAAGCATAATCAATTTTATTAGTTGTAGTGGGAGCAAATTCAACAAAGTAGCTATCATTATTATTCTCATCATCAAATATAGGAGGCATATTGTAATCATAATTAAACTTATCCTCCATAGTAGGCAGCACTAAAAGACCAATATCATCATAAATAGGAGGCAAAGTATCAGCAAAGTAAATTTTCTCCTCAATGCTTGGGGGACTAAAAATATCATGCTCATCAAAGCCAGCTTCCCCAAGCTTAGAATTTTCCATATCATTAGCAACATTGGTGTTCAAAGCGTTCATACTAATATTACTACCGACATGCAAATAAGATTTCATAGGTTTTTTAATTTTCGCATCAAACAATCCATGTTTTAAATCAGGAAATAGAATAAGAAGCTCATTGTTGTCCATTATGCCAAACTAGTGTAAACAAGAAACAAAAAGATGCAATTGCAGGATCTAAAGGAAATAGCTTCGAGCACACACACAACGGCGCCAGAAAAATACTTTACCTGGGACCGGTGTATGAGAGCCTTTTTACCTTTCCTCCCCGGCAACGGCGCCAGAAAAGTGCTTGATGTCTATGTTCCCCCTCCTTTCCTGTAGACAGTGTTGGGCCCCCAAGAGCAGAGGTTTGTAGAACAGCAGCAAGTTTCCCTTAAGTGGATACCCAAGGTTTATCGAACTCAGGGAGGAAGAGGTCAAAGATATCCCTCTCATGCAACCACTGCAACCACAAAGCAAGAAGTCTCTTGTGTCCCCAACACACCTAATAGGTGCACTAGTTCGGCGAAGAGATAGTGAAATACGGGTGGTATGAATAAATATGAGCAGTAGCAACGGTGCCGGAAAATAGCTTGCTGGCGTGTAGTTGATGGTGGTAGTATTGCAGCAGTAGTAACACGATAGAAACGAGTAAACAAGCAGTAGTAACTCAGCGAGTATTTAGGAACAAGGCCTAGGGATTACACTTTCACTAGTGGACACTCTCAACATTGATCACATAACAGAATAGATAAATGCATACTCTACACTTTTGTTGGATGATGAACACATTGCGTAGGATTACACGAACCCTCAATGCCGGAGTTAACAAGCTCCACAATAATGCTCATATTTTAGTAACCTTTAGTGTAAGATAGATCAACAGACTAAACCAAGTACTAGCATAGCATGCACACTTGTCACCTTCATGCATATGTAGGAGGAATAGATCACATCAATATTATCATAGCAATAGTTAACTTCGCAATCTACAAGAGATCATGATCATAGCATAAACCAAGTACTAACACGGTGCACACACTTGTCACCTTTGCACACGTGCAGGGAGGAATAAACTACTTTAATAACAAATCAATAGAGTAGCACATAGATAAATTGTGATACAAAACATGTTGCAATCATAAAGAGATATAAATAAGCACCTCACTATGCCATTCAACATTGAGTAAGTATTCTGTGAAATATGGCCTAAGAGACCCACACGGTGCACACACTCGTCACCTTTACACACGTGGGACAAGGAGTCTCCGGAGATCACATAAGTAAAACTCACTTGACTAGCATAATGACATCTAGATTACAAGCATCATCATATGAATCTCAATCATGTAAGGCAGCTCATGAGATTATTGTATTGAAGCACATAGGAGAGAGATGAACCACATAGCTACCGGTACAGCCCCGAGCCTCGATGGAGAACTACTCCCTCCTCATGGGAGCGACGGCGGTGATGAAGATGGCGGTGGAGATGGCAGCGGTGTCGATGGAGAAGCCTTCCGGGGGCACTTCCCCGCTCCGGCAGGGTGCCGGAACAGAGACTCCTGTCCCCCAGATCTTGGCTTCGCGATGGCGGCGGCTCTGGAAGGTTTTTGTGGTTTTCGTCGAACGCCCCGAGGTTTTTAGGTTAGGGGCTTTATATAGGCGGAGAGGCGGCGCAGGAGGGCTTCTGGGGGGCCCACACCCTAGGGGGGCGCGCCCCCCCCTTGGCCGCGCCGGGGTGTGGTGTGGTGGCCCTGCCCCCTTCTCTGCGGTTCTCGTGTGTTCGGATGCTTCCGGGTAAAATAGGAACCTGGGCGTTGATTTCGTCCGATTCCGAGAATATTTCGTTACTAGGATTTCTGAAACCAAAAACAGCAGAAAACAGGAACTGGCACTTCGGCATCTTGTTAATAGGTTAGTTCTAGAAAATGCACGAATATGACATAAAGTGTGCATATAACATGTAGATAACATCAATAATGTGGCATGGAACACAAGAAATTATCGATACGTTGGAGACGTATCAGGTGGCACCACCCCGTGGCCCCTCCGACTCCGATTCCTCGCCTATTTAAGCCGTCGTGACCTAAAAACATCGACAGAAAAGACGAACCTCCAGAAAGACTCCAGGGGCGCCGCCACATCGCGAAACTCCAATTCGGGGGACAGAAGTCTCTGTTCCGGCACCCTGCCGGGACGGGGAATTGCCCCCGGAGCCGTCTCCACCGCCGTCTTCACCGCCATCTTCACCGCCATCGCTGCCTCCATGATGAGGAGGGAGTAATCCACCCCCGAGGCTGAGGGCTCCGCTGTAGCTATGTGGTTCATCTCTCTCCCATGTACCTCAATACAATAATCTCATGAGCTGCTTTACATGATTGAGATTCATATGAGTTTTGTATCACCACTATTCTATGTGCTACTCTAGCAAAGTTATTAAAGTAGTTCTATTCCTCCTGCACGTGTGTAAAGACGACAGTGTGTGCACCGTGTTAGTACTTGGTTTATGCTATGATCATGATCTCTTGTAGATTGCGAAGTTAACTATTGCTATGATAATATTGATGTGATCTATTCCTCCTACATATGCATGAAGGTTACAGAGTGCATGCTATGCTAGTACTTGGTTTAGTCTGTTGATCTATCTTACACTAAAGGTTACTAAAATATGAGCATTATTGTGGAGCTTGTTAACTCCGGCATTGAGGGTTCGTGTAATCCTACGCAATGTGTTCATCATCCAACAAAAGTGTAGAGTATGCATTTATCTGTTCGTTATGTGATCAATGTTGAGAGTGTCCACTAGTGAAAGTGTAATCCCTAGGCCTTGTTCCTAAATATCGCTATCGTTCTGCTTGTTTCTGTTTTATTGCGTTACTACTGCTGCGTTACTACTTTGCTTGTTTACTGTTCTGGGCAAAGCACTTTTCTGGTGCCGTTGCCACTACTTATTCATACCACCTATATTTCACTATCTCTTCGCCGAACTAGTGCACCTATTAGGTGTGTTGGGGACACAAGAGACTTCTTGCTTTGTGGTTGCAGGGTTGCATGAGAGGGATATCTTTGACCTCTTCCTCCCTGAGTTCGATAAACCTTGGGTAATCCACTTAAGGGAAACTTGCTGCTGTTCTACAAACCTCTGCTCTTGGAGGCCCAACACTGTCTACAAGAATAGAAGCTCCCGTAGACATCAAGCGGCTCCCATGAAGGACGTTATCTCTACCGGCAAGGTAGATCATCCCTCTTCTCTTTTGTTTACACATGTATTTTAGTTTTATTTATGGTTGACACTCCTCCCAACCTTTTGCTTACACAAGCCATGGCTAACCGAATCCTCGGGTGCCTTCCAACATTCACATACCATGAAGGAGTGTCTATTTGCAAAATTAAGTTGCTTACCGATGAATCGGAGCAAAACATGTGAAGATAATTATTAATGAAGGTTAATTAATTGGGGGTCGGGAACCCCGCGCCGACTCTTTTTGCAAAATTATTGGATAAGCGGATGAAGCCACTAGTCCATTGGTGAAAGCTGCCCAACAAGATTGAAAGATAAAACACCACATACTTCCTCATGAGCTATAAAACATTGACACAAATAAGGAGTAATAAAGTTTTGAATTGTTTAAAGGTAGCACATGAAGTAATTTACTTTGGAATGGCAGAGAAATACCACGTGGTAGGTAGGTATGGTGGACACAAATGGCATAGTTTTTGGCTCAAGGATTTGGATGCATGAGAAGAATTCCTCTCAATACAAGGCTAGGCTAGCAAGGTTGTTTGAAGCAAACTCAAGTATAAAAGGTGCAGCAAAGCTCACATATGAACATATTGTAACTATTATAAGACTTTATATTATCTCCTTGTTGTTCAAACACCTCAACCGAGAAAATATCTAGACTCTAGAGATCAATCATGCAAACCAAATTTTAACAAGCTCTATGTAGTTATTCATTAATGAGTACAAGGTACATGATGCAAGAGCTTAAACATGATCTATATGAGCACAACAATTGCCAAGTATCAAATTATTCAAGACATTATACCATTTACCACATGCATCATTTTCTGTTTCCAACCATATAACAATTAACGAAGCAGTTTCAACCTTCGCCATGAACATTAAGAGATAAAGCGAAGAACACAAGTGTTCATATGAACCAGCGGAGCGTGTCTCTCTCCCACACAAGCATTTATTCAGAGAATGAAAATAACAAAACGAAAATAAAAGCACACAGACGCTCCAAGTAAAGTACATAAGATGTGACCGAATAAAAATATAGTTTCAAGAGAAGAAACCTGATAATTTGTCGATGAAGAAGGGGATGCCTTGGGCATCCCCAAGCTTAGATGCTTGAGTCTTCTTGAAATATGCAGGGATGAACCACGGGGGCATCCCCAAGCTTAGACTTTTCACTCTTCTTGATCATATTATATCATCCTCCTCTCTTGACCCTTGAAAACTTCCTCCACACCAAACTTAAAACAAACTCATTAGAGGGTTAGTGCATAATCAAAAATTCACATATTCAGAGGTGACACAATTATTCTTAACACTTCTGGACATTGCTCAAAGCTACTGGAAGGTAATGGAACAAAGAAATCCATCCAACACAGCAAAAGAGGCAATGCGAAATAAAAGGCAGAATCTGTCAAAACAAAACAGTCCGTAAAGACGAATTTTAAAGAGGCACCAGACTTGCTCAGATGAAAATTCTCAAATTGAATGAAAGTTGCGTACATATCTGAGGATCAAGCACGTAAATTGGCAGATTTTTCTGAGTTACCTACAGAGAACACTGCCCAAATTCGTGACAGCATGAAATCTGTTTCTGCGCAGCAATCCAAATCTAGTATTGACTTTACTATCAAAGACTTTACTTGGCACAACAAATGCAATAAAATAAAGATAAGGAGAGGTTGCTACAGTAGTAACAACTTCCAATACTTAAATATAAAACAAATTTGCTGTAGTAAAATAAAGACATTTGTTATCTCCCAAGAAGTGCTTTCTTTATAGCCATTAAGATGGGCTCAGCAGTTTTAATGATGCACTCGCAAGAAATAAGAGTTGAAGCAAAAGAGAGCATCAAGAAGCAAATTCAAAAAAAAATTAAGCCTAACCCACTTCCTATGAAAAGGAATCTTGTAAATAAACAAATTCATGAAGCATAATGCAACAAGCATAGAAAGATAAAACAAGTGTAACTTCAAAAATTTCAGCATATAGAGAGGTGTTTTAGTAACATGAAAATTTCTACAACCGTATTTTCCTCTCTCATAATAACTTTCAGTAGCATCATGAGCAAGCTCAACAATATAACTATCACACAAAGTATTCTTATCATGAGTCTCATGCATAAAATTATTACTCTCCACATAAGCATAATCAATTTTACTAGTTGTAGTGGGAGCAAATTCAACAAGGTACCTATCATTATTATTCTCATCAAGTGTAGGAGGCATAGTATAATCATAATAAAATTTACTCTCCATAGTAGGTGGCACCAAAAGACCACTATCATTATAATCATCATATATGGGAGGCATATCATAATCAACATAAACTTTCTCCTCAATACCCGGAGGGCTAAATAGATCATTCTCATCAAAACCGACCTCCCCAAGCTTAGAATTTTCTATATCATTATCAACAATGGTGTTCAAAGCGTTCATACTAATATTACTACCAGCATGCAAGTAAGGTTCCATAGGTTTTTTAATTTTCGCATTAAACCATTCATGTCTTGACTCGGGAAATAGTGTAAAAAGCTCACAGATGTTTTCCATTATGCCTTACTAGTGTAACAAGAAACAAAAAGATGCAATTGCAGGATCTAAAGGAAATAGCTTCGAGCACTCACACACCGGCAACAATGCTACTCCCTCCGGTCTCTTTTAATTGACTCGGATTTAGTATAACTTTGTACTAAATTTGAGTCAATTAAAAAAGAACGGAGGGAGTAGGAAATAGCTTAATAGTTGGAGGATGTGAATACCTTTTACCTTACCTCCCCGGCAACAGCGCCAGAAAAGTGCTTGATGTCTACGGGTGCTTCTATTCTTGTAGACAGTGTTGGGCCTCCAAGAGCAGAGGTTTGTAGAACAGCAGCAAGTTTCCCTTAAGTGGATCACCCAAGGTTTATCGAACTCAGGGAGGAAGAGTTCAAAGATATCCCTCTCAAGCAACCCTGCAATCACGATACAAGAAGTCTCTTGTGTCCCCAACACACCTAATACACTTGTCAGATGTATAGGTGCACTAGTTCGGCGAAGAGATAGTGAAATACAAGTAATATGGATGTATATGAGTGGTAATAGCAATATGAATAAAATATGGCAGCGAGTAAACATGCAACAGAACAGTAAGTAAACGGAGATTCGATGTTTGGAAACAAGGCCTAGGGATCATACTTTCATTAGTGGACACTCTCAACTTTGATCACATAATAAAACCACTCTAGACTCTTTTGTTGGATGATGAACACCACTAATTGCGTAGGGCTACAAGAGCACCTCAATGCCGGAGTTAACAAGCTCCACAACATTCGATGTTCATATTTAAATAACCTTAGAGTGCATGATAGATCATTGCAATTACACCAAGTACTAACATAGCATGCACACTATCACCATCACACTATGAAGGAGGAATAGATCACATCAATACTATCATAGCAATAATTAACTTCATAATCTACAAGAGATTACAATCATAACCTACGCCAAGTACTACACGATGCACACACTCGTCACCATTACACCATGGAGGAGGAATAGACTACTTTAATAACATCACTAGAGTAACACATAGATGAATTGTGATACAAAACTCATATGAATCTCAATCATGTAAGGCAGCTCATGAGATCATTGTATTGAAGTACATAGGAGAGAGATCAACCACATAGCTACCGGTACAACCCTTAGCCTCGATGGAGAACTACTCCCTCCTCATGGGAGACATCAGCGTTGATGAAAATGGCGGTGGTGTCGATGGAGGAGCCTTCCGGGGGCACTTCCCCGTCCCGGCGGCGTGCCGGAACAGAGACTCCTGTCCCCCAGATCTTGGCTTCGCGATGGCGGTGGCTCTGGATGGTTTCTCGTACCGTGGCTTTTCCGTATCAAGGTTTTAGGTCGAGGAGGCTTAAATAGGCGAAGAGGCGGAGTCGGAGGGCTGACGGGGCAGTGACACAATAGGGGGGCGCGGCCCAGGCCCTGGCCGCGCCGCCCTATCATCTGGGCCCACCGTGGCTCCCCTCGGTGGCTCTCGGGTGTTCCGGCAGCTTCGTGGAAAAATAGGATGCTTGGGCATTGATTTCGTCCGATTCCGAGAATATTTCCTTACTAGGATTTCTGAAACCAAAAACAGCTAGAAAACAAGAACCGGCCCTTCGGCATCTCGTCAATAGGTTAGTTCCGGAAAACGCATAAATATGACATATAATGTGTATAAAACATGTAGGTATTGTCATAAAACAAGCATGGAACATAAGAAATTATCGATACGTTTGAGACGTATCAGTCACATATTATGGGTACATAGAGGAGATATGGGAACTTGACTATGGACCTAATTTCAAGGTCCCTTTGTTCCGGTGCAAATGGTTCAACCTGAAAGACGGGGTACAGGTAGACCCGCAGTACGGAATGACTACAGTGGATCTAAAGGATCTAGGGTACGACACCGAACCATTCGTCCTAGCCAGTGAAGTGGCTCAGGTTTTTTATGTGAAGGACATGTCTAGCAAACCGAAAAAAGAAAAGAAAGGCAAGAGGACACATCATACGATGAGCCAAAGCGGCACATAGTTCTTTCAGGAAAAAGAAACATCGTGGGAGTAGAGGACAATACAAACATGTCAGAAGATTATAATAAGTTTGATGATATTCCCGCCGAGGTTTGACTACCGCGACCCTGATGCCAGCGACGATGATGACGGCGACTACGATGACTACAGTGGCGACTACTATAGGGCTAGGCACGAGTATGGCTGAATGACTCCAACAGTCAAATCTGGCCATGTATCTTAAGTTTCAGTTGAGCTATGTACTTTTAATTCGAGTTCAATCGTAATAAAATTTTATTCCCGCCCTTTCTTTCTCACCTTTTTCCTCCCACGCGCGGCGTCGTGGCGGGAAAGTTTCCCGCGCGACGTCGGGGCGGGAAACTTTCCCGCGCGGACGACGTCGTGGCGGGAGTATAGAAAAGAAGTAGAAAAGATATAGAAAAGATATAGAAAAGATATAGAAAAGAATTAAAAAAAGAAATAGAAAAGAAATAGAAAAGAAACATAAAAGAAACGAAAAAGAAATAGAAAAAATAGAAAAGAAAAGAAACAGAAAAGAAAAAGAAAAGAAATAGAAAAAATAAATAGAAAAGAAAAGCAATAGAAAAAATAAATAGAAAAGAAAAGAAAAAGAAAAAAAAAGAAAAAAAAAGAAACAGAAAATAAAAAGAAACAGAAACAGAAAAGAAAAGAAACAGAAAAGAAAAAGAAACAGCAAAAGAAAAAGAAAAAGAAAAGAAACAGCAAAACAAAAAAAAAAACCTTTGATACCGGTTGGTGGTACCAACCGGTACCAAAGGCCCCTCCCCTGTGTTAACTTAGGCGCGATGCCAACTTTTGCCAAAAAACCAGCACCGCCGCGCCGCGCACACACAGAGCCCGAGCTCGCCATCGCCCGCGCCGTCGCCCGCAGCTCCACGTGCCACCGCCATCGCCATCGCCCGAAGCTCCACGCGCCGCCACCGTCGCCGTTGCCCGCAGCGCCACGCCACCGTCGCGCGCAGCAGCAGGGTCGCCGTTGCCCGCAGTGCCACGCCACCGTCGCGCGCAGCAGCAGGGTCGCCGTCGTCGCCGCGTCGCCCGCCGCTCCACCTCTCCCCGCGCCGGCAACCTGAGGTGAGGACCGGCCTCCTCTCCCTCCCTCGCCTCGCCTCCCTGGCCGCCGCGCGCCTCGCAGGGAGGAGCCCGCGCGCGCGTCGACTGCCATGCCACGCTCGCTGGCGGCCTCCCCTCACGGACGCCCGCGGCCTGTTCGACGAAATGCCGCGCCGCCGTGTGGAGGATAGGCGCCGGCGGCATGGCCGTGGCCGTGGCCGTGCCCGTGCCCGTGCCCGTGCGGAGGGTAGGCACCGGCGGCATGGCCGTGGCCGTGGCCGTGCCCATGGTCGTGCCCGTGGCCGTGCCTGTGGCCGGCGGCATGGCCGTGCCCGTGGCCGTGCCCGTGGCCGTGCTCGTGGCCGTGCCCGTGGCCGTGCTGCTGTACATGCCCACCGTTGTAGCCGTGCTCGTAGGCGTCGTGCCCCTGCTGCACATACCCGCCGTGCTGCTGGCCATGGCCGCCGTACCCCTAGCCTGCTCGTAGCCGCCGTGTCCGTAGCTACTGTCGTGGCCGTCGTGACCCTGCTGGCCGTACCCGTACCCGTGGCCTTTGCTGCGGCCGATGAGGTTGGACACGAACCCCTTCACGCCGCCGTTGTGGCCGCCACCCATGTCGTGGCCGCCGCCCATCAACCTTTGGTGCTCGAAATTGCTGAAATAAGCTTGATAAGCGAAGAAGCAGGACTGGTACCGAGCATGAGAGGCGGGCTGGGTACCTAATAAACAAATAGAAGCGGGCGCAGCCTACACCGCAGAAGGTAGTGCGTTACCAGTCGCGCGAGGCAAGCACGCGGAGAGGGCACGTGACAGAAAACGGGCTTACTAGTCGCGTGTCACGGTCCTCCGTGACTATTAGATCCTTACCACTAGCGAGGTACCAGTCGCGCGTCAGGGCCCGCGACTGATAGTCTAACTTAACAAGCGACGGGTAGGCTTTTTCCTACTAGTGTGTTGCAGCTCCAACCTGGCTGCAGTGGAGCCAGGATAAGGTGGTCGGGGATTTAATAGATTTACCTCATGATAGATAATGTTTCTAAATATATGACACTTTTTTTGATTTTATATATATATATATATATATATATATATATATATATATATATATATATATATATATATATATATATATATATATATATATATATGACACTTAGGGCATCTCCAGTCGCGTCTCCCAAACGGCGTTGGATTGAGCGTTTTGGGGACGTGTTTTGTTCGTGCTGTGTTTGGAGGACGTCGCTCCCAGTCGCGTCACCCAAACAAAATTTCGAAAATTTAAAACTTGAGCGAGATTCAAATTCGATTAAATTCATCCAAACTTGTCATATAGATTCGAACGAGATTCGACTAAATTTAAACTAAACCTAATCTAGAAGTACTTGCAGCGGCCGGAGGCGTCGTAGTACTGGTGGAAGTTGTACATGTCGTCGGTGATGACCTCCTACTTGACGCGCTCGTCGGGCTCGTCCTTCACCAGGCCGCCTTGTCCAGCCTCGCCGTCGTCGGTGAGGTCGACGAGCGGCTTGCCGGTGTCGCGGATGGACATGGCGATCGCCGTCTCGAGGTCGCCCCTCCAGGTGTCCTTGTCGTTCAGCGACGCCAAGTACGCCGCTCGCAGCCCTGGGCAGTCCTCGGGGTCGTCGCTGGTGGCGATGGGCCGCTGCTGCCGCTCGTACTCCGCCTGCAGCGCCGCCTTCAACGCTTCCTTGTCGTCCTGCTCCTCCTTCACCTCCGGCTTCGGGATGAGGAGGGCGCCGTGGCGCCTCTCTTGCTGCCGTCGGCTGCCGCTGCCGCCGCGCCTTGGATTGACGGGCATCGCCGGCTCCTCCTTCACCACGCGATTGGGAACGGTGTAGGGCGCGGAGCGGTACGACGAGGACGGCGTCGATCGGGCCGGTCCTGAGGAGGAACAGTTGGAGGGGGACGAGTACGTCCTCCTCGGCTGCCATTGCGCTGCGGGAGACCGTGGCTGTGAGGACATCGCCTCCAACCTTGGAGCGCCATTGTGGATGTCGTTGATGATGTTCTGCAGGGTGCACAACGGAACACCCCAGAACAGGGCGTGCCCGTCCCTGTTCCAGCTATTCGGCCCGCCGACGAGGTCAGTGGTGCTGCGCATCTCCATGTCGTACTGCGCCTGGATGTAGGTGCCCCACAAGGCGTCGTTGTTTTTGGCCGCCCAGGTCGGATCGGCCCGCTCGTCGGCGTCGAGTGCAGCCCGCCGGGCCCTGATGGCGTCCTTCCAGCGCTATGTGCCCGGCGTCAGTGGCGGCAGGATGCCTATGCCGTTCACGGCCATCTTCCAGCCGCCCCTGCTCTGCAGGCACATGTCCGACGGGACGGGATATCCCGCGCGGTACAGCACCCACGCCTCCTTCACGGTGAGGATGCCGCGGCCGAAGTCGTTCGCCGCGGCGATCTTGCGGGAGGACAACGGCATTGCTTGGAACGGCGAGGAGAAGATTTGGGGGCGGCGAGGAGAAGATTTGGGAGCGGCGAGAGATTGGGATGAACCGCATGGCCTCTTAATGTATAGCGGCGGCAGCGGGTGGTTGCACGCAATAACGCCGGCGCGGACGGCCACGCGGCCATGCACGATGAGACGCGTCCCTGCGTCGCCTGGGAAAACTGGGACGCCATTAACGTCGCTTGACCAAAGGTAGGTGACGGGATTTTAGGCTTCCGAGCCGCTGACGCATCGTTCCCGCCACGTCTCGCCTCGCTTTTCATTGTGTCCGGCATGCCAGGAGCGTCCCCTGTGGGGCGGGGACGGGCTCGGGGCGCCGGATACCGTATCGGGCCCGGACAAAAAACGGCTTTGAGGAACGCGGCTGGGAACGTTTTTTTGTCCGACGCGCCCCAAATCGCTTTGGGGGACGGTTTGGGGAACGTGATCGGAGCTGCTCTTAGGGAGTTTACAAACGGAGAGGGGGGACTTGTTTGGAAAGCTTCTTCCACCTCCAAGGCTTCAACACCATAATAACTTCCTATACACTATATATACCACAACCAAAATCTAATCATCAAACAACTAGTACATTTGTGGGCTGTATATTTTAACGTTCCCTCTTATGTCTAGGCTGGATAAACACGAAGGCCATAGGCGTGAGATTAATAGGAGGCTGCAATTATATTTTTAATTAAATAATGCCTTAGCTGGAGTTTGAACTTAAGAACTCCTAGCTTTGATCCTAACTGTTCAAAAGGTTTGGGCTACTCCTATTAATCTAGTTTTCGGTGTTATTGTTGACTAAAAGCTAAAATATAGAGTATTTTAGAACAAATTTTAAAGTTAGAATGTAGACTATTTCAGAATGGAGGACGTACATAAGTGTCGCTTGGCTCGGGTCCTTCAAAGTATAATTCCCTACTAGCCGACTGTGGCAGCTGGTGTCTTACTGGGTTTGGTATGTGTGCTCCAGCAGCACCAAACCAAAACATGCACGCTACTCAAAGGAAGGTAGTAGACACGGCATGGCTAATTGGCTAGGATACACTAAGCTAGGCACCAAAAGGGACATGCCCCACGACCACGAGGTCATCGGCCATGGGTTATCGGCAACAACCGCCACCGTCCAGAATTTTTGTGTGCTTTGTTTCTCTTGTTCCGAGATATGATCGGTCGGAGGGGAGATAAAACAGGATGCCGACGGGTACCTGGACGGACCGCGTGCAGAGAATCATGCTCTCTGAAAGATGGATTAGCAGTGGGACCGGCATCTCGCTCTCTGAAAGATGTGGTGATACTGATATCTCAAAGAAACAAAAGCACAACAGTGGAAGTGATGTATATATGCGGATCGGTACTCCGTACCCACCATGGCGGGAAAGAAGGATGCATCTCTCTCTCTCTCTCTCTCTCTCTCTCTCTCTCTCTAAACGCACGAGATCTTGCACATTACAGAAGAACAATGCAGACCTGAGAGGGAAGCCATGGAAAGTGGCTCGAATCTTATAAGGTTTCATGTGGATTTTCCAGCTGCTGAATTGCCTGAAGCTGCCGGTTTCCAGGTAGCTATGTTGAAATGTAGTGCACGTAGGGGGTCAACATGACAACATGACACGGCCTGTAGCTGTCTAGTTGCCTTAGCTTCTCTATCTAGTCAACTATGTTCGTCCTAATTCTGCATGGATGATCGTACTATCGCCGCTTTACCGCAATCATCTGATATCACCACACGTTCAGGGAGGAAACTCCTGTCCAGCTTTTGATCAAAGGAGATCTTGGGAGGATCACACGAGATAAATGGATAAATCAGCTGTACAAATGGATAACATCACCTGTACGATCAAGATGGGAACTTTTAGGATGGCTTGAATATCCCTTCGTAAGGTGGATTTTTTTTTTTCGAGGAAATGCAAAAGTCCTGCATCTTGATGCATCTCCCCTACTTTAAAAGGGCGAGAGAGTCCCATCCAACAAATCTCAGCCATTCAAACCATATATCCAACGCCTTAAATCGCTCACATCTTTGAAGGGAGCGGACCAGCGGACCACAGCCGTCTCCACTAATCCGCTAAAAAAAAAAGATCGTGCTGAACTAACCGTTCTGCACGCCCGCAGCAGGACTTCTCGCCATCTCCCATCCACCGCGCCGTCCTCTCGCCCTCGCCAGCCTGCCGCCCCATCGATTCCCCGCCAACGCCCACTTCCGCCCAGCACGTCTATCGCCATTGTCGCCCAGCCCGCCTTCCTCTCGCCGTGGTCGCCCAGCAGCGTCCACATCTCCTCTTCCAAATCGCCTTCCTCTTGCCGCCGTCTTCCTGCTACACTATCCCAGTCCACGACACAGTCCTCTCGCCGTCGTCACACTGCTGCCCAATCGCTTCCGGGCATGCCCTCCGCCCTCCACGCAAGGGAATCAAGGACGCCGTCCACGACACAGAATCCAGGCCGCCGGCACGCCGGGGACTAGGCCAAACTTCATGCTCTAGCAGGGGAATCAACGCCACTTACGCTACTAGACGGATGCCAAACGAACTCCACATCTTTCTTCAGGTTTCTTCAGACAATCGGCCCTGCAAAAAACAAGAAGCATCAGGTATCATATGCAATCTCCTGATAAACATTAAAATCTATACTCACCCTTAGCTATATCTACATATTATGCTAATGCTAATGAGAAGGGATTCAAATTAACTTGAAAAAAGAACTCTGAAAGAAATGATCACTATCATATAAAACAAAAGGTACTGTACCCTGGAAGGTTCACAATTTTTAAACCAATATATATGGAGTTTAGGTTTTGCAATAATCTAGATTTGCAGGTCACATTAAGAAATATTATGCCGATTGTGTTTTAGAATCACATTTGAATGTCCAACATGTTAAGCTTCATGCACTAGCCACTTGAACCAAAAGTCCGAACTGATGGAAAGGGCTAGGCAATCCACATATACACTTCACAACACCCCCACTCGCGTGTGACGGAAAAGAGGAAGTCAACACGTGAAAGAAGAAGAGCAC
Source organism: Lolium rigidum (assembly GCF_022539505.1). Taxonomy (NCBI): domain Eukaryota; kingdom Viridiplantae; phylum Streptophyta; class Magnoliopsida; order Poales; family Poaceae; genus Lolium; species Lolium rigidum. Next base: position 132,510,084 of record NC_061511.1, read on the forward strand.
ACCGAAACAGGGCATCAGCGGTGGCTAAAGAGGGGGGCAACAGCAATTTTTAGACTTAATTGCGAAAACCAGGGGGCAACAGCAATTTTTAGGCTTAATTGCGAAAACCATGTGAAAGCCAGGATTTGAACACGAGACCTGGGGCTCTGATACCATGTTAAGCTTCATGCACTAGCCACTTGAACCAAAAGTCCGAACTGATGGAAAGGGCTAGGCAATCCACATATACACTTCACAACACAACAAACATTTTTCATGGTAGCCCCTGGTTGCTTCATATCTCCCACAAATTTGAAGTTCTTATACATTTGTTTCATGCTCATGCTATAAAGATGTGCATATTTACAACAAGTAGGGATGATCACAAAGTGCAAGAACCAGCGTTACACCATATTAGTACTGGGAATATATGGTTAAGTACCTCATCAAAAGGTACAGATGCTGGTTGAGTCAGTATCTCTTGATGAAAGCGATGGGAAAAAACGAAATGACCCTGGTTAACCAATTCTAAACAAAAAATTAATGGCGCAACAATTGGAATCCTTTAGAAAATGCCAGGTAGCTTTCTTTGATGTTAATGCCTATCAAAATATAATACCGAACAGATGCTTGTCAAAGCTGAGAATAAAAAAAACATCCCTGAAGTTTTATTAGGCTAGGTGATTATCTAAAATCTAGATATAGCCAAATATAAATTTACAACAATATAAAAGGACACAAAGCTAACAGAATTCTATGAGAGGTGTAATCCTCACCAACGAGGGGTAACCTAACAACATTTCATCTTACTCCTGGCGATCAAAACCACAAAGTATGTTCACACTAAAGTTAACCATACTCGGGAGTCATTGCTTCTATCAATAAGCAGAAAGTGCCATGTGGAGATGTAATGGTGACTATGATGCCAATCAGTTACCTATATGCAAATATAAATTAAAGCTAAAAATGCAGTATTTCACAATTATTCATTGATGCTATTACAATTTGCTGGCTGGCAGTTTTAATGCCTCTTAATTTTACAGGGTAGAGGAACGTAAATTTGGTATGGCATCTTCCTCACGGACTCCATTCCAAGAATAACCAACGGGCAAAGTCAAGGTAGCTGACAGAACGCGCAATGTGTTCAGTAAGATTGTTATTATCTGACATTCGTTATTATCTGACATACTAACTTGTCATGTGTATGCAGATTCTAAAGAGGTCAAAAGGCAGAGGGATAGGGAGCGGTATGCAAATAAAAAATATGAGATTTTCAAACGCCGACGTGAACTACATGGGGTTGCAAGGTTCCCAAAGTTCCAACAAACTCAAACGAGTAAGAATCTTAACAATGTGTTACAATCTTAACGTATTTATTCGACCCGCAATGTAACATTACATGCATGCAGTGCTCTGTCAGGTTATTTGGTTTTTGAGTTCATGCATTCATGGTACGATGGATTGCTATATTTTCCAGTACCCGCGGTGAGTAATTACACATGTTCATTTGCATACACTTTGCACATGTTTTTTTATAACAATGTTGTATAATGCATATATAGGACGGGTTTCAACTAAGGAAGCGATTTTTGGTTCACATACTGAAGCTAAACAATATGATTCGAAATAAAATTATTTTATCACAACTTATATATCCATGGTTCCTCACCTGGTTTGCCTGCTTTCTCTTCCCTCCTTCAAATGTTATGCCTGTGGTCCGATTGAGTTTAGAATCTGCTGGATGAATAAAAATGGCAAAGGTACAAGAACCAATCAGTCAAAATACTTAATGGCAAAGGTTATCAACTGTATCATGTACCTACGCATATCCTAAAGAAATAAAGAGGTAGAGGGACAGAGAACGGTATGCACTATATAGAGATGACATCCTAAGTAGACAACGAGAGTCCTGTGAGAATAAAAAAGCTTGTGCCAAGCCCTCCTCAGTAATGAGGACCAACTACTTTTATTGTCATATGCATTCTGATATTGTTAACTACTTTTATTGTGTCATATATGCAGAACAAAATAAACTAAAGCACATAGGGCTAGAGAAATGGTTTAATGTGCAGAGAACAATCGGTACAAGTGTCTATAGAATCTTACGCTTCCTCCACCAGTGCAGAGATTTCTTTCTTAACCGGCAGAGATGCTAATGTGTCATACCTGAAAGTGTATGAGGAATTAGTGGTGCCATGCTGCAAAAGCAAAACAGGGATGAAGAGTAACCCAGTCTGAAAATTACCAATTTATGCAAACTGAAATGCAAGATTTAAGCAAAATATACTCATTTTAGCTGTATAAAGCTCATAATAGATGATCTCCCTTTGGCCCTATTTCTTTCAATCCTTGTTAGTGAAACAATTCTCTGCTAAATAAGAGTAATCATACAAATTAGCATGAGATTCCAATTGATAAAACTAAGTCTGATTAAAATTTCCCAGAAGCTCGAGCAACTATGATTAAAAAACATGCAGCAAATGCTTTAGATATCAGTTCATCGAAGCTCTAGCTTCCATGACATTATTTAGTGAACCTCATTTTGGTTGTGTTGCTTTCGAGCCTTATTGAAAAAAATGATGTGCTAAACATGAATTATATTGAAAAAAATTAGCAGTAGTGCCCATGGTGGCAAAACATAACTGAAACTTGAGGACAAGAAAATTGAGATTTCACTTGAGAACATAAACAACAGCTGGCAGATAGAACCAGCACACTATAACGAACTAAGCCCATCCTCATATCAATCTCGGAAAGATCACCCTAGCCCGAACGGAACGGTAGCTCGGAATGAGGAATTGCAAGAGGATTTGACCTTCTATTTTTGGTGGCCGGCGATGTGGGGCCCTCTGACTTGTGATGGCCGCGACCCCGATCTGGTGAAGACCAGTCCCACGCCTCCGCGACCGCGTCCAACGGCGCCTAGCGATTGCTCGCCCGCGAGCATGCCGAGCTCGAGCGCATTCGCGTATGCATCCGACGACGCCTAGCGCTGGCTCGCCAGCGAGCGTACCCAGCTGGAGCGCCTCCTCTAGCACTTGCGCCACCGGATTAGACGAGAAGCGGCAGGACGCTGATAGTGGGGTTGAAAGGGAGGGGGAGAGATCGAGAGAGGGCGCTGGCGAATGAGGAATGGCAGGGAGAGCAGCAACTCGCCATTCCAGTGGGGGGCAGGGGAGGTAGGTGACGAAGTGTGGGCATTATCTCTTTTTTTCTTTCTTCATTCGAGCCTGTCCGATTTTTGCTTTTCATTTCATTTTAGAGATAGAGCTTATCTGACTAGCTGTGTCTGTGTGCGATCTTCCCGTACAACAATGGAGCGTGTGCCTGTCACAAGGTTTTAAAAAGAAGATGTGCGAGCAGGTTATCGCATGCCATCCTATGGTTTAAGTGAATGTTAAATTCCATGAAATATTTCACGAAAAATATTTTATCCGACACTTCTGCGTATATTTCGCTACCTACCTATTTCAGTCATAATTTGAAAACTAGCCATGACTACCACTTGATAGATTCATATGGCACGTTTTACAAACAAACCACTCTTAGTGGTTTATTAGGGTTATCCGCTCTCCTTTTATGAAGGGAGTAGTTGTTATTTTTGTGGACTCGGAAATTAATGATGATAATTTTAGAATTCGATACTTGGAGAATGATGAAGACGACACGGATACCATAGATTGTAAAATGTGATCGATACTCGAAACTGAATGATCATAATATTAGAAATCAATGCTTGGCGAATGACGAAGACTGGCTTGGAGAATGTTGTTTAATTTTTTAAATAGTTGTGTAACTAATTATTAAATACGAATATGATTGTGAATTTTATGTGAAAACATGTGCAAGCTAAAAAAGAAATAGGATTCACAATATTTTTTATAACATGGTGTGAGACGTGCGTTGCACGTGCAAGCTTACTAGTTGATAGGAAAAGAGAGTTACTTGCAACACCAAGAAAAAGAGCATTGATCAAAACGGGAAACGGTGGGGCACACCCACGTACTGTTACCGACGACTCTACCTTAATAACTTAGCGAAGATCCTTGTTGCCCCGTCATAGAAATTCCAAGAGGTTTGATGTACTTCCGGAGAGAGTATATAATAGAAACAAAAAATTCCATCCTACAACAATCTGTAAACGAACCGGTAGGCAGCGAGCAGCGTACGGGCTCCAGGAGGGACGCGACTTCTGAAACCCATCTAGGGTTCCATCCTCTCGCCGGTGACGCTACCGGTCTGCTCCACCTCCGGTGGCTTTAGGATCTTGGAGGTGTGGCGGACCACGGTCCCTCGCCAGTGGGAGGTTTCTTGTTACTTTTTTTAGGTTGTTTTTCATTGTCTTCATCGGGATGATGAGGCGGCGGCTACATCTCGATGGCAGAATAAGGTCCTCTCCGCCCTATCGTCGCTCCGGCGGTTCGCCTAGTGCCAGCGGAGGGCACGTGGAATTTTGTATCCGGCGGATCTCCTCGAATCCGGTCTGTCTTCGTGTTCGTCGGTGTGGTTATATGTTTAGCCCTTCCGATTTACGGTTCTCATCATTAGCGTTGGTTGTTGCTTTGATGTATTGGTCCTTTCGGGTCTTAGCACGACGACTTCCCGTCTGTCTACTACAACAAACTCTACTTCGACAAGTTTTGTCCAGCTCCGGTGATGGAGGGGCGAAGACGACGGAGCATCTTCGGCTCGCTCCAGTGTTTGTAGTCTTTGCTAGACAGTTCAAAGATCTTTTTGTATTTTTTATTACGTTTGGTGTTCTTTGTACTGTTGTTGATGATGATTAATGGTCCTTTTCGCAAAAAAAAATCTATCTATGAAGATGTAAGAACTTCAGATTAGATCTAGATTTTCTCGTGGAGAGTTGAGGACGTTGGAGCATTTCCAAATGCTGCCACATCGACAACCAAATTTTGTTTCTTTTTATAACAGCTTAGTAAGAAAAGTGCAGCTAACTTGGGCTATGAACCGAAACATGCATCTCGTCCACACGTTACATTCGAGAAAATTCAGTTATAACACGAACGCATCATACCTGATTAAGCCATCTGAAAGGAAATTTCTTCCGAAATTCTTGCGCTTCGATCGAACAATGTCTGTTTTATTGGAACCAAATTAAGAATTAAGCAAGATATATCGAAGAACAACGAAACGGCTACTACTCACCATTTATTTAGAGGTTATATAATTTACATGTAGTAAAGATCCCTCGCGCAAACATAATCTTTACATGGGGATTTGATCGAATAATCTTTACATGGGGATTTAATCTACATCGATCGAAGGAGGTTGCGGTGCATGACCGGTACTGCTTCAGTTTGCCACATTCACAGCCATGGCCGGATTCTACTCTACCTATGCTGTACATCGTTCCATTTAGCTAACTATTTCATGCCAAGGCGGCACTTTTGTACGTCTCTTCATCGAAGGAGGTTGCTAGCTTGCTAACTTCTGTACAGTCTTCCATGCGACCATAAGCGATCGACGCATTGAGTGTGCTCGGTCATGTAATGGTGGCGTCGCGCTGACTAGACGCGGATTGGCGCGGCGGCACGCAGCAAGCCGCGATTTTGCTGATCCATGGCTATGTGGCGCTGGTCGGACAACTGGCGCTGGATGCGCAGTTGCTCGTGCTGCCTCCGGATGAAGCTCTCGGCGCGGTGCAGGAGCTCGTCATGCGCCATCACCAGCACGTCCCTGGTGCGCCACCCCTGCTTCGCCGCTACGGGAGAGGACGACGACGCCGCGCTCGGGTGCAGCGGCGAGGGCGGAACCATCGACGCCGACTTCTGCATCTCCCTCCGCACGGAGACGGCCGTGTCGGCCGCGCGCCGCATCCGCGGCAGCTCCTCGCCGCCCCACGTCTCGCTCTTGCGCACTGCCACCGGCCGCGCCGCGCCTCTCCGCACGATGGACTGCCACGCCGAGTCCATCGACACGTCGTCGGTGCCAGCGGGCTCGGACGCAGTTGCAGTGGCGGCGGCGCCTACCTCCTCGATGTGCTCCATCTTGACGCCTGGCGTGGCCTCCGCAACGACGGCTGCCGTTGGCTTGTCCTCGCCTGCCGACTTCTTGCGCACGCGGGGGGCGCCGGCTGGGTTCTTGGCTGTTCTTGCTTGCCGTGGCTGCCTCACCGAGACCAGGTCCAGCGCCACGACAGCGTCTGGAGCGGCAGCAAATAGGTCAAGTTCAAAGAGGCCGTCCATGGTCGCTGATACGTCGCCGCCCGATGAGGAGGATACGACCGCTCCGGTGTGGTGTCGATAGGAGAATACGAAGAGGCAGACGATGATGACGTTCGCGGTGATCCAGAGAAAGGGAGTTGACAAAAGGAGGTCAGAGGGGAGAGGCGCGGTGGGGCTGAACGAGGACGCGCCCGCCGTGGCCGACAGGACGGCCACGACCACGGCGACCGCCGCCGCCCTGAGGAGGATGGAGCAGGTCATCTCTCGTAAGAGTACACTGCGAGGGAGACTGGGAGAGGGGTGGTGGGCAAGCTAGTTGTGTAAGGAGGAGGGGAGCAATGGATGGATGGGTTCAGTCGTTTATATAAGCTGATCGAGCCGGCATGGAGTCGGTAGTGACTAGTGACACTTCTCTAAAAAGCATAAAGCGAAATCTGAAGTTATTTTCTATTTTTCAATCACAGCTAACTCCCAAACTAAAAGTTTGTAATGGCATCCCTAGATCACAGCACTCAACCCTTACAACATAGCTGCAGCTCACGTGTAACTTATAGGTCAGCAAGTAATTCACTGGCCGGGATATTTGCCTCGGCTGCAAGCCTGCAACCTATCCGCCGCTGCCCTCCACCCTCACCTCCCTTACCTCTCGCCGAGGCAGATGGCAGTCCTGTAACATCCTAGGATTTGGGGTTACAAAAAGAGAGGAAATAAATGTGTGCATTGCTTTCATGCGTAGAAAATTCAGAAAATTTTGGCGCTTTCAAATAAAACATACCACTGTAGCTGAAGTTTCACTTGAGTTGATGGAATTGAAGTAGATAATGAAGTTAAGCGCTATATATAAACTTGAATGTGACCTTTGCTAAAATCCTGGGTAGAGATGATATGATCTATGAGTTAGATCATATGGAATTAAAACTATTACACAACACCTTAAGTAAGGATCAAATACCATATCTTCTAAAGAGATCATAAGATGATATTCCTTGGCATAACATATGGCTATCTATTTAACTGCAAATCAAGTAACAAGAAAATGGAGAAACTATTCTTAACTTGTGTTTTCCATGTCTTTAACTAAATCATTGCTCTTATCATGATCCTCATGGTATCTCTTCAACCCTAATCTTGAACTCATGACAAGGGCATCAACAAAATCCTTGTATATCCTGCTTGTATCTATTCCAAATCCATCTACATCAAACCCTAGACAATGGAGAAATATATACATTCAGTTAGATGCTATCAACATCATCTTTTGAGTTGGAACCCTATGATATAATCCATCTCATTGAGAAGTGGTGGGGCAACTATAATGGAATACAACCACATTCTTAAAAGTCAGAAGTAAAGTAGAAACTAACCAAAACCAAGCTAGCCAAGTGGAGACTTAACCTATATACTTAAGGAGATCATGTGAGCACATCATAAACCCTAGAGTAATCGTTGCCTATATAAGAGAGCTCGGGATAAAGTGTTACACTCAAGTTAGTTGAGCCAACACTTGGTTTTGAGGGAGAGAACTATCCATATATCTAGATGATTGTATCATCATTCCTTGATTTTTACATTCCAGACATCTTCAAGTAAGAGAAGTTATTGCTAGTAACCTTAGTTAGGACTATTCAAGAGAATATAAGAGAAGTGTTACACTCTAGTGTTGGAGCAAACACTTATCTGGGAGGTGAGATCCCTATTTCACTAAGTGATACCTTAGGAAGCCAAACCCTAGATCATCACAACTTGGTAATGATCGTAAACCCTAAGAACCTTAATCAAGAATCTATTGAGAGTAAGTTGATCATGTTCATTGCATGATTATTCGTTGGAGATATAAGAGAATAATTTAAACCTTAGTGTGATAAGCAGATATCATCCATCACATGAAATAATTATGGAGTCTACTAGCGAGCAACCCTAAATCATTTACCACATTTTAAGCAGAGAGATAAATGAAGGACAACAAGACCTTCCCTAGCCAAGCGTCTACATCAACCCTAAGCATAGCTTGAAGTAATCATCTTATTCATGGTGAGGAAGAGCACATCCTAGCCTATCCTCCACATATCTATTAAATTCCATGTTCTTTAATATTTTCACACTCTAGAGTCACATTTCCATTCTACTTATGCCTCAATTGGTAAGCATAAGAAAAAATCCAGTAATAAAACCTACTCAAACCCAAATAGTAATATCAATCGCTCATTCTTCAAACTAAAGACCAAACCATGATTGAAGTGACCAAATTAACAAATTTATTACAACCTAAGTCACCATTTCATCAAATGCATGAACCATGATGAGAATAGGATCTACTCTAGGTATTTAAAACCAAGGTTTAAGAAAACCATATTATGAGTTTTGGAATAAACCTACACTAAATTCCAAACCCTTAGAAATAATCAAGAACATGAAATCATGCCTATAAGATCATATTCTCAAATAATGTATGAATCATTCATTGCCAAAGAAAACACAACAGACATCCTATCTATTATTAGGTACTCTGATAAATATTATAAACATATCTTGGATTCCAAAACAAAGAAAATGACAATAATGGTTATCAACATACCCACAGAAATATTGAGTATGTTTGAAAATACCATCATGGTTAGTACGCATAACAAGATTCCTCAAATTATAGTTATTGTTTGGAATACATTCTCAATAATACAAATATTTATAAATAGTTGTGAGACAGAATTGAATTCAAATAGGAAATGTAAAATAGCAAATGAAATAGAAAACAGAAAAGAAAAGAGAACGAGGCTTGCTGGCCATAGCAGCCCAGAACCAGCCCAGGAGCAAAGCCCAACCGCACCAGCCCAACCCATCCAAGCACAACCCTAGTCCAACACCAGAACTAGCCCAGCCACAGATATCAAGTTTCGGTATAAACACAGAGGCCAAACGGGGTCGTCGTCCTCCCTGAGCTCGATAGCGCGATGCCGACGGAGCCACCTCACCACCGATGTTCTAGACCGTCCACGGACGCGACGACCGAACTGAAGCCACCTCGAAAAGTTTTGCGCTCATCCATATCCTCAACCCGCAAAGATTTGCGCTTGGAAATAGCACAGGCATCATCGGCGCATCCCGGCCCTCGCCGTCGACAAACTAACGATTCCATCCTTCCCTCTCTCTATAAAACCACCGAGGATCCATAGTTCCTCACAGTCCTCCCAAATCCCTCCAATATCTCTCTATCACTCGCAATCGACATGAATCATCGATAGCCATTCTCCGACTAGCCGTCGATTACGGCCACCCATTGGACTGCACATGGGCAAAGTTCGTGCCAGACTGGGCTTATTGTCGGGCCTAAAAATCCCAGTGGTAAAAAGTCAGGCCCGAGCCCGCCCGGCCCGACTGTCGGGCCTGTAATTCTAGCCCAAACCCAGCCCGAATGAGCAAAAAGCCCAGCCCAGCCCAAGAAGCACGGCCCGACCCTACTAAAATGCAATGAATTGAAAGCTTGATACGTCTCAAACGTATCTATAATTTCTTATGTCACATCCTACTTTTATGATGATACTCACATGTTTTATACACATTATATGTCATTATTATGCATTTTCCGGCACTAACCTATTGACGAGATGCCGAAGAGTCAGTTGTTGTTTTCTGCTGTTTTTGTTTTCAGAAATCCTAGTAAGGAATTATTCTCGGAATTGGACGAAATCAACGCCCAGGGTCCTATTTTTCCACGAAGCTTCCAGAAGACCAAAGGAGATACGAAGTGGGGCCACGAGGTGGCGACACACTAGAGCGACGCGGCCCAGGCCCTGGCTGCGCGTCCCTAGCGTGTGGGCCCCTCATGACGCCCCCGACTCTGCCCTTCCGCCTACTTAAAGCCTTCGTCGCGAATACCCCAGTACCGAGAGCCACGATACGGAAAACCTTCCAGAGACGCCGCCGCCGCCAATCCCATCTCGGGGGATTCAGGAGATCGCCTCCGGCACCCTGCCGGAGAGGGGAATCATCTCCTGGAGGTCTCTTCATCACCATGATCGCCTCCGGATCGATGTGTGAGTAGTTCACCTTTGTACTAAGGGTCCATAGCAGTAGCTAGATGGTTCTCTTCTCCTCATTGTGCTATCATGTTAGATCTTGTGAGCTGCCTATCATGATCAAGATCATCTATCTGTAATGCTACATGTTGTGTTTGTTGGGATCCGATGAATATTGAATACTATGTCAAGTTGATTATCAATCTATCATATATGTTGTTTATGTTCTTGCATGCTCTCCGTTGCTAGTAGAGGCTCCGGCCAAGTTGATACTTGTGACTCCAAGAGGGAGTATTTATGCTCGATAGTGGGTTCATGCCTCCATTGAATGCTGGGACGAGTGACGGAAAGTTCTAAGGTTGTGGATGTGCTGATTGCCACTAGGGATAAAACATCAATGCTTTGTCTAAGGATATTTGTGTTGATTACATTACGCACCATACTTAATGCAATTGTCTCGTTGTTTGCAACTTAATACCGGAAGGGGTTCGGATGATAACATGAAGGTGGACTTTTTAGGCATAGATGCATGCTGGATAGCGGTCTATGTACTTTGTCGTAATGCCATGATTAAATCTCATAGTACTCATCATGATATATGTATGTGCATTGTTATGCCTTCTTTATTTTTCAATTGACCAACTATAATTTGTTCACCCAACATGCTATTTATCTTATGGGAGAGACACCACTAGTGAACTATGGACCCCGGTCCATTCTTTACATCTGAAATACAATCTACTGCAATTGTTCTTTACTGTTCTTCGCAAATAAACATCATCTTCCACACAATACGTTTAATCCTTTATTTACAGCAAGCCGGTGAGATTGACAACCTCACTGTTACGTTGGGGCGAAGTACTTTGATTGTGTTGTGCAGGTTCCACGTTGGCGCCGGAATCCCTGGTGTTGTGCCGCACTACACTCCGCCACCAACAACCTTCACGTGTTCCTTGACTCCTACTGGTTCGATAACCTTGGTTTCTTACTAAGGGAAAACTTGCTGCTGTACGCATCACACCTTCCTTCCTCTTGGGGTTCCCAACGGACGTGTGTCTCACGCGCCATCAAGCATATTTTCTGGCGCCGTTGCCGGGGAGATCAAGACACGCTGCAAGGGGAGTCTCCCACATCCAATCTCTTTACTTTGTTTTTGTCTTGCTTTGTTTTACTTTATTTACTGCTTTGTTTGCTCTCTTTATCAAAAATACAAAAAAATTAGTTGCTAGCTTTACTTTATTTACTGTCTTGTTCTCCATATTAAAAAACACACAAAAAATTAGTTACTTGCATTTACTTTATTTTATTATCATGACTAGTCCTGTAGTTGTTACTCTATCACCTGAGGAATCGATCTTTACCTTTAAACAAGGTGGTGAAGAGAGTTTTAAAGAAGCTTGGTCTAGAATTTTTGATTCTTATAGTAAAACTGAACCTAAAATGACTTTAAGTTTGCTTCTTAGTAACTTTTATTTCGGGCTTATTCTTCGCTATAGATATGCCTTAGATGTTGTAGTGGGAGGAGATTTCCTTCACTGTGATGGGGATCAAGCTTTTAATGCCATAAAAAAATTGGTTACATCATCTAGCTCCGCTAATAATTTTGATACATCTCTTGTTAGCATTTATAATAGATTAAACACTCTTGAGACAAATGTATCTTGCTTAAAAGAAGGGTATAGTCGGATTCGTGAGCATTTTGATTATGTTCCAATAAACTCTGAACCTTCAATGTGGGATCCTACTATTAAAGTTACTATTGATGGTAAAAAAAATTATGCCCGTTGTGATATTATGACTGAATTTTTCCTTATGCCTAAAAGTATTTATGAATCTTTGACACTCTGGGGACTTACTGAAGGTGGAGAAGGAATAACTCTTACTGATAACTCTGTTATAATTTCTAAAGGAATAGCTGAAGGAGTGTTCACAACCCTTCTTGGAAGAACGGTATCCACTGATTATCTCGTTATTGAATGTGTAGGGACAGGACAAATCACACTTGGAAGATCCCTGCTGAAACTCTTGGGAGCAATCATAGATGTGGGGAAAGGCACTCTAAATTCCTCGATACCTGGATGCGGGCACATATTCCCTAAACCAAAGAGTAAGAATAAGAGTAAGAAAGGTAGGCGCAACGCACCGGTAAGAATGTCAATGCTTCATCTCTTGATAATACTTGATTCACACTTTCTGCGCCTAGCTGAAAGGCGTTAAAGAAAAGCGCTTATGGGAGACAACCCATTATTTTACTTCTGCACTTTTGTTTTATATTTGAGTCTTGGAAGTTGTTACTACTGTAGCAACCTCTCCTTATCTTTATTTTATTGCATTGTTTTGCCAAGTAAAGTCTTTGATAGTAAAGTCAATACTAGATTTGGATTACTGCGCAGGAACAGATTTCTTGCTGTCACGAAATTGAGCCGTCCCTGCTGTAGAAAATTTAGAAAAATCTGCCAATTTACGTGCGTGATCCTCAGATATGTACGCAACTTCCATTCTATTTGGGCATTTTCATCTGAGCAAGTCCAGTGCCTCTAAAAAATTCGTCTTTACGGACTGTTCTGTTTTGACAGATTCTGCCTTTTATTTCGCATTGCCTGTTTTGCTATGTTTGATGGATTTCTTTGTTCCATTAACTTTCAGTAGCTTTGTGCAATGTCCGAAGTGTTAAGAATGATTGTGTCACCTCTGAATACATGAATTTTCAATTATGCACTAACCCTCTAATGAATTTGTTTTGAGTTTGGTGTGGAGGAAGTTTTCAAGGGTCAAGAGAGGAGGATGATACAATATGATCAAGAAGAGTGAAAAGTCTAAGTTTGGGGATGCCCCCGTGGTTCATCCCTGCATATTTTAAGAAGACTCAAGCATCTAAGCTTGGGGATTCCCAAGGCATCCCTTCTTCATCGACAACTTATCAGGTCACCTCTAGTGAAACTATATTTTTATTCCGTCACATCTTATGTACTTTACTTGGAGCGTCTGTTTGTTTTTATTTTTGTTTTTGTTTGAATAAATTCGGATCCTATCATTCTTTGTTTGGGAGGGAGACACGCTCCACTGTTTCGTATGAACACATATGTTATTAGCTTTATTCTTAATGTTCATGGCGAAGGTTGAAACTGCTTTGTTCATTGTTATATGGTTGGAAACAGAAAATGCTGCATGTGGTAATTGGTATAATGTCTTGAATAATTTGATACTTGGCAATTGTTGTGCTCATATAGATCATGTTTAAGCTCTTGCATCATGTACTTTGTACCTATTAATGAAGAACTACATAGAGCTTGTTAAAATTTGGTTTGCATGATTGATCTCTAGAGTCTAGATATTTTCTGGTTAAGGTGTTTGAACAACAAGGAGACGATGTAAAGTCTTATAATGCTTACAATATGTTCATATGTAAGCTTTACTGCACCATTTTATACTTGAGTTTGCTTCAAACAACCTTGCTAGCCTAGCCTTGTATTGAGAGGAATTCTTCTCGTGCATCTAAATCCTTGAGCCAAAAACTATGCCATTTGTGTCCACCATACCTACCTACTACATGGTATTTCTCTGCCATTCCAAAGTACATTACTTGAGTGCTACCTTTAAAAATTCTATTCTTTGTCTTTACAATATATAGCTCATGGGAAAATAGCCTTAAAAACTATTGTGGTGAAGAATATGTACTTATGTGTCTTATTTCTTAATAAGTTCCTTGTTGAGCGGTAACCATGTTTCTGGGGACGCCATCAACTTTTACCTTTGGTTGAATATCATGTGAGTTGCTATGCATGTTCGTCTTGTCTGAAGTAAGGGCGATTTTCATGATCAAATGGTTTGAGTATGCATATTGTTAGAGAAGAACATTGGGCCGCTAACTAAAGCCATGATTCATGGTGGAAGTTTCAGTTTGGACAATTAATCCTCAATCTCTTATGAGAATATTAATCGTTGTTGAATGCTTATGCATTAAAGAGGAGTCCATTAGCTGTTGTCTATGTTGTCCCGGTATGGATGTCTAAGTTGAGAATAATCAAAAGCGAGAAATCCAATGCGAACTTTCTCCTTAGACCTTTGTACAGGCGTGATAACCCACAAGTATAGGGGATCGCAGTAGTCTTCGAGGGAAGTAAAACCCAATTTATTGATTCGACACAAGGGGAGGTAAAGAATACTTGAAAGCCTCAACAGCGGAGTCGTCAATTCAGCTGCACCTGGAAAAGCACTAGCAACAGGGGTGATGTGAAAGTAGCAGTGATATGAGAGCAGTAGTAATAGTAACACAGCAGCAGTAATAGTAACACAGGAGCAATGACACCAGAAGATAGTTGATACTACTTCCAATGTCATGTAGAACAAGTATATGATGATGAAAGATGGACCGGGGTTCCCAGCTATCTACACTAGTGGCAACTCTCCAATAACAAGTGTTGGGTGAACAAATTACAGTCGGGCAATTGATAGGATTGAAATAGCAGTAAGACAAAATATCAAGATCATTAATCATGTAGGCATGTTTTCCAATTATAGTCGTACGCGCTCGCAATGAGAAACTTGTACAACATCTTTTGTCCTACCAGCCGGTGGCAGCCGGGCCTCTAGGGAATCTACTGGAAATTAAGGCACTCCTTTTAATAGAGCACCGGAGCAAAGCATTAACACTCCGTGAAAACATGTGATCCTCATATCTAAGCCTTCCCCTCCAGTTGTCCCAATTTTGTCACTTTGGGGCCTTTGGTTCCGGACATAGACATGTGCATACAACTTGTAGATACAATCTAAGCAATAAGTATAGAGCTTAAATCTAAGATCATGCCACTCGGGCCCTAGTGACAAGCATTAAACACAACAAGATTGCAGCAACAATAACTTCATAAACTTTGTAGATAGACAATCATAACGTAACAATCCATCGGATCCCGACAAACACAACACCGATTACATCAGATGAATCTCAATCATGTAAGGCAGCTCATGAGATCATTGTATTGAAGTACATGGGGGAGAGAGTACCAACTAGCTACAGCTAGAACCCGTAGTCCATGGGGGAACTACTCACGGAGCATGATGGAGGCGATGGCGTTGATGGAGATGGCTTCCGGGGCACTTCCCCGTCCGTGCAGGGTGCCGGAACAGAGACTTCGTCCCCCGAATTGGAGTTTCGCGATGGCGGCGGCGCTCGATGTCTACGTTCCCCCTCCTTTCCTCGTAGACAGTGTTGGGCCTCCAAGTGCGGAGGTTTGTAGAACAGCAGCAAGTTTCCCTTAAGTGGATACCCAAGGTTTATCGAACTCGGGGAGGAAGAGGTCAAAGATATCCCTCTCATGCAACCCCTGCAACCACAAAGCAAGAAGTCTCTTGTGTCCCCAACACACCTAATAGGTGCACTAGTTCGGCGAAGAGATAGTGAAATACAGGTGGTATGAATAAGTATGAGCAGTAGCAACGGTGCCGTGAAAAGTGCTTGCCGGCGTGTAGTTGATGG
>NC_061511.1:132525836-132550035 GCF_022539505.1 Lolium rigidum
ACTTTGCTGACGCGGTTTCCCTGTCAGAACCCATATCGTCGGGTTAGGCCCATAGGCGACGAAAAATACCCCTTAGCGGACGATTTTGAGACGTTGTCTATCAGAACTTTTCTTGTAGTGCCATTTCTCAATGGGTCCTCTTTTGTTAGCAACAAGGGTCTTTGGGATCCAAATAGACCAAGCAACATAACCATCATATGGGCCAACATATTTAGCATAAACATCACCATAATAATCTTTAAATAAAACATAGTGAGGGTTAGCAATTCCCGCATCATCATCATTAATGGTTTTGCCCTTGGAGACTTCACCATTAGTGACGGCTTTCTTCTTCTCTTGTGCGGGTTTGGCCTTTTGCTTGTTTGCCTTCTTTGCCTTGGCATTATAACCAAGGCCCTCCTTCCCATTGTTTGATCTTTGCTTACTCAAAATATCATCCAAAGAAAGTTTACTTTGGGGAGAGGAGGCCTTAGCAAGTTCATCCTTCAACCTAGCATTTTCCTCAACAATATTTGCATGATCACATAGAGGAGTAGAGGTGCTAGGTATGTCATATGAAGCGAGCCTAATTTGAAGTTGCTCATAAGACTTGGAGAGAAGAGAGTATTCACTCTTCAAGGCTTTGTGTGCCTTGTCTAGATCATCTAGATCTCTCACAAGTTTCTCATGATCAACACCAAATTTGGCCTTTTCCTTTGTAAGCACTTTAGTCTTAGCTCTAGCAAGATCTCTAGCTTTAGTGAGCTTGTTAATTTTATCTTGAGGATCTCCAAGATTTTCTAACCTCTCTTCAAGAGAGGCTATGGTTTCTTGGCTTTCCTCAAGGGCATTTCTAAGAGCATGTAGTTCAAGAGCATCTTCTCTCTCTATTTGGCATTTTTTCTCAAGAGTACCATTTAGTTGAGCCATACAAACCATGAGGTTTGAAACATGCTTTTTAGTATTACCTTGTAGGTTAAGAATGAAATCATCAAACTCTAGCATTTCTTGTTTCACTTTTAGACTAGCAAGATCAACCCCTAGATCACTTGAAATGATAGGCATAGAGGGGTTAGGGGATGATACCTCGGAGGATTTAGCCATGAGGCAACTTTCTTCCTCCACATGAATGACCTCATTGGGGGATTCACTTGGTGATGAGGAGTTAGTGGAGAGGGAGGCAAGAGCAACCAATCCATTAGAGGTTGCAACTTCTTCATCATCAACATCATCATCTCCGGAGGTATACTCTTCTTGAGTGGATAGCACAATAGATGTGTCCAAGGAGGACCTTGCCATGAAGCAATGTGCATTCTTGATATGAGGATTCTCATTGGGAGATTCAAAGAGAGATGAAGAGGGAATGTTGGTGGTGACGATGGCGGCCACTTCCTTTGAGCTTTCTTCATCTTCATCATCACTAGAGCTTCCAACTTCATCGGAAGAATATTCTTCCCTAGTCACTAGCACAATTTTTGAGGGCCTCTTGCCCTTCTTGGTCTTGTTGTTGTAGAATTTCTTCTTGGGGGCTTTTGAATATTTGTCCTTTGAATCTTTGCTCTTGTCCTTGGGAATGAGCCTTCCACCATGAGTTTCCCTATTCTCATAGGGGCACTCGGCAATGAAATGGCGCTTGTCATTACAATTGTAGCAAGATCTTGTCCTTGGGCCCGAATTTGTGGACCCCCTTGAGTTGTTTCTCTTGATGTTGTCTTCCTTGGCCTTGGATGGGTCAACCCAAAAGAGTTGGCATGGAATGCCATGTGGTCATGGTAGTGGTGTTCCAAGTCTTCCGGATAGGACATACTCCAAGATGCCCTATAAGATTCTTGAGGGAACACTTCTTCAACGGAGTTGACCGCCAAGGCAAGGTTGGACCCTTTTGTCATCCCAAGAGCTCGGTTGCGAGAATCATGAGAGTTTTCCTCAAGCACCTTGAGATCTTGCATCTCGTGCACCACTTGTTGAGAAGTGAGAGAGGAATAGCATTCCCTCCCGACAAGAGTCTTGACATCAATGGGTACAAACGGCATCATACATTCAATGTACTTCTCCTTGATCCAAGAGTCATTGATGTGGGTGGCACCAATAAGCCGGAAGGCATCGGCAACGGTGAGAAGTCTTCCATACATGTCTTCATGATCTTCATCCGGTAGCCTCATGAAACCTTCGGCTTTATTCTTAAGAGCATTATACTTGTTCCTCCTCGTGCTCTCACTTCCAATGCAACTAGCGGACAAACCGTCCCAAGCTTCCTTGGCGGTGGTGTAGTTCCGAACACGATGCAATTCCTTTGTCCCCACACTAGTTTGAATCATGTGCAAGGTGGTGTTGTTGAGTTGACTATCAACCGCTTCTCTTCTAGTCAACTTGTCGGGGTTGTATGGCTTGAAGCCTTCCAAGATGATTCTCCAAAGTTCATTGGAGGCACTGCAAACATGAGAGCGAAACTCAAATTGCCAAGTATCGAAATTCTCAATGGAAAACTTAGGTGGGTCGCCCCGAATGTTCATATGGGGATGGGGAACCGGTATATCGGGAGATAGAAAAGGTGGAGCTACTCGATTGTAGCTCTCACCTCCACTAGTTGTCCTAGGAGATTTAATAGTGTTTAAGTTATCACCTTCCACGGGTTTGGTAGAGGAGGGTAATTCCGAAGCATCTCCCTCTTCTAACGCACCCGTGTCCTTTACCTCTACAAAGGGGGCCTTGGGAGGGACCGGAGCCAAAAGCTCGGCAATCATCTTTTTCATGCTTTCCATTTGGGCTTCCATGGAGGACTTCAACGAATTGAAGTCTTCCATGGAGACCGTCTTGGCGGCCCCTTCCGAGGACTCCTCGTTCGGCATACTCTTGGGCGGTTAAGCCCGAAATAAGAGCCGAGACTCTGATACCAATTGAAAGGATCGTATGCCGCACCTAGAGGGGGGGTGAATAGGTGCTAACCAATTTTTAGTTCTTTTTCAATTTAGGCTTGACACAAAGGTAAATTCTCTAGATATGCAACTAAGTGAATTTACCTATATGACAAGATAAGCAACTAAGCAAGATATAGCGATGCAATATAAGAGATAGAATAGGATAGAGGTAACCGAGAGTGGAGCACGCGATGACACGGAGATGATTCCCGTAGTTCCCTTCCTTTGCAAGAAGGTACGTCTACGTTTGGAGGAGTGTGGTTGCTACGAAAGCCAAACCAACAGCCGCGAAGGCTTCACTTAGATCTCCGGTGAGCAACGTCACAAAGGCCTAGCCCACGTCCACTAAGGGATTTCCTCGAGGCGGAAACCGGTCCTTTACAAGGTTCTTGGGGCACACATCCACAACTGAATTGGAGGCTCCCAAATCTGTAACAATACAACAATCAACAACAACACATCAACACAAATCAACTAGGGAACCAAATAGGAACACTAGCATGAGATCCCTCAAACAAATGAGGGGGAAATGAAGAACGCTTCGGTGAGGATGTAGATCGGTGTCTTCTCCTTCGAATCTCCAAAGATCAAGAGCTTTGGTTGGGGGAGGAAGGAGATCTTGCAAATCTTGTGTTCTTGAGGTGGCTCTAATGGTGGTGAAGCTTGGCAGATTTTTCTTGCAATGATTGAGCAACTTGTCCCTTTGGAGAAGAGAGCTATTTATATGATTGGAGCTCTCAGATCTGACCGTTGGGGCGAAAACCACTAACACCGGAAGTTCCGGCCAGGATGGCCGGAAGTTCCGGCTGGCACCGGAAGTACCGGCCAGGAGAGCCGGAACTTCCGCCAGGAAGATTCTTCGTCAGATGACCTGGTCAACAAATGTTTGGGCGGAACTAGGGCGGAACTTCCGGTGACCGGAAGTTCCGGCCAAGTTCCGGCCAAGTTCCGGAATTGCGCGAAAACCTTACTGGACTATACTGAGCCACAATTCCTGATTTCCGGAACTTGCCCGGAAGTTGGGCGGAAGTTCCGCTGACCGGAACTTCCAGCCACCCGCGTCGGAACTTCCGGTCAGGGAACAAAAACAGCAAGCAACACTGCGCTGAAGGGGCCTCTGCAGAACATGCCAGGGCGGAAGTTCCGCCTGCTGGGGCCGGAACTTCCGCCAGAAGTAAAAACCCTTCAGAACATCAGAACAGGCAGACCATCTCGCTGATCAAGAATATATTCCGAACACTTGTACCTGTCTAAATCAACACACATAAATATATACCTAGTGTTGACATGAAACACACAAAACCCAAAAGGGCGGGAAATGTTTTTTCACATGTACTATATAGTGTGGCCTATGGCCCCCTGGTAATACAACAAGCATATTACTCTAACACACACATGCACTTCCCCTCCTGCTACGACCTTTCCGCAGCGATTTAACTAGTGCACTACAAAGGCTGCTGACTTGGTGCTTTACACAACATGTGCTTAATTAAGTGGCACAATCAACAACTTAGTATAGTAACATCTACGAACTTAAAATTAACCCACATAACTAACACAAGTGGTACATGGTTTGGTTAAGCTGGCTTTGTTCCAGGTAAGAGCTGTAGGGCGCATCAGTAAAGAGAACGCTTTTTTTTAGAAAAAGAAACAAGTAGAGAGAGAACACAACTGGTAGCAGCAGCATTAGCCGTAGTTGATACGGCGCGGGGTCCGGTCAAACACTATTATCAGCTAATTGAACACAACGCATACACACCTGCCGTGTTTTTGCCTCTGAATTTCTCCAAGACGAGCGATCAGTTACTCAATTGAAGCAGTCTTCCATCGCTCGTATCGTATCGTAGACACTACCGTATTTTTTAGTCTTTACCGTGAGAAATGGAAACACGCATAGAGGATTGAGGTGGAAATGGGGCACACATACGTCAGGTGCATGACGAGGTGTCCATATGCATTTGGTTGGTTGAAAACCCGCATTATTACCACTGATTTCTTCGCCGGCCGGTGACAGCCTTGTCAACTAAGCACGATGGCTAATGCAAAAAAGCTGCACGCCGTGACTCGACTGACCCTGGTGCGCTTTTCCGGATCGGAGAAACGCGCTTTAGCATCAGCATCGTGTGCATCGATCATCTCCTATTACCATGGAGAAAAACTTCTAACTTCGCCGGCGTTGCTGCTCCGACACGGGGGGCGGCATGTACCGCGCCGACGGCGGCGGACTCTTCGAACTCGCCGGAGGGGCGATGGACGCCCGACGGTGGAGCGGCGAAGGGCCGATGGGTGCCGGACTTGGCAGAGCTGCGCATGGCTTCACTGGTAACGATTTGTTTCCGCAGGGGAATAAGCGGTATCGGGATTACACTGCAGCGGTATTTGATTACAGGGTACCTGTTTACAGCCAAAGTGAAACAAACACGATTAGAACAAGTATAATAGAGCCTAGTCAGCTGGTTATAGTATGTTTTACATCAGCAAAATCCTAAATAGGTGTTTTTTTGGCTTTTGGGTTTTAGAAGCTAAAAACAAAGATTCTATTCGTTTGTCTTCCAAAACCTAAAAGTAAAAAAGCACCTATTTAGGCGAAAATGGTGAATGGAACCTGGGTGCGCGCGCACCCATTTACGAAAAGTTCAAAAAAATACTATTTAAAAATTTCAAAAAAATGTGAAGTAAATTTTTGCATATAGATATTATGTTGATACTTACTCGTGTGTGTTTTCACGAAAAAATATCATTGTGTGTGACGTACACAAAAATGACAAAATGCAAATTCCTATTCCTGTGAATAGTACAAATTCCTGTTCACTATTCTTATTTGGACATTTTGTCATTTTTATGCAGGCCATACAGAATGGTATTTTTTCGTGAAAACTCACACGAGTAAGTATCAACATAATATGTACATGCAAATTTTTACTTCACATTTTTTTAAAACTTTTAAATAGCATTTTTTTGAACTTTTCGTAAATGGGTGCGCGCGCACCCAGGTTCCATTCGTCCGGGTCGCCTATTTAGGTGCTTTTTTCGGCTTTTATCAAAGTCAAAAAGCCAAAAAAAAGCCACAACAAAAGGATCTTAAAGCGGGCTGTATATTTAGAGCCCAGCTGGGAGCTCTTGGTTAGCTTTTCTTCCTCTCTACCAATAGTTTGCCTCTGCACATTCAATCATTTAATGCTACAACTAAGCTTATAGCTAATCTATATCCAGCCTATTGTACAGGTAGACTTTTATAAAGGCTTTCGATGATTTGGCACTGCTCTACAACCAACAACGGGCTCTTCTATTAACCATGCTCTTAGCGGTATCAGATTCCATTGTAATCAGACCAAAACGTGCGAACCAAACACGTCCATAGTATCAGTAGAACGGACAAACAATATTGGTAAAATAAATCTACGACAAGTAAAACCAGAGCGAGAACTTGAATATGATAACGTGGGAGGGAGGTATGCTCCATGGTGTAGCTTTAACGTGAAAGATTAGTGCACTAGCCAATTGAACCAAAAGTCCGAACTGATGGAAAGAGACTAGGCAGTGTATTTATATTCAACACTCCCCCTCACGTCTAGGCTATTTTAGTCCTTAGCGTGGGTTCGGTGTGGGCCGCAGAATCTTTTTATTTATTTTTAAAACTGCGTGAGCAGGGTCTTGAACTTGAGACCTCTTGGCTCTGATACCATGAAAGATTAATGCACTAGCCAATTGAACCAAAAGTCCGAACTGATGGAAAGAGACTAGGCAGTGTATTTATATTCAACATAACGCACGTATGCTTCCAGGAACATGCCTTTGTCTCCAACCTAGCCGGTCTGTCAAGTCAATGGAGCCCCAGAGCTGGAGCAGCACACTACCTGCGTCGCCTAGCTTATCTTAATTGATGTCTCGATCAGCCTCGCTTATCCGTATGCCGGCGCGCGCACCCACTACGGCACGACCCCATCTAGTCTAGTAAAGAAGATCGAAAGAGAAAAGCGCAATTAAACATCTCACTTATTCCTGTGATGACACATGAGCGTTGCCACGGCAGTTGGACCGACACGCACATGCCTCCACGATCGCGACGTCGCATTCCGTAATCCAAGCTCCTGATCTTTTATGTTCGATTTTGTTTTGCTTGCATCCAACTTGACTGGAGGCTACGAGGCAGGAGGTGCTCCACGCAACAGATTATGTAGCATCCATGCGATAAGTACGAGCTGTTGCTTACGTTCAAGCAGCGCATAAACTTTCTCGCAACCGAATCTTGTGCTTTTGCTATACTCCTAGACATGTCGTTGTGAAGTTACAGGACATATTTATGTTCAGGGGACTGGCATGGCAAAAGTTATCTTCCTTTCAGAAGAAAAAGTGGTACTGTACGTCTGTTGGTGGATATACAAGTGTACAGAGCATGCTATATCCTGTGTGTATCGTGCCCCCGGGTTATCCCGCGCATGTTTTAGCCGTTGCTCTGGAGCTTTGAGATTGGTGCGTCCGTGTATCATCAAGTTTCATTTAGTAACTAAATCTAGCCTTAGATTGACAAGTAAGAGCAACTTCAGCAGATACGCTCAATTTAGAACTAAAAAGGTGAGTACATGCTCAACTGGGTGAAGCGCAGATCAGAAACCTAACTTGGAACCGAGAAGTTCGAAAAACATAGTTCGCATGCAGTGATCACATTCTAGTTCATCGCTAGATTCTTCGTGATTCAGACGCAAAATTAGCTTGATTGCCCCCATCATTGTTGGAGGGGTGTGGGAATGACGCCGATAGCGTGAAGGAAGATGACCCCGCCTCCCAGGCTTACGCGTATGCGCAGAGGGACGGCATGTCATGGTTGGTCCACTTCTTCACAGCGCGCTTCTTCGCGCCCTTCGACCAGACCCATTTTCCGTTCTCCTCGGTGGAGGTGCCGTGGGAGCTTCCACCGCCTTGCTCGAGTCGCTGGCGCCTCCAGTCCGTATGCCCCCTGTCCAAAATTGCCGCGACAAAACATGGTGGAGCTGTGGATGCAGTGTACGTAGGTGGAGGAATTGCTCGCATGAGATAACCCTAGGGTGACGACAGAGCGGTGGATGCGGCGGTGGGGAAATAGGGTTTGAACTTGTTTCCGCCACATCGACCGCTACTTGTAGTGTCCGCGACCGTGAGTTCACGGGCCTGTGTGAATTCTTTACGAGCCGGGCAACAGAAACGGTATCTGATTGTAAGACAAAACCAAGCTAAAGCTGTATATCCGCTGGACTTTTACAGTTTTGGACCATTTTCGCAAAGCTGCTAGAGTTGCTCTAAACATTCTAATCATGCGATGGGACCTGATATATATACTTTTGCTTGGGAAGCTTCTTCAAATCTCCAACGCCATAATCAACTTCGTAGGCACTAGAAACCACATCAAAATCTAACCACTAGACAGCTGTTGAAAGCCACAGCCCACAGGCAGCATGCATGTATCTACTTATCCACTACTATTTCGGACGACATTTTCAAATACCTCAGTCCAAGTACAGCTCCCCTCCCAGCAGTCTACTGTGGCAGCTGGTGGTTTGATATACGTATTCCAGCAGCACCGCCAAACAAAAACATGCACAGTCCAAACTGCAAAGGAAAAAAAAAGATAGGTAGTCCACCTCCGCGACATGGCTAAAGTATGAAAGGTATAAGCTAGGCACCAAAGGACATCGACGATATATGGCCTATCGGCTTATCGCCAACAACTGCCACCGTACTGGTTCCTACTATCTGCTACTCTCACTCGCCAAGAATTTTCGTGTGTTTTGATTCTGTTCTTCCGAGACATGATCGATCGGAGGGGAAACAAAACCAGGATGGTCATGGATGCCGATGGGTACCTGGAACGGCGAGGAAATGATCATGCATGCTCCAGCCAAGTGGAGGGCCGTTTGTTGCAAAGTTGCGATGCACCGGACCGGCATCCATCTCGCTCTCTGAAAGGTGCGACAGATATCTCAAAGAAACAAAAGCAGAATAGTTGAAGTGATGTATGGATCTCAGTCTCTCTCTTTTAAAACGCACGAGATCTTGCAGTGTTAAACTACCCTGTATAGGTTGTATACGTATGTACGTATTTTATCATGTATTTGTAATGTGTTACCCTATATATAATGGATACCTGGCCGCCCGTATGAGGCACGGCTCTTACCCTACCAAATACTTCTACCCTACTTTCGTTCATGGTATCAGAGCCCGGCGGCTGACCTAGATCGGTTTCACGCCGGCGACTCCTCTTCCGCTGCAAATCGATGGCGATGTCCTCGCTGACTTCCGCGGGTTCGGTCAGTTCCAAAACTGTGTCCGCATCCGCGCCCAAGCTCTCTGATCCCGTCCTCAACTTTGGTGGCGGCGGTGGTGGCTCCTCCACCGGCGGTTCGTCGGGGCCGTTTAATTTCGCCCCCTACGTCACCATACGCCTCAATGGTGGCAACTACCTCTACTGGCGGGCACAGGTTCTCAATGTGCTCCGCAGCCATCTCCTTACTGGGTTCGTCGATGGAACTTTCCCATGTCCAGCCGAGTCGATCGCCAACCCTGCATTGGCGACGGATGACAAGGCTCCTCCGCTGATGTACAACCCGGCGTTTACCGCCTGGCACCAGCAGGATGCAGCGCTACTCTCGGCGATTATGACTACCTCGACTGAAGACATCCAGGGAATCATCTTGTTTGCCACCTCCTCTGCTGATGCGTGGAGCACTCTTGAGGCCAGCTTTACCTCGCAGACTGTCTCTCGCTCCATGCAGATTCGTGGTGCTCTTCAGAAGTGCAAGAAGGAGGACAAGAAGATCTCCGTCTACTACAATGAGGTGAAAGCTCTCGCAGATTCGCTGATGTCCATTGGCCAGCCTCTTACCACTGCGGAGTTCACCGGTTATCTCATGCACGGGCTCGATCAAGACTATGATTCTCTTGTGCAACTTGTCTCAGCTCGTGCTCTTACGGATCCCATGCCGCTGAAGGATATATATGCCCGGATGCTAGGCACCGAGCAGCGCATAGATGAGAGGAAAACTGATCTTCGGTCCGATATTCAGATGTCAGCAAACCTTGCTCGGTTCCAAAGCACCTTACAAAGGAAATCAGCAGCAGCAGACCTATCGCCCGAAGAGCAATTTCTCCTCACAGCCGCCGTCGGGACAAGTACCGCGGAGTCCCTACTAATGGTGGATCTAGCAACCGCCCTGTTTGTCAAATCTGTACCAAGACAGGACATGTTGCCTCTTGCTGCTTTAAGAGATATGACAAGAATTTCCTTGGTGCTGGCAATGATGGCCGGAACATGGAGAAACAAATTGCTTCCTTCTCCGTCTCCACGCACCACCACGGGTCTACAGCATCCTTTCCCGTGGATCCCAGCTGGTATGCTGATACTGGCGCAACAGATCATCTCACCAACGAGCTTGACAAGCTTCAGGTGAAGGAACAGTACAATGGCAAGGATCATGTTCACACAGCCAATGGAGCAGGTATGCGCATTACTCATATTGGTCAATCTACACTTCATACATCATCTCATCCATTATACTTAAAAGATATCCTCCACGTCCCATCTGTTACTCGCAACCTTTTATCTGTCAAAAAATTCTCTCTTGATAATAATGTCTTCTTTGAGTTTCACCCTTGGTATTTCTTTATTAAGGATCGAAGTACGAGGGAGGTTCTTCTTAGAGGGGGATGCCGTGGAGGTCTTTATAATCTAGATGTTTCTGCAATCAAGCGTGTCTTCAGCAGAGTCAAGGTGTCCCGCTCGCGGTGGCATTCTCGTTTAGGTCATCCAGCTAGTCAGATTAATCAGCATGTTTTACATCACAATGAACTTCCGTCAAAGTTGAATAATAAAGATGTAATAATCCGTGACGCTTGCCAACAAGGCAAGAGTCATCAACTACCTTTTTCTCTTTCTACCCGTGTTTTTACATCACCACTTGAGTTCATATTTTCTCGATGTTTGGGGTCCTGCCCAAAAATCCGTTAGTGGTCATGAGTATTATGTTAGCTTTGTGGATGGATATAGTCGCTTTACATGGCTTTACCTCCTCAAACGCAAATCTGATGTGTTTCAAGTATTCCTTCGGTTTCAACAACACGTTGAGCGCTTATTGGGTAGAAAGATCATTCATGTACAATCTGATCGGGGGCGAGTATCATCGCCTTGACAAATTTTTCCATGACATTGGCATTTCTCATCGAGTATCATGTCCTCATACACATCAACAAAACGGCACTCGCTGAATGCAAACATAGACACATTGTAGAAACGGGGTTAACTCTTCTTGCACATGCTGCTGTTCCCTTCAGATTTTGGAGTGATGCCTTCTCCACAGCGTGTTTTCTCATTAATAGGTTGCCTAGTCGAGTCATAGATATGCAGACTCCTCTCCAACGCCTCTTAGGAGAAACACCTGATTATACTTTTCTCAAAGTCTTTGGCTGTGCATGTTGGCCCCATCTCCGTCCATACAATAAACATAAGCTCGAGTTTCGCTCCAAGAAATGTGTTTTTCTTGGCTACAGTTCCATACACAAAGGTTACAAGTGCCTTCATGTTCCTACAAATCGCATGTATATTTCTCGTGATGTGGTTTTTGACGAGAATGTATTCCCCTTTTCACAACTACCCTCCACATCCAATTCGCCTACTTCATCTCCACATACTCCTACTCCTGACCAATTTGATGATGTCGCATACACTCCTCTATTAGCTAACCATGATGCAGGGAAACATCGCGGTGCTCGGCTTGAGCTACTTGATGAAAGTGCTGAGGACATACCTGCGGAACACGTCGATCACTCAACGCCTGACGTCGATCTGCATGGGGTGGTGCTACACCCCCATGCAGCCCAACCTGACGCTGGGTTTGTCACGCCTCTCCGGCCTCGTCTTCCCAGTTCGGTGTCTGATGGCCCATCTGGCCCGTCTTCGTTGCCAGATGTTGGCTCGCCCGCGATAGTACCCTCGGTGCCTCATGAATCACCTGCACAAACAGTGAATGAATCAATTGTTCCTGTACCTGCACCTGGTATTACTACTCGCCTACAGCGTGGGATTCGTCGACCCAAACAAAGAACCGACGGAACTGTTGCATGGTCTACTCTTCGATTGGCTCATACTGTTGACCTCACACATACTAAACCCCGTGATCATCGCGAAGCTATGTCATGTCCTCATTGGCGTGCAGCCATGGAGATGGAATTCAATGCTCTTCAGGCTAATCAGACATGGCGTCTTGTTCATCCAGTACCTGGAGCAAATATTATTGATTCTAAATGGGTGTTCAAAGTGAAGCAAAAATCTGATGGGTCTATTGAGCGATATAAAGCTCGTCTAGTTGCTAAGGGATTTAAACAGCGATATGGCCTTGACTACGAAGATACCTTCAGTCCTGTCGTCAAGCCCACTACCATTCGCTTATTGTTATCTATGGCACTTACACATGGTTGGTGTCTACGGCAGTTGGACATTCAAAATGCATTCTTGCATGGAATTCTTGAAGAGGAGGTATACATGCGCCAGCCACCTGGATTTGAGGACCCTAGTCAGCCCACGCATCTGTGTCGTCTTGAAAAAGCGCTTTATGGTCTTAAGCAGGCTCCCAGGGCATGGCATTCACGTCTTTGCTCTGTTCTTGGTGGTCTTGGTTTCAAGTCATCTACAGCTGACACCTCACTCTTCATTCTTCGTCGTCCTGACATCACTCTTTATCTCTTGGTTTATGTGGATGATATCATTGTTGTCAGTTCGTCTCCTGCTGCTATTGATCGGCTCATCCAGCAGATGCGGAGCTCCTTTGCCCTTAAGGATCTTGGACAGCTTAATTATTTTCTTGGTATCGAGGTGAAGTTTCTAAATGGTGGTCTCCTTCTGACTCAGCGCAAATATGCTTCTGAATTACTCAGACGTGCTGGTCTTTTGAAGTGTGGTCCCGCTCCTACACCGATGATATCTTCTGAGAAGTTGTCTGCTATGGATGGTACTCCTCTTTCAGCTGATGAATCTACTCGATACCGCAGCATTGTTGGAGGATTGCAATACCTTACTATGACTCGACCTGATCTCTCCTTCTCGGTGAACAAGGTCTGTCAATACCTACATGCTCCTCGTAGTTCACATTGGTCTGCGGTTAAGCGAATCTTGCGATATGTTCAGTCTACACTATCCGATGGTTTGCTGCTGAGACGACCTACTCGTTCTCCTGATCTTCTGTCCGCCTTCTCCGATGCGGATTGGGCGGGAGATGCTGATGATCGCCGATCAACCGGGGGGCATGCTGTCTTCTATGGCGGCAATCTTATTGCGTGGAGTGCTAGAAAACAAGCCACTGTATCGCGGTCCAGTACAGAATCAGAGTATAAGGCTGTTGCAAATGCAACAGCTGAAATCATCTGGATACAGGCACTGCTTGGAGAACTTGGCATATCTCAGAGTCGTCCACCTATACTTTGGTGTGATAATATTGGAGCGACATACCTTTCTTCGAACCCTGTGTTTCATGCTCGTACTAAACATATTGAGGTGGATTTCCATTTTGTTCGAGAAAGGGTAGCTAAGAAGTTGCTTCAGATCAAGTTCATCTCTTCCAAGGATCAGTTGGCTGACATATTTACAAAACCTCTACCTCTACCAGTATTTCAACATTGCAGGCGCAATCTCAACCTTCATAGTGGCTGAGATTGTGGGAGGGTGTTAAACTACCCTGTATAGGTTGTATACGTATGTACGTATTTTATCATGTATTTGTAATGTGTTACCCTATATATAATGGATACCTGGCCGCCCGTATGAGGCACGGCTCTTACCCTACCAAATACTTCTACCCTACTTTCGTTCATGCAGATTACAGAGGAGCAACGCAGACTACAGAGGGAAGCCATGGAAAGCAGTTCGAACCGTATACTCTTTCATGTCGATTTTTCAGACAGCTAGGTTGAAACGCAGTGCACGCAGGGGTCGAAATGACACAGCCCTGGAGCTGTCTATCCTTCACCGTCTAGTCAACTATGTTCCTCCTAATTCTGCATGGAGGATCGTGCTATCGCCGCTTTACCAATATTATCTGATATCACCATACGTTCAGGGAGAAAACTCCTGTCAAGCTTTTGATCAAAAGAGATCTTGGGAGGATTGCAAGGGATAGATAAATGGATAACATCAGCTGTACGATCAAGATGGGGACTTCTGCTATATCCCTTCATAAGGTGGATTTCCTTTTTCCTCTTCACTGGGACTAGGGGTGGGCAAAAACAGTTTGACGGTTTAGAGCAACTCTAACAGAGCCCGTAAATCCCGCCGGAACCGAACTTTTCCAGCGGATTTACGGGTTTGGGCCGAAACAGGCGCAGATCAGCGCCGGAAAAAGTGGGCCGGCCCGAATTGAGAGTTCGGGGGCCCGAGAAATCCCCCGCACGGCCCCTATTAAAAGGGTTCGCGGAGGGAAGTTCAGTTCGGAAACCCTACTCCCCTCCCGCCGCTCCTCTCCCGCCGCCGTAGCCCGCCGCCGCTCCGACGAGCAATCCCCGGCGATCGGACGCCGCTCGGCCGCTACGGCCACCACCCCGCCGTCCTAAATGACGCGTGCAACACGCGTGGGTAGGGGCGGCGGCCGGACCGGCGCCGGAAGGGCAAGTCGTCGTCCCCCGGGCGTACGGGCGGACACGGAGCGCGGCAGGCGGGCGCGCTCCGACGGCGCATGGAAGCGGGCCGGCCGCAAGTGGCCGGAGCTGATGGCGCGCCACCTTCAAGCGCGCGCGGAGGCGGCTGCGGCTGCGGAGGCGGCGGCAGCAGCAGCTGCGGCTGGGGAAGCGGAGGAGCCCCCCGCTGCCGGCGGGTGCAGCCCGCCGCTGCCGCCGTTGCCCCCGAGCGGCGACGACGACGATGCAGACGGACCGCCTCTGCTCTGCGGGGGCGCCTCCGGCGCGGCGGCAATCGAGCTGGCGGCCCTCGTCGTCGCCTAGCAACCGGCGGCGTCGAAAAACCCTCCGCCGCCGCCCGGTGACAGTATAGTCGCCGGGGAATTTAATTTCTAGTCTAATTAGGCCTGTAGTACGTATTTAGGTCCAATGCGGTTGTATTTTGGCACTATTTAGTGTGAATTATGATCGAATTAAGGTTGATCGGATGAAATCGACTACAATCCCCGTCGATAATTTTCCCGCGTCGTTTGATTTTCGCGAGTTCGGTTTGTGTTTACAGTTTCTGTTCTGCGCCGTGCCCAAATGCTCGCTCATTTCGTTTTTCGGGAGACTGAACTCCGTTTTTTCGGTTCGGCCAAATACGGGCTCTGTTAGAGATGCTCTTAGCTGGTTTGAACTTACTGCTAACTTGTACTTCCCTTCACCAATCAACAATGATGAGTGAACCGAAATGATAAGCCCAAGAGAGGGTGTCCACAAAATTTCGTGTCTCTACGATAGCTGGAGCCTGGAGGATTTGATGGACCCCGTGCTATGGTAGTTACTAGATTTAGATGTGCGCCTTGGCGCACGACCCCGTAAAAATCGGGTTGATGCAGACTAAGTAGATAAGAAAATAGGAAGAAGAAAATCGTGAATTCACCTCAATTTTTATTTTGTATAACGATAATTAGAAAACAGGAAGAAGAATAATAATATGTTTTTAAAATTTTACAAAACCAAGTAGATAAGTGAAATTAGGATAAGAGCAAACAAAATCACGAACTGGATAGAAAACACTTATACAATCAGAAAATTAGAGAAATGTATTACAATGACTAACACCCTATGGTTCTGTTAAGAGAAACAACATATGTAAGTAAGTCACAATTGGCTGCGCGACCCCAAGCAAACACGATAAATTACGCTGTAAATATCACACCATACAATCACAGCTACATTCGGTGGTATGTACATTTGCGTGAATCTAAGTAACACCTAAATGTATGAACTTGCCAAAAAAATACCTCTCTTCGATTGTTACACCAGATACATACGGATGCTAATTTGTAACAAATATACCTTATTTAATATTGTTGGTTTTATAAATAAAGTTTTAAGTTGGTTCCTAAACTCAAAGTTCCTAGGCAGTCAACACCAATCAATATCTTACAGGTATGCTACATATGAAGATTTTTTATTAACAGGGAACAACAGCCCCGTGGAAGAAGTAATTAAAGACAAAATTTGACTTAACCGTAGACCTTAGCATTCATATATAAATATATTTAAGAATTCACATAACAATAACAAATGTACACGTACAGAGGCTACATGAGCCCCCACCAAGGTTCACTAAACATGAAGCTTGGGATCATAGTGCACCGAGGCTACATGTTTAGTTTCCACCAAGGTTACCAAGTCTCCACCAAGGTCCATTAAGCATTCATGTTTAGTTTCAGCTCAGATATAACATGCAAGACCAGAAGACCGGATCATATTACATTAGCCTAAGATATTCTATGAAATAGAAATAGGAGCTCAAAATTGAAGTGAACCATTAGCCCAGGACAAATTCTTCCACAAAATAACATGGTACCTTCGAGAGGAGCAGACCCTTCATCGCATCCCATAGAACCAAAATTTTATCACGTGCTCCTCAGCGCACCATCCTGACAATAATCTGTTTATGAATTTTTTATCGCAACTCACACGTAGAGATCCGAGAATAATGGGCGCAGAAGTTGCTTTATTAAAAAAATGTAATTTATTTGGATTGAGGACATTCCTTACCAGCTGGATCTTATTATATGGGTTGTATCATAATATATGTACACAAACACAAAAAGGCAAAGGAGTTCAATAACATTGTGCAATCATGGTATTTTGTAAAAAACCATCAAGATATGTGTCTTTTATTGGTTTGTACCTCAATGGCCCCATCTATAACTCATTTTTGCACATCACTCCTGCCATGCGGCCACTGCTCATCGGCTAATGGAAATGAAATTGGAAGGAAAAGAAATATGGCAAATGTGGCGCAGTGTACATTCTCCAACGGTGCCAACTGGTGAGAGGAAGGAGTAGGTAGGTAATGATTACAATAGGTTGAACGGTCCATCGGCTTCCACGTACACGAGCAAGCGACATCCACACACGCGTCCTGCTCCAGGTACTTGGCTCCGCATCGCATGGGTGGCTCAGACCACCGCACATCACGCCTGTCCAGTGTCGCAGCATGGCCGCCATGGTCAGAGCATGCATGCCGCTCCGGACCCCTCCAGCCGTCGCGGCTGATTCATTCTCTGCAGCCACCATGGCCGCTTCAAGCAGGTCATGCTTGAGCGCCCGTGTGCTCGTACTCGACGGCACCGGCCACGTCAGCTGTTGCAGGGCGACTGCACTCTTCAAGCTCCACCCCGACTTAGGCTGGTGACAATGCACCACACCACTCTCACCCGCCACGTCAGTTTTTTTCCTTACTCTTACCTCACTCTCACCCCACGGTGTCAGTGCACAGGCTATAGTGTCAGCTCTCACTTCTCTCTCCTCAACATCACTATTTCTTTGTTAGATTAAGTTATTTCACTCGATTTCTCGCCCGCCTCTCGCCCGCTCTCGCCCGCCCTCTCGCCCGCCTCTCGCCTCCCTCTCGGCCCCAGCGCGGTCGGTAGCTGGGCGGTAGCGGGCGATAGCGCCGGGCGCCCGCGCCACCGCCCCGCGCTATCGTCTCGCCCCTCTCTCACCCCAACGCCGGCGATAGCGCCCCCACTACAGCCCGCGTTGGCACCAGCCTTAAACATCCTCATCAGCGGCGGTAACCGGTAATTTCCACATCATTCAGTTCAGACCTTTTTTTGAACATGGGGAGGCAGCGCCCTTAATAGAGTTTTTCCATTTAGCCACGAACAATGTGAGCTTAAGTTCTGAAGAGGTAAAGAAATAGTATTTTCATTCAACTCACGAACAGTGTACAACCAACAAATCCCTGTTAGCTTTAGTTCTGAAGAGATACAGAAATAGGATGAGCTGAATTTGTATGGCTGAAGATAGGCATAGAAAAATTATGTCCAATAGCCCTGATGTGCACAGTTATGTGATGCGAGCTGCCCCATCAAGATCCCTCGAGATGTGACATACTGCCAGTGCAAGAGCCATCTGAATTTACTTGCCAATTTGTTGTTGAATTTCCCATTAGACCGCTGGCTAGAAGGATTCCTTGTGTTGTTGGTGTGGAGTGTAACCTGCTGTGGATGAAGCAGCTCTGCAATTGTCGCCGCAAGAAGAGCTGAAACCTCCGCTTAGAGTGGTGAAAGCGACACTACGATTGAGGCTTGAACGAACATATTGGTGCTGGTGTGTTATCTGGAAGTTGACAGAAGACACCAATCCCGTACCTGTTGATGTAGCAGAACCTGGGATCTTTCTTGTGTTCCAAGTAGCATTTGAAAATAATTTGAACAAGTGATTAATAAGTCATAAAATTAACTAAAAAAGCAATTGACCCACTTAATTTTTTTGTGAACAGATAGCATATATCAATGCTTGTGATGATATGGACTATTCATGGAGAGCCAAAGCTTACCATGTAGAAGCCAAAGCTCAAGGAGTACCAGCTATTACAACTATCTCCATATATCCTGGAGTGAGCAATGGTATTAATTCACATTCCTGTCATATAACACCTCAATTTGGCTTGTCTCCACTTGAGATATTTTCTCATGGTTAGGACCTAAGAAAGGAGAGCATAGATCATACAATTAGTTTGCTAGGTTAATACCAATTTGAGCTGACTATTGCTCAACAACACAAATCAGTTGTATGAAGCAAAAAAAAGCTCATTGCTATAATCTACCAACCAGTGTATATAATGCAGAAGGTATACGCAGCTTATTTTTGCAAGAATTCAACAATGTATGTATAAAAAAAGGCCTTGAAGGACGGAAATATAGCAATACGTACAAGACAATATTTCTGTCCACGGAGAAGACCCAATTTGTGTCTAGCAGAAGAGACTTTAGTATCAAAAGAAAGTTTAGAATTACCGTCAATATTTATTCATGAACTGAGAGCCAATCATAATTAAAAAAATCTCAGCTGATTGGGTTGTTTCATGACCACCAGTCTGAAACAATGAAAATTATTATGACCACTGATCCTCAGCTGCGCTTGAGTTGAGTCGACGTAGTCGAGGAGAAAGGTGTGGTGGCATATCAGGAGCAGCCGGAGGAAGTTGGCACCATCTGAACGGGCCAGATGTAGCTTAAAATAATAACTAAAGGCCTATATCATAAAGAAATCATCTATTCAATCATTCTTTGCAGATTTTAATACTACAACTTTTAGCAGCAAAGTATTAATCCATTTTTTGACTTTAGCAGAAGAGGCTCATAGCACTACATTAGCAAAATAAAACTTACAGCTACCATGAATTTCTGTGAGCAAGGGACATCGACACTGATCATTGCAATACTGCACCTATGAGACCACAAACTATGCAACTGCGGACAAGCAACGCACAGATCTCTCGTACCTAAAGGCCAAGTGGATCACCTCACCTCCCACGATACAAAACCTATATTATCTCTAACATCAAGCTTAACTTCATTGTTATTTCACTGCAAACTAAATGTAAGTGCTGCAAAATTAACCTAGAAAATACACGATATATGTCTTATGTTTCACCAATACAAGTATTCACAGTTGGTTCCTTGGGCATTATCCTTGTCAAGTTGAACCCCATGATAAAACACTAATGCCAGTTTCTATAGCAAGTTTCAACTCAGTATCAGGATTAGGCTAAAACTTAAGCCTCTTGCCTGAACACACAAATTGAGTTCACATAAATATGAGAGTTCATCGTGTATAAGATGTTAGGTGCAACACTTACTACAAAACAAACATCACCCTTAAATTATTAGACAGACAATAAGAAGATGAATGGTAACATGATGATAAAAGGAGCAGATATGGACAACTGTAAAGTGTGCTTTGCTCTTTGCCTTTGGCACCATATTTACATATAGAACTGATTTCGAATTAGATAAATGACAAGAATATGGGAAGATCATTTGCCAGTTAGGATGAGCTGAAGTACTTTCTTAATGGGCGGCTTCTACCAGAATGTAAATGCGATTGTATTGTAAAAAGAGCTCTTGGATTAAAGAACTGAACTAAACTATGTCTTTATCCAGAAACAGAAATGTCTTACAGTATCTTCAATTGCTGGACTAATGGTAGCAGTACTGATACATGAACCCTTCTCTTTTGGTAATAAATAAGGAAATAACCACCAAATATGAACATATTCTGGTCCAAAACTTGGTAATGAAAAATCAACTATAATGCAAGAGTGCTATATCAGATTAGCATGATAGTTCTATATCAGATTAGCATGAGACGGTACACTGGATTTGCTCTGTTCAGCTGGCTAGGAGAGGATCACTTATCTGAACCATATAAGATCGTAGTGTACAAGCAATCATGAAGCAAACATTCCAAATTATTCCATATAGCAAAATATCCTTTTCATTTTACAAGTTATAAATAAGTAGATGCAGCATTATCTCATTAAAAATATTACTTTCTCTGCATTCTACACAGCAGGACCCTAATAGGTTTACTTATTCGATCAAATGGCTAAATCAATTTGAAAATCTGGTAGGGTTGTTTCCTAAAACACAAACCTGCAACCTGAAAAACTTCTAGATACGATATATTAATGACCATGTACATGAGAATACAGAAGATGCTCAGTTTTTCAGCTCATTAAATAAAATTTTAAAATGTAGTAACTGTAGATAGCATCGAACAAAGTACAATTATTGGGTACCTTAGAGGATTAATTCTTTCGATAGCCCATGTGAGACCAGATATATATAATGGTAAAAAAAATCTTCTAATATTAGTGGAAAACCACACCATGTGACACCAAATGCCACTTCCTCGGTTGCCTACAGAATCAGAGCTTTTAATGCGCAATCAATAGAGAACTGAAAAGTACAATCACTTCCACTATTCTGAGAATTTAAACATTAGATGACAAAATATCAGTGTATAATGATTAACTATCTATCAAAAAAGGATTTGATTAAATTTGAAATCTTTCAAGCTATCTTTCATCCAATTTATATAGGATAATGTTATTTTAATATTGATGCATATGACAAAAAAGCTAGGGAACACACCTTGGTATCATCTGATATATGTTGCACACCATCAGTGCCCAATAAATCAAAATCACACCTCAACCATGGCCAAAATAGAGAGCTTGCCACATAATTATACGACACTCTAAAACTGAAAAGATATGTTAAGACTCAAAGAGTAAGAGGCAGTGTGGTGCCAACAGTGATCAACCAAAAATTGAAGGCAACTTACAAAGGCAAGCAACAAATATTACCATACCATTTTTTTCCATTTGATGAGCTCATGGATGTATCCATGACTTCCTTGTAACTCCATCTTAATAATTGCATCAAGTAGCTCTCAGCGAGAATCTCAAGGCCCGAAAAACTGTCATGAGAAATTAAAACTGTTATGATTTAAGCATATTTCACCAGGCACTTGCCTACATGTAATAAATGATGATATCTAAATGTATCCTTTAAATATCTATGAACATACTCTCAAGATTCTCTAACAGAAAGATTGTCTTCTTTTATCTACAATAAACTCGTATTCCCAAGAGATTCTTCATCACATACCTCACACGCAAGTGAACAAGAGTGTGATGATGATGGTATTAGAAGACTGCACTTTATGTTTTTATTAGCCAAGGTGGAGAACAATAAAGAATGACGAGTACATAATTGGATATCTGTCATGTATTAAGTACTGGCAATCTAAGTTTTGAAAAGCATGTGAAAACAAGAAAGAGAAGTCAACAGAAACTTCTAAGAACCAAATCATCGTCGTAATCATCCATACACTATCAAGAACTGAAACTCAGCCACATCACACATGTTTGGAGCTACAGAAGCTCACTTTCGACTCCGCTCATGTTGTCTATCTAGACTGCTGTGCTGCGTCCCTGCCACCCCGCATCTCTCGAGCCGCCAGCATGGTCGATGTTTGCCGGGATATTCCGTTCCTCGTCCATATCCAGGCCCTACCAAAACAGATCAAGAAATACAGTTTCTGTAATTTATACACACTGGAACCATATTAAACCTCTGAACAATCTATTCTTACCTGCAGTACCGGTCCTCCTTAAAACAAAAAATTCACCAGCTGTTGGGCAGTAACGGAGGGGCATAGATCCAAATGAGGCATTTTCATACTCCAAGTGTGCCACTGAAGGTATCAATTATCTTAAAAAAATTAGTTTCGCCTCCTGTAAATAGACATGGACGAAATGTCATGAAGAGCAAGTATTTGCACTTGACAAAGAAAGCATTCAAAAAACAAAATGACTTGATTATGTCTTAGTGCACACAATCTGAACCTCTTCTAACCTGCAGGTAGTAACAAAGTGCATAAAGCCATAAGCCTTTGCCTTGAGTTGTTGAGATGAAGTGCTCAACCCGTAATACAAACCTTCGGACTAACACATGCATCAAGTAACTCATTTCCTAGCTGCAAGTACTCGGGTCTAGTTTGTATAGAGTGGAGATGCAGCTAATTTCACCAAACTAATTTTCTAATTACATCTCATTGCATCGTAAATCCTAAAAACAACGGTAAATCACTATGGATCTGGGAACTTCAATCACTGTGCATATGCATAACAAAATGGAAAGAAGCATTCAAAGTATAACTTAAATCCAATAGTTTCATCGAGCGTATGGTTCGGTCTTTGTATCTCCACATCTACAGCTAGCTTATCTACCATAGTAAAATTGACTATAATTGCATATAAAGCCCCATAACCAAGCGAAAGCACAAAAATGGTGTCGTAAAGAAAGGGAGGCTATATGCCAACTATTGGTTGAAAGAAGCATACAAACAACCTTCACCAAAAGAATGACGGGCAACCATCTCAGAAAAGATTGGAGTACCAATTATGTGCACACAAGCAAATCAAAGGAAGTAGTCAAATAAATGGAGCAGAAGTAAGATGAGTTCCACAAAAATGCAGACCTAATAGTTCGCTGAAGCACCTTCCTATCATAATATACATAAAATTTCATCCAAGCTTTGAACTGTTATTGAAGATCCGTAAACAAACATTCCTGTTATGTGTCTCCACCATGTTATGGTCTATAAGTTCTGAAAACATTGTAGCAATTTAGAGAATATAAGAAAGAGGATGGATACCTTGCGTGCACAAAACATTTCCACAATAGTCGAAGGGGGGAAATCTCTAGAAAACAGAAGCTGCGCATCAAAGAAAATAATTCGAATTAAAGAGAGGGCATAACTGCTTTGTCAGACCATCTTTACACAAAAACTCAGATAATTTCGCCTTTGGTCATTACATGGACATGTTTCTTTGCTCAATCATTCATGTGCTCCATGCCTACAGAACCAAACAACAAAGAACAATACGTTGATCGGTCAGTGAAATCGGATAGAAGTAACCAACTTAAGCGCATATAAATCTCTCTCCTTAACATCATGGTACCTTAACTACAAAACTGCAACCAGCTAGATGCATCTAAGGTATTACCAACATTAGTCTTAGCTAGGATTTTCGTCAAACACTTTGCACGCGCACATAAAAATAGATCTGGACAAACCAAGATGATATGTTCTAGGGGCTTTGTCTCCACTTTGCTTCGAGGATAGAGAGATCTAGGAGAGAAGAGAAATAACCTGTAGGTCTCCGAAAAAATGAAGAGGCAGAGGAGGGCCGGCCGTTGTGCTGTTGGCTGACGTCTTTCCGGCCAAACCGAAGCCAAGCACTGCTGAGTTACGTCTCACCAGCGAGCTGCTGTGGCGGCACGATCTCGGCGGCAAGGGGGAGGAGGGCGGCGGTGGAGGCAGAGCCCCCATCGGTACTCATCTTTCCTGCTAGCTTCCACACGTCATGCTCCATCTCCTCCAGCCAAATTGCCTTGCTGCTCGTAGCATCTCTTTCTTCGAGCCATGGAGAAGATCAGTAGCTGGGCGTGAGCGGCAGCGATGGCGGCGGCGGCGGCCAAGCAGGATGGGCATAGGGAGGACGCGAAGGGGAGGGGATTTTTTTCAGTCACAGCTTCCAAACATGAAAGAACATCTCTACCACCTACGCACGTACTGATGAGAGGCAGAGACAGACAGCAGACCATATTAGGTACCTTGGCGGCGTACCGCTGCGGCCAGCGTTGCCGCGCCTCGTCATCCGGCACGGGCTCGCCCACGAAGTGGTCCGGGACGGCCTTCCTCCTGGCGCTCGTCCTCGCCGCCACCCTCTTCTTCCCGGCGCCACGCGTCTCCGCGGACCCTTCTCCCCCCGCCTGGACCGCCTCCTCCTCCTCCTCTTC
>NC_061511.1:132550135-132582759 GCF_022539505.1 Lolium rigidum
CATATAGGTAAATTCACTTAGTTGCATATCTAGAGAATTTACCTTTGTGTCAAGCCTAAATTGAAAAAGAACTAAAAATTGGTTAGCACCTATTCACCCCCCCCCCTCTAGGTGCGGCATACGATCCTTTCAACATGTACAGGTGCACATATGCAGAAAGCCCCCTAACATATGGGGAAACTACAATAGACAGATATATACATCTAACACCCCCCCTCAAACTCATGGTGGATCCACAACACTGAGTTTGGAGAGTAAGAAATCATGCTTGCGCTCGAGTCTGTGCCTTCGTAAAGAAATCCGCCAACTCGCAAATCTGAAGGCACATAATGAACCGCAACAACATCATCCTGTACTCCGTGCACGTGTGTAAAAAGCATCAACACCGATATGCTTGGTCAGCTCATGCTTGACCGGATCACGTGCAATACTGATAGCACATGTACTGTCAGACAAAAGTGGAGTGAGTGTCGTAACAGAGACCCCAAAATCTGCAAGCAACCACCATAACCAAGTCACCTAAGCAACCAACAAAGCCATAGCCCGCAACTCAGCCTCAACACTCGAACGGGACACTGCGACATGTTTCTTCGTCTTCCAAGCAACAAGCGAACCACCAAGAAACACACAGTAAGCAGAAAGCGAACGACGATCCGTAGGATCACTCGCCCACGTAGCATCCGAATAGCACTGGAGCTGGAGAGAGCTGGAACGGGGAAAGAAAAGGCGACGAGTGATTGTGCCACGAAGATAACGAAGAACACGGAGGAGATGACTATATTGAACAGTGTAGGAGCTGAGACAAACTGACTCAGAATATGAACAGGATAAGAAATATCAGGACGAGTGACAGCAAGATAAACAAGACTCCCAACAAGATGGCGATAACGGGTGGGATCAGGAAGAGGATCACCATCGTAGGGACGAAGCTTAACATTAAGCTCCATAGGAGTATCGGCCGTGCGCTCATCCCCAAGAGCGGCACGAGCAAGAAGATCCTGAATGTACTTTTCTCGAGAGATAGAAAAGCCATCGAAGTGGAGGAAACCTCAATGCCAAGAAAATAACGAAGAGGACCAAGATCGGTCATAAGAAACCGATCACGAAGACGAGCCTTGGCGAAGGCAATATACTCGGGATCATCACTAGTAATGATCATATCATCAACATAGAGAAGAAGAAGAGTACGTCCACGAGGAGAAGTGTGAACGAAAAGTTCGGATCATGAAGACTAGGAGAGAAACCAGCAGCGAGTCACCACGGAAGCGAGCGCTCAAACCAGGCACGAGGGGCCTGTTTGAGACCATATAGAGAACATCGAAGACGACAAACCATCCCATCGGGAACAGAATACCCAGGAGGAGGCTGCATGTAAACCTTCTCACTCAACTCGCCATTAAGAAAAGCATTCTGAACATCAAGCTGAGAGACAGACCAGCGGCGAACGAAGCAACAGCAAGAAGGGTACGCACGGTAGTCATATGAGCTACAGGGGCAAAAGTCTCATCATAGTCACGGCCGTGCTCCTGCTGAAAACCACGAGCCACAAGACGCGCTTTATAGCGCTCAAGAGATCCATCAGAGCGAGTCTTAATTTTATAGACCCACTTACACGTGATAGGACGAACACCAGAAGGAGGAGAAACAAGATCCCAAGTGCCAGTGCGCTCAAGCGTAGCGATCTCCTCAGCCATGGCAAGCTGCCATTCAGGATGACGCTCGGCATCCCGATAAGAAGTCGGCTCGGAAACGACAGAGAGACCATACTGACTAGGAGAGTAACGAGCTGGAGCACGACGCTGACGGACAGGCCGGGAAGGGGGAAGGTCATCAGTGGAGGACAACTCATCAGAAGAAGAGGAAGAAGGGACATCATCAGAAGGATCCGAAGCCGGAGAACGAGGAGTACTAGGCGGACTAGACGGAGGAGAGGATGGCGCCGAAGGGGGCGCATCAGGACTAGAAGGGGGAAGAGACGGGATAACAGGGGGTGCATCCGGAAAAAGAAGGAAAGAGATATCATCCACTGGGTAAGTACCCGAGGTGGGACGAGGATAGAAGGGACGCGTCTCATCAAACGTGACATCACGAGAGATGCGCATCCGACGACCAACGGGGTCCCAACAGCGATAGCCCTTATGCTCATCACTGTATCCGAGAAAAACACACTCAACAGACTGAGCGGTCAGCTTGGTGCGATCGCGAGGAGGGAGAAGAACATAGCAAACACAACCAAATAAACGAAGTGTCAAGTAATCTGGAGAGCAACCAGAAAGACGCTCGAGAGGAATGCCACCTTGAAGGGCAGCAGAAGGCTGAATGTTAATGAGGTAAGTCGACGTAGCGACAGCCTCAGCCCAGAAATGCGGCGGAAGAGAGGAAGCAATCATCATAACACGGGTAGTCTCAAGAATATGACGATGCTTACGCTCGGCGACACCATTTTGAGCATGGGCGCCGGGACACGAGAACGGGCAAGGGTGCCCCGCTCAGCAAGAACACCACGCGAGTGCCGGGAGATATACTCTCCTGCATAGTCAGCACGAAACACACGAATAGGCGTGGAATACTGAGTATGAACCATGGCTGCAAAACGCTGATAAATAGAAAGCACCTCACTGCGAGAGTGCATAAGAAACAACCAGGTGTATCTCGAAAAATCATCAATAAACAAAATATAGTATCGATGACCCCCTTTCGAAGGAAAGGGAGCCGGACCCCAAACATCCGAATGAACTAAATCAAAAGGTCGCTGAGATACAGACGCACTAGTAGGATAGGGAAGCTGAATCGTTTGCCTAGCCTACAACCCCGACACGAATGCAAAGACACATCTCCCGAGACGGACCCCGAAGACCACGACGAACTAATGACGATAAACGGGAGCCACAGAGGTGACTCAGCCGATGATGCCACTGCTGAAAAGATCCAGTGACAGAAGCAGCAACCGCAGGAGAACTAGCAGATGAAGTGGCAGTAGAAGGAACGCGAAGCCGCCCTAACTCCCGAGGCCCGGGGACTCAAGGCTGCGAGGGCCAGCTCCAACCGAGGCCTCGTGTACGGCGGTCCCGAACAGCACAAGAATCGGCGTCAAGAATGACGCGACAACCAGAATCAGTAAGCTGACTAGCGGAAACAGGTTCATCTTAAGACTAGGAACATGAGAAACATCAGGAACAGAGAAAGAGGTAGTAGAAAGGGTGCCTCGACTAGAAACATGGAGAGAGGTACCATCAGCCGTGATAACTCGAACATGCGAAACAAGAGAGCGAAGAGCAGAAAGAATAGAAGACGCAGAGGTCATATGAAAAGAAGCTCCAGAATCCAGATACCACGGGGATGACGTACTCGATCGTGTGGAAGGTGGTGGTCGCGCGGTGCCGGAAGAGCCGAGCACGGAACCAGCAGTACCCGTCGAGGAAGAGCCTGTACTAGCGAGCAGACCACGAAGACCACGGATAATGTCCTGATCAGATAGCGCAACAGCAGAAGATCCTGAAGAACCAGCCTAACGACGAGTAAGATGCGGCGGGTGCAAGCTGGGATCCCTCTGCCAGCAAGTAGAGATAGTGTGGCCAGGCCTGCCACAGTAGGTGCATGGAGGTGACGTCGAACCACGAGGCTGCTGGGGCTGACGCTGACCCTGGAATGGAGGAGTAGGAAGTATCGGCTGTGCCGGAGGCCGCAACGAAGTCGGCGGCATAGGAGGTCCACGAGCAGACGGCACAGGAGGGCCACGAGCAGCAAGAACAGAGGGAACCTCAAGAAGACCAGCACCACGAAGACGAGTCTCCTCGGCACGAAGCTCAGCAAGTACCTCGCAGAGCGGAACACGACCACGGGCAAGCAGGCTGGGCCCG
Organism: Lolium rigidum; assembly: GCF_022539505.1. Taxonomy (NCBI): domain Eukaryota; kingdom Viridiplantae; phylum Streptophyta; class Magnoliopsida; order Poales; family Poaceae; genus Lolium; species Lolium rigidum. The sequence goes on from NC_061511.1 coordinate 132,553,996, forward strand.
GCGCGGCTCAAACTCCTTACGGAGCCGCGACAAGAACTCAAAAACGCGCTGAAACTCCGGATCCGCGCGCACGGTCAGACAACAGTGCGTGTGGCACACACAGCTGTACGGAGAGAATCAAGCTGACGCCAAATAGAAGCACTCTGAGTGTAGAACTCATCAATAGTAGAATCACCCTGCTGAAGGGCATGCTCCTGGCGGATCACAGATAGGTAGAGAGCATCCCCAGACGGCTGATAGCGCTGACGAAGAAAAGCCCACTGAGCAACAGCGGTGGGAAGACCCATAAACTCAGCAGCATACTTAGACAGAACACTGGAGGTAAGAACAGCAGCAGCACGAGCATCCTCATCAATCCACTGAGTGTACTCGGTCAGATCCAGCCGGTAAGTCGTAACGGCAGTAGAGTGGTCCTGGACCTTCCGGTCATAGTCAGCCAGAGCAGTGTCATCAGCACTCTTGGCTGCATCCTTATCCGCCTGAGTAGCATCAGGGGCAAGGGCAACAGGTGGCGGTGCAACATGCACCGTAGGAGCAACGAGGCGTGGCGGACAGGAGACCTCGCCAGAAAGCACACCCCAAAGACGAAGACCGCGCATGTGGACACGCATGAAGGCAGCGAAATCAGGGTAATTCGCGCCATCAAAGATCACCGGGCAGCGAGGGATCGCAATATAGCCCGAGGAAGACATAGCTATCTTTTTTTTTACCTTAGATTGGAATCAAACTGCTGGGAACGAACGCAGGAGAGCAGGCGGGCAGGCGTCCCAATCTGCAGCGAAGCCGGCGGCGCGCGAGCAGACGGGCAGGGCGGCCACGCGGCAGGGCAGAGCGGCAGGGAGACGAGTAGCAGGGAGACCAGGCGTCGGGCAGCCACGCACGCGCGGCAGGGCGGCCACGCGGCAGGGCAGATCGGCAGGGAGACCAGGCGTCTGGGCAGCCACGCGCGGGGAGGCCTCGCGCAGGGGACGGGCAGGGCGGCCACGCGGCAGGGCGACCACGAGCGGGGAGATCGAGGCGGACAGAGATCGAATCGGGAGAAGCCGATTCTGGCGGCGGACGGAGCGGCAGGAAGGCCTCACGCGGAGAATTGGGCGAGATCGAATCGGGAAAAGCCGGGCGGGGAATTGAGATCGGATCGGGAAGAAGCCGGCCGGGAACAAGTCTCTAGGAGGATCAATTTTGCTCTGATACCATGTTAGAGTAATATGCTTGTTGTATTACCAGGGGGTCAAAGGCCACAATATATAGTACATGTACAGGTGCACATATGCAGAAAGCCCCCTAACATATGGAGAAACTACAATAGACAGATATATACATCTAACAGTGTGTACATCGGGTTTAACATAATTGAAAAAAAACAAGTGTGAACATGATACGCCAATACTCCTATACTTAAATTTCAAAGCCTACGGTTCTACTAATTTCAAGTTGACTGAAAACTAACTATATCTCAATCAATTTCTATATCATTGGATTGTGTCGTGATTCTTAGTATCATGTAAGGTGCACATGGATTCTCCAAGTTGCACAGGAGTTGCAACTGGAATTTTCCTACTTATGCATGAGTTGTAATTGAGAACTTTTTAGTTATATTTTTTTCCGAAATGAAGGTTATACCCTCGTCATGTGCATCAAAACGATACACACAATTTTTTTTATTAAAATTATTCAATGAAGCTTTAGAAAGAAAATACAAAGATCAAACCGAAGCCATCTCACTAACGACAAATATCGCAACACCTGCAAGCTTGATGAAGGAGTGGCCATGTCGAGGCCTCATGCCCAAACCGAAGCACCTACGCACATTATCAGAGAATCGGAGGCCTCACCAAAACGCCCAACAGCGAGTCAGGAACACAAACCGGTCCAGCAAACCTTGAATGCACACAAATGCACACACTCAATAAGTCATCGCCACCTCTTCCATCGGCCCATCTTAAGGAAGGATAAAGGCATTGCCCTTGTCTGCCTGCCAATGGCGCCGCCACGGTGCCAGATAGCCATGCCGCCCTACGCACGACCATCATTACAGACCCGCCACCGAGACTCCGCTACGCCACGCCGTCAAGACCCACTGCCATCGTCGAGGTAGATAAACATCGTTCATCCGGCAGACCCCTCTAGGCATCGCGTGTTCCAAGTTGATGCCCCCAAGAGGGAAGTCGACACCAAAAGTGGCACCATCGTCCGATCCAGGAGACCCAAATCAAAGATCCCCCCGGAACATCTTGGTCGAAGGCGCGGATCATACCAACGACACGTCCAACAAGATAACGACGCATGTGGCTGCCACCATCTTCGGCTCCAACTGCAACGGAGCCCCGATCTCATTGCTTGACCACGTCGCCTCCATCCCGCGCAATAGACATAGGGGCTACATTGTTTGTTGTCGATCTAGCTGGAGAGGTTACCACACCGTCCACCACGTCGTCGACGAAGTATCCATGCTGTTGATCTGGTGTGAGGGCGAGAGGAACCCCATCGCTACCCTCGCAGCCACCCAACCACCACCATTTGGGGGCCGTTGTCCCGAAGATCCTACTCCATCTTGCACGACCTCCGTCTAGGTCCGGCCGACGCACTTGATCCGGAGGCCCCTACCACGTGAAGGCCCCGAGGCAAGGAGACAAAAGAACTGTGGTGACCCAGCATACCATTACATGGTGTAGTATCAAGTCGTTGATATAAAACAAATGAAACACTTTTCCACTAGTATGGCATCCCTCAGAATGGTACAACAGAAACATATGCGGGTCCAAGACATGTCTATAGAATTACACACAGACTGTTTACAAGACCACCAGAATCTCCTAATTACAATGAGGTAAAACTATAAATAAACTCCAGGAGAACAACTCGTGCACTAAACTTATCACTAGATCTACCTATCGAGGTACTAAACCGTCTAAAGAAAATATGACTGGACTCTAGCTAATTAGGTGCTAGGATTAGGGAGCTAGTTTCCTTCTACTTCCAATCTAGGTTTTCTCCATGATGGATGTAGTGGTTGACTCCATTGACTTCTTGATACGTCCCAAACGTATCTATAATTTCTTATGTTCCATGCTACTTTTATGATGATACTCACATGTTTTATACACATTATATGTCATTATTATGCATTTTCCGGCATTAACCTATTGACGAGATGCCGAAGAGCCGATTCTTTGTTTCTGCTTGTTTTTGGTTTCAGAAATCCTAGTAAGGAAATATTCTCGGAATTGGACGAAATCAACACCCAGGGTCCTATTTTTGCACGAAGCTTCCAGAAGACCGGAGGACTTACGAAGTGGGGCCACGAGGTGGCCAGACAGCAGGGCGGCGCGGCCTGGGCCTTGGCCGCGCCGGCCTGTTGTGTGGGGCCCCCGTGGCGCCTCTTGACCTGCCCTTCCGCCTACTTAAAGCCTCCGTCGCGAAACCCCCAGTACCGAGAGCCACGATACGGAAAACCTTCCAGAGACGCCGCCGCCGCCAATCCCATCTCGGGGGATTCGGGAGATCGCTCTCCGGCACCTCGCCGGAGAGGGGAATCATCTCCCGGAGGTCTCTTCATCGCCATGATTGCCTCCGGATCGATGTGTGAGTAGTTCATCCCTGGACTATGGGTCCATAGCAGTAGCTAGATGGTCGTCTTCTCCCCATTGTGCTATCATGTTAGATCTTGTGAGATGCCTATCATGATCAAGATCATCTATTTGTAATCCTTCATGTTGTGTTTGTTGGGATCCGATGAATATTGAATACTATGTCAAGTTGATTATCAATCTATCATATATGTTATTTATGTTCTTGCATGCTCTCCGTTGCTAGTAGAGGCTCTGGCCAAGTTGATACTTGTGACTCCAAGAGGGAGTATTTATGCTCGATAGTGGGTTCATGCCTCCATTAAATCTTGGACAGTGATAGAAAGTTTTAAGGTTGTGGATGTGTTGTTGCCACTAGGGATAAAACATCGATGCTTTGTCTAAGGATATTTGTGTTGATTAAATTACGCACCATACTTAATGCAATTGTCTCGTTGTTTACAACTTAATACTTGGAGGGGTTCGGATGATAACTTCGAAGGTGGACTTTTTAGGCATAGATGCATGCTGGATAGCGGTCTATGTACTTTGTCGTAATGCCCTGATTAAATCTCATAGTACTCATTCATGATATATGTATGTGCATTGTTATGCCTTCTTTATTTGTCAATTGACCAACTGTAATTTGTTCACCCAACATCTGCTATCTTATGGGAGAGACACCGCTAGTGATCTATGGACCCCGGTCCTATTCTTTACATCTGAAATACAAACTGCTGCAATTGTTCTTTACTGTTCTTCGCAAACAACCATCATCATCCACACTATACATCTAATCCTTTGTTTACAGCAAGCCGGTGAGATTGACAGCCTCGCTGTTACGTTGGGGCAAAGCTTTATTTTATTTACTACTTTGTTTGCTGCATTATATCAAAACGCAAAAAAATTAGTTGCTAGTTTTACTTTATTTACTGTCTTGTTCTCTATATCAAAAACACAAAAAAAAATTAGTTACTTGCATTTTTACTTCTGTTATCATGTGTAGCTCAGCACCTGTTACTTCTTCACCTGAGGAATTAGTCTTCACTTTTAAACAAGGGGATGAGGAGAGTTTTAAAGATGCTTGGTCCAGAATTTTTGATTCTTATCGTAAAGCTGAACCTCAAATGACTCTAAGTTTGCTCCTTAGTAACTTTTATTTTGGGCTTATGATTCGCTATAGATATGCCTTGGATGTCGTAGTGGGAGGAGATTTCCTTCATTGCGATGGTGATCAAGCTTTTAATGCCATAAAAAAATTGGTTGCATCACATAGTTCAGCTAATAACTTTGATTCAGCTCTTATTAGCATCTATAATAGATTAAACGCCCTTGAGACAAGTGCATCTTGGTTGAAAGAAAATTATAGTTATGTTCGTAACCGTCTTGATCAAGTTTTAGTGAACTCTGAACCTTCAACATGGGACCCTACTATTAAAATTGTTATTGGTGGTGAAACTTTTCATGCCAATTGTGATATTATGTCTGAATTTTGCCTTATGCCTAAGAGTATTTATGAATCTTTGACACTTTGGGGACTCGTTGAAGGGGGAGAAGGAATAACCCTTATTAATAACTCTGATATAATCCCTAAGGGAATAGCCAAGGGTGTGCATACAACCATTCTTGGAAGAACAATATCCACTAATTATCTTGTTATTGAATGTGTAGGAACAGGACAAATCACACTCGGAAGATCCCTGCTGAAACTATTGGGAGCAGTCATAAATGTGGGAGAAGGCACCCTAAAATTCACCTCTACGCCAGGAGGTAGACATGTATTCCCTAAATCAAAGGGTAAGAAAAAGAATAAGAAAGGTGGGCGCAATGCCCGAGGTAATGCTTCATCTCTCGATAATACTTGATACACACTTTCTGCGTCTAGCTGAAAGGCATTAAAAAAAAGCGCTTATGGGAGACAACTCATTATTTTACTTCTGCACTTTATTTTATATTTGAGTCTTGGAAGTTGTTTACTACTGTAGCAACCTCTCCTTATCTTTATTTTATTGCATTGTTGTGCCAAGTAAAGTCTTTGATAGTAAAGCCAATACTAGATTTGGATTACTGCGCAGGAACAGATTTCTTGCTTTCACGAATTTGGGCAGTAGTCCCTGTAGAAAAATCAAAAAAATCTGGCAATTTACGTGCGTGATCCACAGATATGTACGCAACTTTCATTCAATTTGGGCATTTTCATCTGAGCAAGTCTGGTGCCACTTTAAAATTCACCTTTACGAACTGTTCTGTTTTGACAGATTCTGCCTTTTATTTCGCATTGCCTGTTTTGCTATGTTAGATGGATTTCTTTGTTCTATTAACTTTCAGTAGCTTTGTGCAATGTCCAGAACTGTTAAGAATGATTATGTCACCTCTGAATATATGAATTATGCACTGACCCTCTAATGAGTTTGTTTCAAGTTTGGTGTGGAGGAAGTTTTCAAGGGTCAAGAGAGGAGGATGATGCAATATGATCAAGAAGAGTGAAAAGTCAAAGCTTGGGGATGCCCCCGTGGTTCATCCCTGCATATTTTAAGAAGACTCAAGCGTCTAAGCTTGGGGATGCCCAAGGCATCCCTTCTTCATCGACAACTTATCAGGTTCCTCTAGTGAAACTATATTTTTATTCCGTCACATCTTATGTGCTTTACTTGGAGCGTCTGTTTGTTTTTATTTTTGTTTTTGTTTGAATAAATTGGATCCTAGCATTATTTTTTTGGGAGAGAGACACGCTCCGCTGTTTCGTATGAACACATGTGTTCTTAGCTTCATCTTTAATGTTCATTGCGAAAGTTGAACTACTTCATTCATTGTTATATGGTTGGAAACGGAAAATCCCGCATGTGGTAAATGGTTTAATGTCTTGAATAATGTGATACTTGTCAATTGTTGTGCTCATATAGATCATGTTTAAGCTCTTGCATCATGTACCTTGTACTCATTAATGAATAACTACATAGAGCTTGTTAAAATTTGGTTTGCATGATTGATCTCTAGAGTCTAGATATTTTCTGGTTGAGGTGTTTGAACAACAAGGAGACAATATAAAGTCTTATAATAGTTACAATATGTTCATATGTGAGCTTTGCCGCACCTTTTATACTTGAGTTTGCTTCAAACCACCTTGCTAGCCTAGCCTTGTATTGAAAGGAATTCTTCTCGTGCATCCAAATCCTTGAGCCAATAACCATGCCATTTGTGTCCACCATACCTACCTACCACATGGTATTTCTCCGCCATTCCAAAGTACATTACTTGAGTGCTACCTTTAAAATTTCTATTCTTTACCTTTGCAATATATAGCTCATGGGATAAAATAGCTTAAAAACTATCGTGGTGAAGAATATGTACTTATGTGTCTTATTTCTTAATAAGTTGCTTGTTGAGCGGTAACCATGTTTTACGGGGACGCCATCAACTCTTTTACCTTTGTTGAATATCATGTGAGTTGCTATGCATGTTCGTCTTGTACTGAAGTAAGGGCGGTTTTCACAATCAAATGGTTTGAGTATGCATACTGTTAGAGAAGAACATTGGGCCGCTAACTAAAGCCATGATTAATGGTGGAAGTTTCGAGTGTGGACAGCTAATCCTCAATCTCTTATGAGAATATTAACTGTTGTTGAATGCTTATGCATTAAAGAGGAGTCCATTATCTGTTGTCTATGTTGTCCCGGTATGGATGTCTAAGTTGAGAATAATCAAAAGCGAGAAATCCAATGCGAGCTTTCTCCTTAGACCTTTGTACAGAGCGGCATAGAGGTACCCCTTTGTGACACTTGGTTGAAACATATGCTATGCAATGATAATCCGTGTTAACCCAAGCTAATTAGGATAAGGTGCGAGCACTATTAGTATACTATGCATGAGGCTTGCAACTTATAAGATGTCTTAAACATAACTCATATGCTTTATTACTACCGTTGACAAAATTGTTTCTTGTTTTCAAAATGAAAATCTCTAGCACAAATATAGTAATCAATGCTTCCCTCTGCGAAGGGCCTATCTTCTACTTTATTGTTGAGTCAGTTTGCCTATTCTTTCTATTTTAGAAGCAAACACTTGTATCAACTGTGTGCATTGATTCTTACATGTTTGCTTATTGCACTTGTTATATTGCTTTGTGTTGACAATTATCCATGAGATATATATGTTGAAGTTGAAAGCAACCGCTGAAACTTATATCTTCCTTTGTGTTGCTTCAATGCTTTTACTTTGAATCTATTGCTTTATGAGTAACTCTTATGCAATCCTTATTGATGCTTGTCTTGAAAGTATTATTCATGAAAAGTCTTTGTTATATGATTCATTAGTTTACTCATTATCTTCATCATTGCTTCGAATCGCTGCATTCATCTCATATGCTTTACAATAGTATGATCAAGATTATGATAGCATGTCACTTCGAAATTATCTTTGTTATCGTTTACCTACTCGAGGGCGAGTAGGAACTAAGCTTGGGGATGCTTGATACGTCCCAAACGTATCTATAATTTCTTATGTTCCATGCTACTTTTATGATGATACTCACATGTTTTATACACATTATATGTCATTATTATGCATTTTACGGCACTAACCTATTGACGAGATGCCGAAGAGTCGATTGCTTGTTTCTCGCTGTTTTTGGTTTCGAAAATCCTAGTAAGGAAATATTCTCGGAATTGGACGAAATCAACGCCCAGGGTCCTATTTTTGCACGAAGCTTCCAGAAGACCGGAGGACTTACGAAGTGGGGCCACGAGGTGGCCAGACAGCAGGACGGCGCAGCCTGGGCCTTGGCCGCGCCGGCCTGTTGTGTGGGGCCCCCGTGGCGCCTCTTGACATGCCCTTCCGCCTACTTAAAGCCTCCGTCGCGAAACCCCCAGTACCGAGAGCCACGATACGGAAAACCTTCCAGAGACGCCGCCGCCGCCAATCCCATCTCGGGGGATTCGGGAGATCGCCTCCGGCACCCTGCCGGAGGGGGAATCATCTCCAGGAGGTCTCTTCATCGCCATGATCGCCTCCGGATCGATGTGTGAGTAGTTCATCCCCGGACTATGGGTCCATAGCAGTAGCTAGATGGTCGTCTTCTCCCTATTGTGCTATCATGTTAGATCTTGTGAGCTGCCTATCATGATCAAGATCATCTATTTGTAATCCTTCATGTTGTGTTTGTTGGGATCCGATGAATATTGAATACTATGTCAAGTTGATTATCAATCTATCATATATGTTATTTATGTTCTTGCATGCTCTCCGTTGCTAGTAGAGGCTCACGGCCAAGTTGATACTTGTGACTCCAAGAGGAGTATTTATGCTCGATAGTGGGTTCATGCCTCCATTAAATCTGGGACGGTGACAGAAAGTTCTAAGGTTGTGGATGTGCTGTTGCCACTAGGGATAAAACATCGATGCTTTGTCTAAGGATATTTGTGTTGATTACATTACGCACCATACTTAATGCAATTGTGCAGTTGTTTACAACTTAATGCTGGAGGGGTTCGGATGATAACCTTGAAGGTGGACTTTTTAGGCATAGATGCATGCTTGGATAGCGGTCTATGTACTTTGTCGTAATGCCCCGATTAAATCTCATAGTACTCATCATGATATATGTATGTGCATTGTTATGCCTTCTTTATTTGTCAATTGCCCAACTGTAATTTGTTCACCCAACATGCGCTATCTTATGGGAGAGACACCGCTAGTGATCTGTGGACCCCGGTCCTATTCTTTACATCCGAAATACAAACTGCTGCAATTGTTCTTTCTTGTTCTTCGCAAACAACCATCATCATCCATACTATACATCTAATCCTTTGTTTACGAACAAGCCGGTGAGATTGACAACCTCGTCTGTTACGTTGGGGCAAAGTTTTGTGATTGTGTTGTGCGGGTTCCACGTTGGCGCCGGAATCCACTGGTGTTGCGCCGCACTACACTCCTCCGCCATCAACCTTCAACGTGCTTCTTGACTCCTCATTGGTTCGATAAACCTTGGTTTCTTGCTGAGGGAAACTTGCTGCTGTACGCATCACACCTTCCACTTGGGGTTCCCAACGGGCGTGTGCTTTACGCGTCATCAAGCTAAATTTCTGGCGCCGTTGCCGGGGAACGAAGAAAAGCTACACCACAAAGATTTCCAACTCCCACGGCAACTGCCAGCAACACTTCTCTGGAAGGGTCTTGTCTCTTGAAGTAGTTGACTCCTCTGTCTTCGAGTTTCACTGTAGATCCTTCTTTGATGGCTCCATATCTTAGCAGGAGGTTCAAGAGGGAACTGGTGAGTACGAGCATACTCAACAAGTTTAATAATAGAAATAGGTGTATCATGCACCAGTTACAATCACAAACTAGAAAGTTATAGGCAAATGCAAGTTTTTGTAATCATTTCTTCCAAAGGTTTCTTTTTATTCTGAAAAGTTATGTCCGTCAGCCTTCACCGGGTGTCTAGAACTTCGCAGAGTTCCTTTCTGGCCGCGTTCGTAGTTCCAAACCCAGAACAGTGAGGGACAAGCCACAATTCATTACACTTTGCAAAGGTGTGTTACTTTACCCATAAAAGAACTTATCCTTGTTGCCAACCGGTCAGCTCTTCACGTCCACACTTCCTTGGCATGGGGCCCAGTATAAGATCCAAGCCAATCATTGTCCATCTCCGCGACCCCACATACCCATCCTTTTGTAAGTCTGCCCTATCGTTTTATCCTATAGGTAGACTAGCTAAGGCATATGTCCCCCCCCCTTTACAATAATGGTAGATGGTTTGGACATCCACATGCCTTGCCCTATACTCTATAAATAGCACGACCCGGACGAACCCTTACAATCCCTCATAGACATCTAATAAGTTTATCCTGTCCTTTCTCCATAGGTAGACCAGCTAAGGCATATGTCCTCCCCTTTACCATAATGGTAACGTTTGGATATCCAGGCCCCACGCCTGTAGATAGTCTGACCCAGACCAACCCTTATTAATGGCCCATTGATATGCGAAAGGGAAAAGATACATCTGACTTCTCCGTCCCATTTCAGATCTTATGGTTAACACGAGATTTACAGCGCAAGAATCACTAGACGATATTTGTTTTTAATCCTAGGTGAATATAAACCCAGTTACAATGAAACCTCCATCACACTCATACCATGGTTCCATTGCCGACCACATAATCATATTCATAATTGTAAAAGTAATACTTTGCGTTTAAATGCAGGAATGATACGAATACTATTTTGCAAGTAATTTTCATAATCAAATGGCACGAGCAACTGATGAACTTGTCTTTCTTGACTGCAAGATTATGCAGTCAAAAGCTTCGAGATGATAACTCCAAAATTTTAAATAGCATCATCGTATGATAAGGATAATATTTAAAGGATCGGCAGATATGCTATAATGCATAAGTATGAGATGCAATCGTTCTAAGCGTAACCTAACCCCGATGATTTAGGTTTAGTGAGTTGTAATGATTTTTTCAGGGTGTGTTGCACTTTTAGAGTGGTTTCACACACAAGGTTATTATTCGGGTTTGGTTAACTTGGCATCATATACAAGTGGTGTAATACATCATAATAATACTAGCACACAAGGATTAGTGATTGGTATAATCTTAATATATAAAGAACAATTATCAGTTTTAAGTCTTATAAGATGTGTTTGATTATTACTTATTACTTGCCTCAAAAGAATAACATTTGAAGATCATGTTTCTTAATGAACAAGAAGTACTTTCAAACAAGGGCTTTTGGTTTTCTAGGCTTTACTATGTATTTTGATTCACTAAGTAGGGACTAGTTGGTTCCTAACAAGATGGTTCATAAGCCTTTAGTATTTGTAGGGTTTAGTTGAACATGAATATATAATAGTGAATTACTACATAAAAGTGAATTACTACATAGGTTGCGATTATGGTTGATCACAATGGTGTGATACAAAAGATTGGTGATTAGAGTTAATGACATGCTAATCCAAGTTAGGGTTTACTAGTACTTCATCATATAAGGTGATTTCAATTGAGTACATGACAATGCCATTTATATAGAGACTTATATAACTCTAGGAGAATTGGAGAATGCATTAATTTTTTAGTATAGATCTATGGGTAAGGTTAAGATATCATGATCACATTTCATAATTCATAGGGTTGTAGAGTTTCACATAAAATGATTGACTTAGGGTTTTATTCCTAATAGAATTAGGGTTGCATTTGGAATTATGGAATTAGGGTTTCCTATTTGTTATACAATTTCAAAATAATAAATTGTAAGCAAGTTTTAAGAAACAAATTTTAAATACAAGGAAATAATGGTTATAACATTTTTTCTTCTTTTATTTCTCCTTTCCAGAAAATGACAATTAGGGTTTATACAATTTAGTGTTTAAGTACCAATAATGATGATATTGATGTTAATAAAATAAAATTACTTGTAATGATTTCTATATTTACTAAATGATTATTGTTTATTTAGATTTTTTACTAATTATTAAAGTTTCTTGGAATTTTGGACAAAAGAATAGGCATAGTTAACAAGTGCTAAATAATTAATTTTTAAAAAACATTTGATACTTTTAATGGATACAGTCTATTTTCTGAACATTTTCATATCTCATTTGTATTTTTATGATTTGAGATGGATTTGATATGAGGTTTCTAAGTTTCAGCAATTTTATGGATTTTAAATAAAAGAAAAATACCCTTTTGTACCGTGGCAGATGATACGTCCAAAACGTATCTACTTTCCTGAACACTTTTGCTGTTGTTTGCCTCCTATCTTGTGTATTTTCAATACTACTAACACGGACTAACGCTCTTTTTAGCAGAATTGCTCTGGTGTCTCGTTTTTGTGCAGAAATCCAACTTTCAGGAAAATTCCCGGAAAATATCGCAAAATCCATATTTCTCCCGAAAACTCACGGAGACAGAAGTCGAGATGGAGGGGGGCCACGAGGGGCGCACACCTACCCTAGGCGCGAGCCATGCCTTGGCCGTGCCTAGGGGTGGTCTGGTCGCCTCGGCTACCCCCTCGACCTCTCCTTCGCACTATATGAAGCCCCTGACCTGAAAACCGAGGGGGGTTCGACGTTTTCCAGAAAGAGTTCCGATGCTCCGCCGCCACCAGAAACCCCAATCTGGGGACCAGAAACTCTGTTCTGGCACTTTGCCGGGACGGAGATTTGGAGGAGATCATCGCCATCGCCATCACTGACGCCTCTCCATCAACCATCCATGATTCCCCCATTCATGTGTGAGTAATTCCCCGATGTAGGCTGTGGGAGATGGTAGGGATTGGATGAGATTGGTCATGTAATAGTTATAAAATTATTATGTGCATCGTGCCTAGTATCCGTTGTTAGTATTTTTGACATTGTTGCAACTTGTTGTGCGTAATGCTTGTCACTTTGGGCCCGAGTGCCATGATCTCAGATCTGAACATGTTATTGACTCATGAGGATAATTATTGTTTTTTATCATATATGCATGTTGTATACACATATCGTTGTCCGGAACCCGAAGCCCCAAAGTGACAACAGTTGGGATAACAGGAGGGGATGGCTATGATGTGAGGGTCACGTGTGTTCATGGAGTGTTAATGCTTTTCTCCGGTACTCTATTAAAAGGAGTACCTTAATTACCAGTAGTTTCCCTTGAGGCCCCACAGCAACGGGCTGGTAGGACAAAAGATGTCGTGCAAGTTTCTCATTGTGAGCACGCATGACTAAATAAGAACACACGCCTATGGTTATCTTATACTAGGATGCTTATATCGTTATTACTTGCAATGCCTATGTCTTGCTATTATATGGACTCTTCTTATTCATGCAACGCCCGTTCATCCATCCCGTGCCTACAATATTTTAATCCCGCTGTCTACTGCAATCATCGCTAGTGCTGTTTTTATTTCGCTACTGTTGTTACTTCACTAGTACCACTGCTATAAAACTGTTACTACTGATAAACTATTGCGAGCAAGTTTATTTTCAGGTGCAGGGTGAATTGACAATTCATCTGTAAAAACTTGTAAATATTCTTTGGCTTCCCTTGTGTCGAATCAATAAATTTGGGTTTTGTTTCCCTCGAAGACTGTTGCGATCCCCTATATTTGTGGGTCATCAGCAAACTCTAGCTCGAGACACTGACCCGTGGGGCCAGTGCCACGTCGGCTGCCACGTAGCGATGACTGAGTCAAAATTTTGATTGGGCACGGGGGTCACCATCGGTGAGGCAGTTGACGACGATGGTGGCGCTCTGGGGTTCCTGTGGCTGCGTCGATAGGCTCTTTCGAACCTCTAATGTACTGCTAGTAACATGGTAATGGCGCCCCCACAAAATGGTCATTAGAGACAACTCCGATGAGCGTCTCTACGGTGGCAAACTCCGGCCAACTGGCCATACCGAGCTACAGATGGCTATTGGATGCAATAAAATGCTTGTAAGAAGCGTAAGCTCACCGTGGTTCTGTTGGGATGCTCGATCGGGTCGGGGAGGGTCAGAGGCATACACGAAACCACGAATTCCGGCGATGGCCGACAAAAGAAAATCAGACGATTCTGATGAGCTGAGGATCCCCCACTCGATTCCTCTTGCCCATATGCTCAGAAGGATCGGGCACATCACCTCGACCACGCCATGGTCTAAGGTACAACTGGGCATGGGCAGCCTAGCCCGGACGGCCCGACCTGAAAATCCTGGGTCAGGCCGGGCTTGAGCTTTGATGGCGCGTGAGATACATGTCCGTTGGGAACCCCAAGAGGAAGGTGTGATGCGTACAGCAGCAAGTTTTCCCTCAGTAAGAAAATGTGGGGACCCCGGACTAGCCGTCCGAAATTCCCTGTTATGTATACAGTTCACGATCCCATGATCAGTGCGCCGTGAACACATAACCGAACTGATATCAAATTACACCATCCATTACAAAGCGGAATAAGAAAATTACAATAAGATCACATGACCATTGCTTACATAATAGCCTCGAAGGGCCTAACTAAACATCAGAGTAGCAACATCACTTCGAAGCACAGCAGTACCCAAGTCATCCGCCATAACCCTACGAGCAAGCCGAGCGGGAAGACGTTCCTAGCTCACATAGACGTCGCCAACTCCTTCTTCATCCGTCGAACTCCTTCAAGTCCGGCCAAGTAAATAGCCGGGGACAAAGCCGTGAGTACATTTGGAATTGTACTCGCAAACCATCAAGAAAGATGCTAACAGAGCTAACTAAAAGAGACAAGAGAGGAAGAATAGTTTCTCTTGTGGATATAGCATGTGAAAGAGAATCAGTTTCTCTTGTGGATATAGCATCCCGACATCGCAATTGATGGAGACACTAAAGTGGTACTATGACACCTCTATATCTTTATTGAAGAAGATACTTCAAAAGATAGCTATGGCATATCTATATCTTTATTGAAGAAGAGTTAGCATACCGCCATCTCAGGTGATGGGGATACTAGGGAAGTCCTATGACATCTCTATATCTTTATTGCAGAAGAGTTAGCATACCTCCATCTCATTTGATGTGGATGCTAGGAAGTCCTATGACCTCTCTTTATCTTTATTAAAGGAGAGTTCCTCTTCATGAAACATTAGGAAAAAGTTCCCCACTTGGTCTTATTTTTCCACGACCATCTCTATATGGTCGACACACACCCTTTTTCCGTACCCTTCCGGTACATCCAACACAACACTTTCTTTGCAAAGCATTTATCAATACAAAACTCAAGCCCCGGTAAAGGTAGACCTTTGCAACTCCGTCCATGACCGCGGACGCGGCTATTCGAATAGATTTGACTCTACAGAGTTTGCACACTTTCCCCACAACTATCCCGGATACCTATCGTGTGGGCATCATCCCCGCATAACAACATATGCCACGACGGATACCCGGACATAACCTTTCGCCCATCTCCACCGGCACGAGTCCTTCCCTCGCGGGCTTACCCCTTCCCGGCACCCCGGCAGCGATACCTCCTTTTGAGCGTATCTCCGGCGCCATGACAGAAGACCCTCGGCAATCGTCCGGCTATCGGTTAAGACAATGTATTGCCTCCTCCGGAGCGCAACCCGGCGTCGGAGGTCGTCGTGACCCTCCCTAGAAAGTTGTGAAGGGTGCTCCTGCCAGCTTCAAAAAACTACGGGCTAAGCCCCGTCCCACACCAGGGTAGAGTGGTTGCGCGATAAAAGTTGGGCTGGTGTACACTTATACGCAGTGCACCTTTTTAAAACCATTTTTCCCACAACACCTTGGTTGTTCAACAAACAGCCATACACCACTTTTCCAAACATCTTTACCAAGATCCTTTGCTTTCTTAAACCATATGCTTGGGTTAACTCACCCAAGGTTTTCATAAAACATTTACAACAAGGTAAGCCTTGAGGGGTTCCCAACCTATAGTTTCATGAGTTGAACTAGAATTGCACTATGGCCGAGATGAGAGTCATCTTGCCATAGAAGGTATAAAGGGGTAATGGGTGGATCATACTCGCTTAAGATAAGCATGTATGATGCCAACACAAAGAGGATTATACTTTCAGATTTGTGGTGCTAAAAGTACAACTTAGATAGTGGAGTATCACTATCCAACATACTCTCCAATGGGTACACGGCATACTCCTCTCAAGTTGAGAATACACCAAGATCATGACATTGATACCTCTAAATTACAAAAGTGGTGAGTGTGGTGTAAGTTACTATCTTGAGTGGGAAGATGCTCAAGTTGAGCATACAAGATATCCAAGTGGAATAGCACGGCCATAATATCATGCATCCCATAACACAAGGACAATGGTGGAGTATCACCACTAGGGAGTACCCCACTTGCAATTGCACACAGATGACATAAATAGAGATAACAACACACATAGAATTCAAGGTGCTTTGGACATCAACAAATGACATCCAACTAGACACCAAACCAGAGATCAAAAGATGGCTTGCCTTGGCTTATTTGTCCCCGGACTTCTTCAGCTCCATCAATATAAGAATCCCAATAACATAAATAAAATCCTCGTCCGATTCCACTTCTTCTTCTTCTCCGGAATTGTTCGCATCTATCACCGGAAAATATAAATGGAACACAATCAATCATATTGCAACAATCATAACAAGTATGCAACAATCAACAATCAAAAGCTAACCACTCTTCTACGGCTAACATATTAAAGACTTATAGATACTACAAAGCATCTAAAAGAAAACCCATTTTATTTACCTAGTAAAGGTATGAGAGTGCCACGACTTAGCAATTGCCTCTATCGGTATCACCAAGGCACAACTAAGTATCCCCTGGTAGATAACATCATAAAGAGGACAAGATCATTAGTTTGACATCAGATACATTCACAAAACATTTTCAAACATTTTTGGAAAAGTAGAAAACAGTTTTCCTAACTTAGTTTGCTCACATAACACAACATCCAAAATAGGAAGCAAACCATATTCCACATCTTTTGAAAACTTAAGCAAAACAATAGGGCTAATGTTAAGTTGCAGAGGTTTTGTTTTGCAAGCATAAAACAAATGTTGCCCATTTCTAATAAAAAGAGTTGGTCAAGGGTTTTAAATAAACCAACAAGTTTTGGTCCAACAATGCATGTCACACATACACCTTACTAACAGTAACAAATATGCATTAACAGAGACTAATAATCTTTTTCCTGGATAGCCCGTACTAATACAAAACTAACCCAATTGGAATCACCCAAAAAGGTTAATCCTACTATTTTAGGAATTTCCTTGAATCTGACTGTACAGAAAACAAGATCTGTAAGCCATAAATCGTAGAAAAATCCTAAAAATATGAGGCCACTTGCATTTGAAAGGTAACTAAACAGAGATGCAAACTCAATTGGATTTGGGTCAAAATTGTTTCCGAAACTCTCACAAATGGATTGACAAGGTTACTGCATGTTTTCACCATTTGCTTTAACTATGGAGTTTCAGAAAAGATAAAGGTTTGAAACTTGTTTGAGATGATTAAGAAAACATCCAGTAGTCCCACCGAATTGGAATCACTCAATTAAGTTCAAAAATGGATTTTTGGTGATTTAAAAGCTAACAGATCATGTCCGCAGAACACACAGAACAAGTTTAATTCACCACAAATCGTACATCAATCATAAAAATATGAGGTCAGCTGCATATGAAAGGCATTGAAAAGCTGGTTCTTACCCAACTGGTTTCATTCAAAAATTCTTTCCCAAGATCCTGATTTAATTCGACAAAGTCAGATCTGACCAGATCTTGATCTGTGAACCATTTCAGTTTCAGGAGGTCAATCGAAGTGAAACCACCGCCAAAATGAAGGTATTGAAGGGGGCTTTCACCTACAGTTGAGTTTGTTCAAACAGGTTTTGTAAAACGGAACAAATCTAACAAACAGTGAATCTGCATGTTTAAAGAACTTTATTTACCACGATCAATCCGTAACGAATTTAAGGATGATACCAACGCCAAGTTGTAGATCTTTTCCGTATCTATCTGTGGAACTTTGAATCACTCGATTCGGACCTGCACACGAGATTTGGTGGATTTTACAAGTTCGTACCAGAATCTGAAACAGCAAGATTACAGAAATTACTGCAAGGTTTTGGACGAACTTTGCTCAAGAACTTCAGATCTGAGGATTGCTCAACCTTCCCCATGCTTAGACCAACATGCACCTGCATCAAGATCCAATCTTAGCAATGGAGGAAGAAGAAGAGGAGATTAAATCATCTAGGGTTGGGGAGAAGATGGAGAGGGAGGCTCTCATGGTGAGAGAAAGCTTGAGGGAGGAGGAGAGCTTCATCTTGGTGGATTTCCATGGCCATGGCCGGCCATGGAGCTTAGGAGGAGCAGCAGCTCGTGGGGAGAGGTGGGAGAAGAGTGTGAGGGAGTGGAGTGTGAAAGAAATGAGCAAAGGGGAGTGGAGGTGGCCGGCCAAGCTCCTTATAAAGAGGGAGGATGGTGGCTGCCTCCTTTTTGATTGGCTATGGAGGGTGGCTGCCCATTTAATTGTTTGGGGTAGTTGGGAGACAAGGCTTGCAAGAGAAGAAAGTGAGGACAAAGTGCTGGCCGAAATTGCCATGCCAACATAATTGGCCGGCTCCATTCTTGCCAACAACAAGTGAACAATGTGAGGGAGAGGCACAACATCCATGTGAATAGATATGTGCATGATGTTGAGGAGAAAATGTCAAAGGGTGATTTTGATGATGATAAAAATAGGAGTAGATACATATAGATAAAAAGGAGTATGAAGGTGACATGTGCCATGAGAATAATCTCCACCACTTTGGTTGAGACCAACCTATGATGAAGATAGTTCCCAAGGTATATTTGATGAGTAGTAGTTTTTATTTGAATTCAATTTTGGAAGGATTGGGATGGACCACATGCAACAATGCATGTGCATTCCAAGGTAAAATGGATGGTGATGGTGGTTTAGTCAATGACAGAGCAAGGTTAAGATAAATGGTGAGTGAAGTATCCATATACTCACAAGGATGAATATGGTGGCAGAAATCACCAATTCATGAGGTCAAGGTGGTGATGGAAAAGAATAGAGGATTGAGATGGGCATGATAAAATATAAGTTGCTCTTCAAATAAGAGGTCAATTGGGATTGATTTGGAAGTATCAGATGATCATCCATTTGATCAAGAATTGGAGGATGGGGGAAAATACAATGTGGTAGATCAGAGATGTGCAAAGGTTGCTATTTGAAATAGAACTTGTTTGAAAAGTATTTGAAACACCTCAATTGTCTAGGGACAATTGGGAATGAACTCAAGTGGAATGGAATTTGAGAATGTTGAGAGAACTAGTTGGAACATAGGAGTTCAAAATATTCTACTTACTTTCTTAAGTAAAGTAGAGTTTTTCTCAAGTGTAAAATAATCAAGAGAAAAACAAGAATTGGTATAAGTACCATAAACAAGCCTTTTTCTGAAAAGAAAGCAAGATAGAAAATAATGTTTTTAGAAATCAGTACTTGGTAGAAATGGGATGGAAACAAAACCCATTTCAGTTCCTTGTTTTCTTTGAAGAAATATCTTGGGAAGATTTAATAAGACTAGAAGTAGTTTTGTGATCAAAACTAAAGAAGGAAAAACAATAGGGTGTTTGAGAAAGAAAGCTAATTTTAGGGAGGAGTGTTCCCAAGGGTAGATGGTGGCTACAACATGTACCCATCATTCCCACCCTTGGTTTTGTGAAGATTAAACTTGAATAGAACAAGAGGTAAAAGAGAAGGAAGTGATCCAGAAGTTGAAACAAAGGGTAGAGTGCAAGGTCAAGTGAATTAAGAGAGTTGCAAGGGTAGACTGAGACATGCAAGACTTGGAGGTTGAAGAGAATGTTGCATAGATGAGATCCATGCATTGAAGTCAACAATAACAGCTTGTGGGTGCTTAGAGATCAATTGCCAAAGTCTCGGACATTTTAAGCCTGTCAACACGGATGGTCGACATGGCCTCAAAACCAACAAGGATGAGTGGGTATAAGAGAAGGGTGCAAGTTTGGAATCAAGGATGATTTGAGCTAGCTTAAACACAAAGAGGAATTTTAAGTAGGCACACTCATGTTGCCATGAGTAGAAAAGTTTGATGTGGAAAAAAAGGAAAACAACTTTTCCTGAGTCACATAGGTGTTTTATTAGGTGAGTTGCTTGCTTGACCACTAGAGGTGTTGATCTATGAGGCAGCTCAAGACAAAACTCAACAAGAAAATCAAGACAATTCATCTACCAACAGATCAAGGCAATTCATCACCACAAACAGATCAAGGCAATTCATCTAAATTAGTCTATAGAATTTTTTTTTTGTTCCCCCTGATTTTTGAAATAAGGACACTAATCAAGGTTGCAAAAGTTGGGGTGTTACAGAAACCAAGGTTATCGAACCAGTAGGAGTCAAGGAACACGTGAAGGTTGTTGGTGGCGGAGTGTAGTGCGGCGCAACACCAGGGATTCCGGCGCCAACGTGGAACCTGCACAACACAATCAAAGTACTTTGCCCCAACGTAACAGTGAGGTTGTCAATCTCACAAGCTTGCTGTAACCAAAGGATTAAACGTATTGTGTGGAAGATGATGTTTGTTTGCGAAGAACAGTAAAGAACAATTGCAGTAGATTGTATTTCAGATGTAAAGAATGGACCGGGGTTCACAGTTCACTAGTGGTGTCTCTCCCATAAGATAAATAGCATGTTGGGTGAACAAATTACAGTTGGGCAATTGACAAATAAAGAAGGCATAACAATGCACATACATATATCATGATGAGTACTATGAGATTTAATCAGGGCATTACTACAAAGTACATAGACCGCTATCCAGCATGCATCTATGCCTAACAAGTCCACCTTCAGGTTATCATCCGAACCGCTTCCAGTATTAAGTTGCAAACAACAGACAATTGCATTAAGTATGGTGCGTAATGTAATCAACACAAATATCCTTAGACAAAGCATTGATGTTTTATCCATAGTGGCAACAGCACATCCACAACCTTAGAACTTTCTGTCACTATCCCAAATTCAATGGAGGCATGAACCCACTATCGAGCATAAATACTCCCTCTTGGAGTCACAAGTATCAACTTGGGCAGAGCCTCTACTAGCAACGGAGAGCATGCAAGAACATAAACAACATATATGATAGATTGATAATCAACTTGACATAGTGTTCAATATTCATCGGATCCCAACAAACACAACATGTAGCATTACAGATAGATGATCTTGATCATGATAGGCAGCTCACAAGATCTAACATGATAGCACAATGAGGAGAAGACAACCATCTAGCTACTGCTATGGACCCATAGTCCAGGGGTGAACTACTCACACATCGATCCGGAGGCGATCATAGTGATGAAGAGACCTCCGGGAGATGATTCCCCTCTCCGGCAGGGTGCCGGAGGCGATCTCCTGAATCCCCCGAGATGGGATTGACGGTAGCGGCGTCTTTGGAAGGTTTTCCGTATCGTGGCTCTCGGTACTGGGGTATTCGCGACGAAGGCTTTAAGTAGGCGGAAGGGCAGAGTCGGGGGCGTCACGAGGGGTCCACACGCTAGGGCCGCACGGCCAGGGCCTGGGCCGCGCCGCCCTAGTGTGTCGCCACCTCGTGGCCCCACTTCGTATCTCCTTCGGTCTTCTGGAAGCTTCGTGGAAAAATAGGACCCTGGGCGTTGATTTCGTCCAATTCCGAGAATATTTCCTTACTAGGATTTCGAAACCAAAAACAGCAGAAAACAACAACTGGCTCTTCGGCATATCGTCAATAGGTTAGTGCCGGAAAATGCATAATAATGACATATAATGTGTATAAAACATGTGAGTATCATCATAAAAGTAGCATGGAACATAAGAAATTATAGATACATTTGAGACGTATCAAGCATCCCCAAGCTTAGTTCCTACTCGCCCTCGAGTAGGTAAACGATAACAAGGATAATTTCTGAAGTGACATGCTATCATAATCTTGATCAATACTATTGTAAAGCATATGAGATGAATGCAGCGATTCGAAGCAATGGTGAAGATAATGAGTAAACAAATGAATCATATAGCAAAGACTTTTCATGAATAATACTTTCAAGACAAGCATCAATAAGACTTGCATAAGAGTTACTCATAAAGCAATAGATTCAAAGTAAAAAGCTTTGAAGCAACACAAAGGAAGATATAAGTTTCAGCGGTTGCTTTCAACTTCAACATATTTATCTCATGGATAATTGTCAACACAAAGTAATATAACAAGTGCAATAGGTAAACATGTAAGAATCAATGCACACAGTTGATACAAGTGTTTGCTTCTAAGATAGAAAGAATAGGTGAACTGACTCAACAATAAAGTAGAAGAATGGCCCTTCGCAGAGGGAAGCATGGATTACTATATTTGTGCTAGAGCTTTTCATTTTGAAAACAAGAAACAATTTTGTCAACGGTAGTGATAAATCATATGTGTTATGTATAAGATATCCTATAAGTTGCAAGCCTCATGCATAGTATACCAATAGTGTTCGCACCTTGTCCTAATTAGCTTGGATTAACATGGATTCTCATTGCATAGCATATGTTTCAACCAAGTGTCACAAAGGGGTACCTCTATGCCGCCTTGATACGTCTCCAACGTACCTATAATTTCTGATGTTCCATGCTTGTTTTATGACAATACTTACATGTTTTGCTTGCACTTTATAATGTTTTTATGCATTTTCTGGAACTAACCTATTAACAAGATGTCACAGTGCCAGTTCCTGTTTTCTGCTGTTTTTGGTTCCGTAAAGGCTGTTCGGGCAATATTCTCGGAATTCGACGAAATCAACGCCCAAGATCCTATTTTTCCCGGAAGCATCCAGAACACCGAAGGAGAGCCAGGGGGCCACCACACAGGTGGGCCGCGCGGGCCACACCCTGGCCGCGCCGGCCTGGTGTGGGGCCACCCTGTCGCCCCTCCGACTCCGTCTCTTCGCCTATATAAGCCCTTTCGACCTAAAAACGCGACACCTTTTGACGAAACTCCAGAAAGACTCCAGGGGCGCCGCCGCCATCGCGAAACTCCAATTCGGGGGACAGAAGTCTCTGTTCCGGCACCCTGCCGGGACGGGGAAGTGCCCCCGGAAGCCATCTCCATCAACGCCATCGCCTCCATCATGCTCCGTGAGTAGTTCCCCCATGGACTACGGGTTCTAGCTGTAGCTAGTTGGTACTCTCTCCCCCATTTACTTCAATACAATGATCTCATGAGCTGCCTTACATGATTGAGATTCATCTGATGTAATCGGTGTTGTGTTTGTCGGGATCCGATGGATTGTTACGTTATGATTGTCTATCTACAAAGTTTATGAAGTTATTGTTGCTCGCAATCTTGTTGTGTTTAATGCTTGTCACTAGGGCCCGAGTGGCATGATCTTAGATTTAAGCTCTATACTTATTGCTTAGATTGTATCTACAAGTTGTATGCACATGTCTATGTCCGGAACCAAAGGCCCCAAAGTGACGAAATTGGGACAACCGGAGGGGAAGGCTTAGATATGAGGATCACATGTTTTCACGGAGTGTTAATGCTTTGCTCCGGTGCTCTATTAAAAGGAGTGCCTTAATTTCCAAGGAGATTCCCTAGAGGCCCGGCTGCCACCGGCTGGTAGGACAAAAGATGTTGTACAAGTTTCTCATTGCGAGCACGTACAACTATAATTGGAAAACATGCCTACATGATTAATGATCTTGATATTCCGTCTTAATGCTATTTCAATCCTATCAATTGCCCGACCGTAATTTGTTCACCCAACACTTGTTATTGGAGAGTTGCCACTAGTGTAGATAGCTGGGAACCCCGGTCCATCTTTCATCATCATATACTTGTTCTACATGACATTGGAAGTAGTATCAACTATCTTCTGGTGTCATTGCTCCTGTGTTGCTATTACTGCTGCTGTGTTACTATTACTACTGCTCTCATATCACTGCTACTTTCACATCACCCCTGTTGCTAGTGCTTTTCCAGGTGCAGCTGAATTGGCGACTCAGTTGTTAAGGCTTATAAGTATTCTTTACCTCCCCTTGTGTCGAATCAATAAATTTGGGTTTTACTTCCCTCGAAGACTGCCGCGATTCCCTATACTTGTGGGTTATCAAGACTGTTTTCTGGCGCCGTTGCCGGGGAGGCATAGCTCTACTCATAAGTTCACTCGGGGAGTACACTCTACCTCTCTCTCTGTTTTATTTTATTTTGTTTCGTTTAGTTTACTTTTGTCTAGTTTATTTGTGCTTAGTTTATTTCTGTCTAGTATTATTTTGCTTAGTTTATTTTTGCCTAGTTTATTTTCGTCTTGTTTTAATTTTCTCATATACCCAAAAATCCATAAAAATTTGAAAAACCTAAAAATTAAAAACTGCTGTTATGGGAGAACCCATAACCTACTTGGAGCTTATAGAATATTATAATAATTATAGAGAATCAAGAGCGGGAAAAGTGATGAGTGATGTGATAGAAAAATTGAATACAATTGCTAAAATCTTGCTTAAATGCCATGATATAAACTGTTGCTCTCAACAGGACACTAAACATCTTAAATTTCAATGTGGCTTTAGTGAGGAATTTTTAATTAAGAACTATAATCGGAATAGCTATATTCATTTTGGGTTTGAAGAGGTAGAACAATTTGTCATATTTATGGGAGCCTCCGAGATAGAATCCTTCATGGTTAAAAATTATGAAACTTGTGTTGTTTGTAAGGACCTTAAAGATTATGTCTCTTCTATCCTTAATTTTTGCAATGAAAGTTACACTCGATAATCCTTATATCATTGATTATAAAGAGAGACTCATTAATGCACAAGAATGCACCCACAATTTGCAGGAACCAGTGGAAGAAGAAATTGATGAACCTGAAAGCTCATTGGATGAAAAAGAGGAGGAAATTGATAAACCTGAAAGCTCATTGGATGAAAAAGAAGAGGAGAGTGATGAACAAAAGGAGGAAGAATGGATTAGCTACCCATGCCAACCTTCTAATGAGAGTAACTCTTTATCTCTTACACTATTTGATTGTCCTCCATGCTTACCGAAAGAGGTTGAATGTTATGTTCCTGTGGATTCTCTTGAAATATTCCCTATGAGTAAAACTTGTGAGAATAATTATGCTACTGTTATTTATGATAATACATGCTACTTTCATAAATCTGATGATAATGCTTTGTTTGTGCCTGATGTCGAAATGCATGGTACTAAGGAATTTTGCGTAGCAAATGTTTATGATAAAGCTCTTGATGATGGTCCTATGTTACTTGATAATATTAATTGTACTACTAATGAAAATGGGATTGGAGAGTTCTTGACTTTATCTATGAGTCCCATATCTTTTGAGATTGATCAACCATCTTGTTACATTATTGATAAAAGTGTGTTTGAAAGTTTTAATCGCACTATTTTTGAGCTTGATAAAAATTATGTGTTTATGGATCATGAAAAGCATGCTATATGTGATAGTTATATTATTGAGTTTGTTCATGAAGCTACTGAAAATTATTATGAGAGAGGAAAATATAGTTGTAGAAATTTTCATGGTGCTAAAACACCTCTCTATATGCTTAAAATTTTGAAGTTACTCTTGTTTTATCTTCTTATGCTTATCACTTTGTTCTTCATGAATTTATTTGTGTACAAGATTCCTATGCATAGGAAGTGGGTTAGACTTAAATGTGTTTTGAATTTGCTTTTTGATGCTCTCTTTTGCTTCAACTCTTATTTCTTGCGAGTGCATCATTAAAACTGCTGAGCCCATCTTAATGGCTATAAAGAAAGAACTTCTTGGGAGATAACCCATGTGTTTATTTTGCTACTGTTTTGTTGTGTCTTGGAAGTTGTTACTACTGTAGAAACCTCTCCTTATCTTTATTTTATTGCAATTTTGTGCCAAGTGAAGCCTCTAATCGAAGGTTGATAGTAGATTTGGATTTCTGCGCAGAAACAGATTTCTATCTGTCACGAATCTGGGCTGTTTTCTCTGTAGGTAACTCAGAAAATTATGCCAATTTACGTGCGTGTTCCTCGGATATGTACGCAACTTTCGTTAGTTTTGAGTTTTCTGATTTGAGCAACGGAAGTACCTCTTTTAAATTCGTCTTTACTGGCTGTTCGGTTTTGGCAGATTCTGTCTCTGTTTTTTGCATTGTCTCTTGCGGACTTTAAGCAAGGCTTTCTACACGTGGAGAGCTGTAGCTAATGTTTTATTGAGTTCTTGCAATGTGTCACTACAGGACCAAGGTGGATTCAAGTTTTTTAAGTACTAACCCCTCTAATGAAGTTTATGAGAAGTTTGGTGTGAAGGAAGTTTTCAAGGGTCAAGAGAGGAGGATGATATATGATCAAGAAGAGTGAAAAGTCTAAGCTTGGGGATGCCCCCGTGGTTCATCCCTGCATATTTCAAGAAGACTCAATCGTCTAAGCTTGGGGATGCCCAAGGCATCCCCTTCTTCATCAACTTAGCAGGTTTCTTCTATTGAAACTATATTTTTATTCGGTCACATCTTATGTTCTTCACTTGGAGCGTCTGTGTGTTTTATTTTTGTTTAAGTTTGAATAAGATCGTATCCTAGCAATCCTTGTTTGGGAGAGAGACACGCTCCGCTTTTTCATATGAACACTTGTTCTTCGTTTTACTTTTAATGTTCAATGATAAAAGTTGGAAGCTACATCACTTATGGTTATTTGGTTGGAAACAGAAAATGCCTCATATTGTCTTGAATAATTTGACACTTGGCAATTGTTTTGAGCTCTCAAGTAGATCATGATTAAGTTTTTTCATGTAGTTTAAACCTATTAGTGGAGAACTACTGTAGAGCTTGTTGAAATTGGTTTGCATGATTGGTCTCTCTAAGGTCTAGATATTTTCTGGTAATTGTGTTTGAGCAACAAGGAAGACAGTGTAGAGTTTTATAATGCTTGCAATATGTTCTTATGTAAGTTTTGCTGTACCGGTTCATACTTGTGTTTGCTTCAAACAACCTTGCTAGCCAAAGCTTTGTACTGAGAGGAAATGCTTCTCGTGCATCCAAAACCTTGAGCCAAAACCTATGCCAGTTGTGTCCACCATACCTACCTACTATATGGTATTTTCTGCCATTCCAAGTAAATACTTCATGTGCTACCTTTAAACAATTCAAAACTTTATTATCTCTTATTTGTGTCAATGTTTTATAGCTCATGAGGAAGTATGTGGTGTTTTATCTTTCAATCTTGTTGGGCAGCTTTCACCAATGGACTAGTGGCTTCATCCGCTTATCCAATAATTTTGCAAAAAGAGTCGGCGCGGGGTTCCCAGCCCCCAATTAATCAACCTTCATTAATAATTCTCTTCACATGTTTTGCTCTAATTCATCAGTAAGCAACTTAATTTTGCAAATAGACACTCCTTCATGGTATGTGAATGTTGGAAGGCACCCGAGGATTCGGTTAGCCATGGCTTGTGTAAGCAAAAGGTTGGGAGGAGTGTCAACCATAAATAAAAACTAAAATACATGTGTAAACAAAAGAGAAGAGGGATGATCTACCTTGCTGGTAGAAATAACGTCCTTCATGGGGGCTCTTTGAAAGTCTGTTTGATGAGGGGGTTAGAGTGCCCACTACCATTCGTTGACAACAACAAACACCTCTCAAAACTTTACTTTTATGCTCTCTATATGATTTCAAAACTTGAAAAGCTCTAGCACATGATTTAATCCTCGCTTCCCTCTGCGAAGGGCCTTTCTTTTACTTTATGTTGAGTCAGTTTACCTACTTCCTTCCATCTTAGAAGCAAACACTTGTGTCAACTGTGCATTGATTCTTACATACTTGTTTATTTGCATTCATCATATTACTCTGTATTGACAATTATCCATGAGATATGCATGTTGAAAGTAAAGCAACCGCTGAAACTTAATCTTCCTTTGTGTTGCTTCGATGCCTTTACTTTGAATCTATTGCTTTATGAGTTAACTCTTGTGCAAGGCTTTTGATGCTTGTCTTGAAAGTACTCTTCATGAAAAGTTTTGCTATATGTTATCTATTTGTTAGCAACTATAGATCATTGCCTTGAGTCACTTCATTCATCTCATGTGATTTGTAATAGTATGATCAAGGTTATGTAAGTAGCATGTCACTACAGAAATTATTCTTTTTATCGTTTACCTACTCGAGGACGAGCGAGGAACTAAGCTTGGGGATGCCGATACGTCTCCAACGTACCTATAATTTCGATGTTCCATGCTTGTTTTATGACAATACTTACATGTTTTGCTTGCATTTTATAATGTTTTTATGCATTTTCCGGAACTAACCTATTAACAAGATGCCACAGTGCGTTCTCGTTTTCTCGCTCGTTTTTGGTTCCGGAAAGGCTGTTCGGGCAATATTCTCGAAATCTCGACGAAATCAACGCACAAGATCCTATTTTTCCCGGAAGCATCCAGAACATCGAAGGAGAGTCGGAGGAGAGCCAGGGGGCCACCACACAGGTGGGCCGCGCGGGCCACACCCTGGCCGCGCCGGCCTAGTGTGGGGCCACCCTATCGCCCCTCCGACTCCGTCTCTTCGCCTATATAAGCCCTTTCGACCTAAAAACGCGACACCTTTTGACGAAACTCCAGAAAGACTCCAGGGGCGCTGATACGTCTCCAACGTATCGATAATTTCTTATGTTCCATGCCACATTATTGATGTTATCTACATGTTTTATGCACAC
>NC_061511.1:132582859-132625037 GCF_022539505.1 Lolium rigidum
GCTAGGTGCATAGACGAGTACAATTACTTCTTAAACTAGATGATGCCCCGCGCGTTGCTGCGGAAAGTGTTCATATATGTATGCAAAATTGAGGGTAAAAGTAGCACCATACATTTGAGTTCAATGGAGAATATCAATCATGCTAAAAAATAATTATGTTGATAATAATTAAGTTTCTTGTACAAAGTTGTTGTGAATTTCATATGCGAGTTTGAACAACACTCTATCCAATTTATGGAACATCGACAAAATTTTAGTCCATGTTACAAATAGACCCCTTTTAGCACAGGGACTAAATGCAAAGGCGCTACCATAAGTAAGATGAATAATTCCAAACACTTAGCTCGGGAAAGAGGGCAATTGTCTATTACCCTACGATGTTTGTAAATAAAACTGCAAGGGAGACATCTGCGCCATGGCAATTCCCTACTCTGACCCATTTATACCTGCCAAGTCATTGATCTTCAGAAGATGTTCTTTCTTTCCACATTTTTCACACTTCGTCTAAAATATATC
The DNA here is from genome assembly GCF_022539505.1 of Lolium rigidum. NCBI lineage: Eukaryota > Viridiplantae > Streptophyta > Magnoliopsida > Poales > Poaceae > Lolium > Lolium rigidum. The sequence continues at coordinate 132,583,376 of NC_061511.1, forward strand.
TTGCACATATCAACTGAGCAATTATGAAGCACAATACGTGAGAACAATAGAAATCAAGGAAACATATATAGAGTACTAAAACATACTTCGGTATGGTTCATTATTTATCGAAATTGCTACACTACCTGAGACAATCATATATAACCGCATGTTCTATTTTCAAATCAAATTGAACACCTGGAATATAATATACTAAACTCTCACTGGACAAAATAAGTAAATTCATGGTACCTTTTTGACTCATATTCTTTGCGATTAAGCATGATACCGGTGGATCTAAATTCATAGTACCTTCATGACTCAGATTCTTTGCGAATAAGCATGAGACCAGTGGATCTATTGATCATTGCAGCCGGTATGATAATTCCTAAAACAGCTAAGAAAATTATAGTACCCGCTAAACGTGACCAAAGAAACGGTTGAAAATTGGAAATTTATGTGCCACCATAATAATTTAGTTCAACATTCCACTTGACTGCAGTTTCATATATTAAGGAAAAAAACACAAATGGCCATGGAATGCGACTTGATATATTTGACACACATGGTAGCACAAAAAAAAGGAAATTTACACACATACATGTTCTCCAAAAAAAACACACTTATATAATCCTTTTTGCCACCACATCGAGGACCAGATGCAAACTGCATCTAAAGAACATGTCTGACTTCAAATTAATCAAATTTCCATTAGAACATAGGCTGTGACATTAATAATACAAAATGAATACATATGCAATACACACGTAGCAGCATCACGGTACCTTACATAAACGTTGCAGAGAGTTGCCACTTCTCACATCCAGCCTGGTCGTCGTCTACGTGCTAGCAACTGGCAATCGATACAAAGTTTTGCCCCTAGATTTAGGAGGACATGAACACCGGGGTGGTACAGTGGGGTTTGTGCAGATGGAGGAGTGCGGCTTCCACGGGCATGCAAGAATTAGGCGACAATGGATGGCAGTATCGATCTTGAACATCTGCGGACTGCTGACCCAAAAAGAACATAATCAGATGATGAAAGAAGAGACGATCTCAGATTATTTATACACCAACACACGATCAAAAAGTCGGAGCTTCAAATATTGTGGAGTTAAGAGAGAGTGAGGAGAAGACTGAAGGTGCCGATCCGTGTTGGAGGACCACGCAAGCAATGTGGGTCAGAAATCTGCGTGAGTCTCCTCCTATGCCTCCATCAGTTTCTTGTATAGTAATTTCTCACGGGGATCGTGGGGAGAGGAAGAGATTGCACGGCCGTGGAGATCAGTGGGGAAGATCAAGCGACAGGCCGACAGCGACAATCGAGGATGCAGAGAGTTCCTGTACCAACCGGTGAGAAGAAAAACAGTGGTTTGCTGGTCAATCCATAATTGAGAAGATGCAATAATGGGATGCACGCTGGTGATTAAGCGTGATCTTTGTGGGCTTAATTAGTAGGCTGCATCGGGGCTGCATAGGAGTATGAAACTAAATGAGCCAAACCAAAAGCCACCACACGAACGGAACTGGGACAGAACGAAATATTTATACACAATACCCAGCCGCACTTTGCATGCATGGTTGGATGATGTGGTGCACCCGCTGAGGTGTCATAGCTGCATGTTGAGAGAAATAGGTTAGTGGGGATGATCTTCTTAGTTATATAAGGATCACATGACAACTCCAGGAAGTACCAGGAAAAGAACAAGATGTGCAAACAAAACCAACCATTCAGATGTAAAAATGCAACAAACTCAGGATTGATGCTCATACATCAGCGGCATCGTGCAAAGTCATAAAGTACAAGTTGTGCAGCTAAGCTGCATGTTCGATACTACTGACTTTCAAAATCACTGGATGGAGTATGGCAACAGGGTTTGGTCAGGTAAACCATCTCATAGAACCTCACACACACAACCAAAACAGCTAAACCTTGTTCTATGTGTCCTGAGTACTGCAAACCGACCACCCGGCAGCCATCCAACAAAATGAGGGACATGGCGCGCAATTGGCTCTCACGAGCTTGGGCTTGCTGATGCCTGCCGCAACTTAGCCTGTAGGAGCATGCCCATTTCGTCTGCTATGCTTTTCTTCTTCGTCGCCATCTGCACATGAACAAGAGAATGTTCATCAGCTAAGGGAGAGTGTTGTACTGAATTCATGTTACTCCCTCCGTTCCTAAAAAACCTTCTCAACTTTGTCTAGATACAGAGGTATATATACATGTTTTAGCTATAGATTCATCTGTATCTAGAAAAAGTTGTGAAGCTTTTTTTAGGAACGGAGGGAGTACATATGTTCCTTGCAGTTGAGAAATGCCCATCTTTTGATATCACGCAGACGAATTATCACAACTATATAACACATCATATTGAGGGACTAGCTTATGCCTTCCAAATAGTGATGACTAGCTAGTAATGGAAATGAGTAAAAAGAAATCAATTCATGTGGCTATCATCAGCAATATAAATGCACTTCTTTCCACCAAGCTATTGCACAGTTCAAGAATTGTTATTGATCAAAATATGCATAACTAATGTAAACAAGTAAACAATGGCATATTCATAACATGCTTAGCAGGCATTGGTAATTCTTCCTACTGCAGCCAGGTGCACTCTATGCTAATAATGGTGCCCCCTATATATCGCTCTTTGTATTCTACAACTTGAATTTGAGAAGCCCTAAACCTTGATTTTGATACTCATAACAAATCATTTTCTCAAAAATGTTAATAATATATTCAGCAGTTTAGGCACTAAATTATATCTTTCCATCAACTTGGCCAGTGACACGGTGCACAAGGTTAATCTAGTGGCGACACGGAATTAATTTTTACACAGAATGCTTTGGTGTGTCGACGCAAGTCATGACCTAAGCGTATAAGATAAATTCGACCAAACTATTAGGTCTGCATGCTACAGGGAGGATTAGCACCAGTTTGAGGAGCCTGTACACAATGGCTACCTGACCTAAGCATGTGAATGGAAACCTTTGTCTTGCAAATTTCATCATGGGACCTTTTCTACGTCCCTCAACTAAAAGTTACTCAAGCTCAAAATGGCATAATGAACTTCAGTATCTTGAGTGCTTCTATTCAGATAGAAGTTAAACAAACATGTAGGTTAAAGAAATTTATCCTCCGGGTTGGCTAAAATGAGCATCAACAAAAGCAGTGCAGTCTGTCAATATTACCTCAAGCAGTTCATCGAAATTGGACTTGAGCAAATTAATTTTCCTTTCACAGTATTCTTTTCCTTGAGTCATAGTTTTCTGCACACAAGAAAAAGTAATCATATGAAAGGCAACAAATGCAAACAAAAAACAAAAAATGCATATGGCTTACTTAGGGTACTGCATTGCTCACTAGGTTCTAAAAGAGTCACTTAAACACGGACCGGTAAACATGAAATTTTATGAGTAACAGGACAAATTTCTAAGCAATGTCTCATTCAGCAAGCAGCTAATGGGCCAAAAATCGCAGGCAGCCAGAGTTCATGATTAGCTTCTCAGTAAACAAAGGCTGAGCCAGACATGGAACAAGAACAGGCCAACCGGTTATTGCCTAATATATGTGCAACAATGGAACTTTCATGGCATTGATGCTGTGCTGATCATGTGTTGTTGACTGAATATCAAAATGTCACCGAAAACCAACCAATAGGATAATTTCTGTATAACCAAAGAAGCTCATGAGCCCAATGTATATCACCAGGTTGAGAGATTCACTGAGGTACTGAACAAACTAACATACTGTAAGCTATTGCAGACCCAATCAGGTGTCTGACAATTGCAAGTAGCAAGGTACCTCGATGAAGTAGCCCGTGCCGACATCGACGAGGACCTTCTCGGCATCGTCAAGCGTGCCGGGAACGTAGAGGGACGCCGTGAGCGGCACAAGCAGTTTCTTCCCTGCACACGCGGAATCAGAAACGAAAACGTTAACCAAAGAGAGAACGCGCGCGCAGGTAGAACGCTGCGGGGAGGAGAGGGTTATGGTTGGGTGAGCCGTACCGTGAGGGCGGAGGGAGAGCTCGTGGAGGGCGGCGGTGGCGTTCTCGAGGCGGGTGGCGGCGGTGCGGATCTTGGTGAGGCTGTCCTGGAGGAGATTGACCTCCAGATCGGTCTGCTCCTTGAGCGCCTTGAGCTGCTCCACGCTCAGCTTGTCGACTTCGATGCGCGCGGGGCTCGCCATGGTTAGTTTCTGGCCGCCGCCGCCGGGGAGATGGGAAGGGGAGAGGGGAGGAGAGGCGGCGGCGGTGGTGGACTGACTGGTGGGCAGGGAGGGGGAAGGGAAGAGCCGAGGCCGCGAGAGCGATCAATAAGCAAAATCAGCGCCAGGACTTATCATAACGAAGAAATAAAAATGGTTACTTCAAGAAATCAAATTGGCCCCTATAGCTCAGTGGTAGAGCGTCAGTCTTGTAAACTGAAGGTCTGTAGTTCGATCCTGCATGGGGGCAATTAAACTGAAGGTTACTCTTTTGGAGAAATATGTTTTGCAGGGGTAAACGGGAGTAATTTGTTTTTGTTATGAAATATTTTGCAGGGGTAAATGGGAGTAATTTTTTTTGTTATGAAATATTTTGCAGGGGTAAAGGGTGTAAACGGATCAGATTTTACTTTGTACTACTCCATCTATCCCATTAAATTTGTCCAAATTTAGATGTATCTATACACTAAATATTATTTAGATACCAAATTTTAACAAATTTAAAACAACTTTCATGGGAAATATATTATTTAGACAGAACTGGATCGAATTGTAGTCAAATAAATCTATTAATTTTTTTGGTGAAATATTTTGCAGGGTATACAGGAGTTTCTCTCTTATTTCCTCAAAGGGATATAAAATTTAGGTGGAGGAAGTAGGAGAGCTTGAGAAATATGTTTTGCAAGGGTAAACGGGAGTAATTTGTTTTTGTTATGAAATATTTTGTAGGGGTAAATAGGAGTAAATTTTTTTTGTTATGAAATATTTTGCAGGGGTAAAGGGTGTAAACGGATCAGATTTTACTTTGTACTACTCCATCTATCCCATTAAACTTGTCCAAATTTAGATGTATCCATACACTAAATATTATTTAGATACCAAATTTTAACAAATTTAAGACAACTTTCATGGGAAATATATTATTTAGACAGGACTGGATCGAATTGTAGTCAAATAAATCTATTAATTTTTTTGGTGAAATATTTTGCGGTGGTATACGGAGCTTCTCTCTTATTTCCTCAAAGGGATATAAAATTTAGGTGGAGGAAGTAGGAGAACTTGAGAAATATGTTTTGCAGGGGTAAACGGGAGTAATTTGTTTTTGTTATGAAATATTTTGCAGGGGTAAATGGGAGTAATTTTTTTTTTGTTATGAAATATTTTGCAGGGGTAAAGGGTGTAAACGGATCAGATTTTACTTTGTACTACTCCATCTATCCCATTAAACTTGTCCAAATTTAGATGTATCCATACACTAAATATTATTTTGATACCAAATTTTAACAAATTTAAGACAACTTTCATGGGAAATATATTATTTAGACAGAACTAGATCGAATTGTAGTCAAATAAATCTATTAATTTTTTTGGTGAAATATTTTGCAGGGTATACAGGAGCTTCTCTCTTATTTCCTCAAAGGGATATAAAATTTAGGTGGAGGAAGTAGGAGATCTCAAGCTTCGAGGTGACCAATGATGGAGGAGAGAGACAACATGTACATAAAGAAGTTGAGGCTTTTATAGCATCACCCCGAAATTGTAATTGTTAAATATGTCACACCTCCACCCCCGATGTCATGTACTTCATTCACTACCCTCACTTGAATACTCTTTACTACATTACGGATTTGGATCAGATAATGATGGGATTCAGATTCGAATACGAATTATTTCAGACTACAAATTTGAATTGAAAACGAAACAGATTCGACACTAAAATAGACAAGAATAATCAGATAAATACGTGTATACATAGTGAACTATATATTATATAAGAAGAACAAAAAAAATTCTTAAATCGTCATCCAATTAGTTAAGAAACTTAATACATCATAAATGTTTGAAAATGAAACGAGGCAGAATCAAAGATCAGAGGTTTGAGAAGATAAATCTATTAATTATTTTGGTGAAATATTTTCTAGGGTATACAAAGGACGAATCTCTACAAGTTTCGACGGGTGATTTATTATTGTTTTCTAGTAATAACTAGATTAGGGTATCTCTTCACATATAGCACCGACCCGGAATGGGTACATATTGTGTACACCGGCCTTATGGTAAGGTTCGGTCTTCTTGTTTGAGCGTGACTCAATCTTATGTTAGTAAGGCACAGAGGAAGAATTGGTAGAAAGTTTGACCTTTGCGCGATTTATTGAGGATGACCCCAACATATTCTTACTCAACATCAATTCGAGACATATGAGCCTTCTGAGATTCGACCCTCGGCTCCATGAACGTGTCTTCGAGCTCTAATGTCCTCCCCTCGATTTTCATTCAAGTGAGGGTAGTGAATGAAGTACATGACATCGGGGGTGGGGGTGTAACATATTTAACAATTGCAATTTTGGGGTGATGCTATAAAAGCCTCAACTTATTCGTGTACATTTTGTCTCTCTCCTCCATCGTTGGGCACCTGGAAGCTCGATATCTCCTAATTCCTCCACCCAAATTTTATATCCCTTGGAGGAAATAAGAGAGAAGATCCATATCCTTTGAATCAATTCATTTAATGTTATTAAACCCCCATCAAATCTTGTAGAGATACACTCACAATACATCCCTGAAACATATTTTATTGACTCTCTATCCTATTGATAATTCTAACTAGTCACTCAAAACTTTTACACCACATCTAACTTAAATACTAGTTCTCAATTCTTCTAAATACTAATCTATATATGTTGTATGTGGCTGATTTTAAGCACAAACAACATCATAAATAGGCAAATAGTCAAAATTTCCTCCCCCATTTTGGCATTACCTCCGCCGTGATGTTGTCATTTAACATATCTCGAGATTAATTGTCTTTATCACCTAAACACCACTCAACTAGTTGTCCTTCTTGTCTCAACTAGTTGTCCTCCTCTCTTTAAGACTTAATAATTTATGGCGGCTAAACTGTGATATGTTATGATTATCTTGTAACGTAATACTCCCTTAGCCCCGAAAAGGGATGAAGATAGTACTAAATATTACTAAACGTAGATAAAATTATAAGAACGAGTGAAACAAGTGTAGCAAACAAAGTCATGATAATACACCGCAATGCCAAATGCATCCTAACTAAAATCGAAACAAATCATAAGTCCAATCTAAACTCAATTTATTTACTAGCTAATCAGCTAGCCTTTATAAAGAAAAGCCATCGACTGTCAAACATTTAGCTACCTCTAATTCTTTCAGTCCACAGACCTTCGAGCAACACATGCGGGCTCCTTGGAGCCCTGCACAATCGGCAACTTTCCATCATCTGGAGAACAACCTATTTACTGTTTAGTGTCAGTGCTTAGGTGACTGGCTAAAAGTTTCAGAAGGTGGTCCATGGTTATTTAGGTAGAGTGTGGTGTCTATTGAAAAGTACGATGGGTTAGCATTGCCTGAGACAATAGACCTAAATTTCTTCTCCACATGGATCCAAATCCATAAAATACCTATTGGATACAGAAACGTTTCATTGATTACTAATCTGACAGAAAAGAAGGTGGGGAAAGTTGAACAGGTTCAGTTGGATGTTCTTGGAGCGGGAAATTTTGTGAGAACTAAAGTCTGCTTGGATGTAAGACTGCCCTTGGGTCGCTTTGTTTCAATGTCGCGTCGAGGAGAGTGTGAAGTCTATCCGATTAAATATGAAAAGATGCCAAGGTTTTGTGGTGCTTGCGGTCGTATTGGCCACTCTCATCTTGAATGTGGTACTGGCGAACACGATGAAAACAATTTGAGGTGGGGCGATTTTCTGAAGGCAGATTGGGATACCTGGCATGGACGCGGTTTTTCTAGTGGTAGAGGTGGTGGACGTGCTGGCCGAGTTCAGTGGGATTCAAGAGGTGGATGTGGACGGAATCCAGGGAGAGAAGGAAACGGTGGGCGTGATGGCCCTACTGCTTGGAGGCATAATGCCCTGGCCTATGTTGATGGTAAGGTCCAGGTAAATGGAGGTGAGGCTACATATGACAAAGAAACTGAACTTGATGAGAAAGAGGAACTGAAAGACACTGGAACAAGTCCTGTCAAGGGCCAATACATGGATGTTGATAAACCTATGAGTGGGGAAAATGGGGCTAAGCGGACTCTCGATCTGACTATGGGCGAGGGGCCACAAACCAACCAAAATTCTGAAACAATTGATTTAGAAGCAGAGGCTAATTTGGCTAATCTAGAAGTGACTGATGAGAATGGTGAAACGATGAAGGATCGTAACAAGAGGACAAAGAAGGATGGAGTTGTCTCCCCTTCACTAGGATCGGCGGGTTCCCTTGAGGTTCCCGTCCGGTCGCAATGAGGATTTTAGGCATAAACTATCAGGGTTTGGGCACGACCCGACAGTGTGTACGCTTGTGGATCTCCAGAAGCGATGTTGCCGGAGGTGATGTTTTTATCTGAGACACACCTGGATGATTATCCGGCTGAATGCCTCAAGAGGAGGTTAAAGATGGATTTCAAAATTGTTAATCCCAGTGATGGTAGAAGTGGTGGACTGATTATGTTTTATAAGAAGGAAGTTAAGGTGGAATTGATCTTCTCAGCTCCGAAATATATTGATGTTCGTGTGGTTGAAAGTGCAGATAAAATTTGGAGGTTGACTGGTATATATGGAGAACCTCGTTGGGAGGACAAGTATAAAACGTGGGATAAACTACGTGAGCTGCATCATGATTCTAATCTCCCTTGGGTAGTGTTGGGTGATTTTAATGAGATTCTATTCAATGAGGAGAAGGAAGGAGGGAACCCACGCCCATATAGATATATGCAAGCTTTTCGTGATGCACTACAAGACTGTCACCTTGAAGACTTGGGGTATTCTGGCGATCGTTTTACCTGGCGTCGGGGAAGAATTAGACAGCGTCTTGATAGGGTTGTGGCCAATGGTGCGTGGGTCACCATGCACCCGGGCGCAACTCTCCACAACCTGGAGTTCATTAAATCGGATCATCGCCCAATCTTGCTAGATACTAAATACAAAGAGGTTAACACCCTTGTAAATCCTGCTCCTAAACGATTCGAAGCGAAGTGGCTTCAAGAAACAGACTTTAGACAAGAGGTGGTGTGTGCGTGGAAGCGACGTCGATCACTGAGGAGGGAGGAGTCTTGGGCCGGTTGGGCCGCATGCATGAAGCCTTGCATGCATGGGACAACCAAATTCTTCGGAAGCCGAAAATGCAGTTGCGGAAGGCTCAGAGAGACCTTGAGAAAGCAATGAGCGGTCCGATTTCTGCTGAAAATGAGGAGAAAGCAAAAGAGATGTCTAATCTGATCGAACTTCTTCTCGAACAGGATGAGATTTTTTGGGCGCAAACATCTAGAGTTAATTGGCTCCAACTCGGCGATCGTAATACATCGTTTTTTCATAACTTTGCATCAGCTAGGCGGAAGAAGAATACTATTACTAAATTAAAAGATTCTGAGGGCGACTGGGTTCAAGGTGCGGAGCAGCTGAAACCGTTAATTCTCAATTATTTTGCTAACCTTTTTTACTTCGGAAGTTCAGGCTATTGATCAAAACCTGTTAGAGAAGATACACCCAAGAGTTGATGATCCTATGAATGAAGCTTTACTGGCGCCGTTCTCTGCTAATGATGTAAAGAAGGCGGCTTTTAGCATTAGGATTTGAAAGCCCCGAGACCTGATGGCCTTCATGCGGTGTTCTACAAAAAATTCCGGTATATATGTGGGGCCGAAATTACCCAAGAAGTTCTACAAGCTTTGAATACTGGCATTATCCCAGATGGTTGGAATGAAATACTACTGTCCTTATTCCTAAAGTTGATGACCCAGATAATATCACCCAGTTCCGCCCTATTGATACGTCCCAAACGTATCTATAATTTCTTATGTTCCATGCTACTTTATTGATGATACTCACATGTTTTATACACATTATATGTCATATTTATGCATTTTCCAGCACTAACCTATTGACGAGATGCCGAAGAGCCAGTTGTTGTTTTCTGCTGTTTTTGGTTTCAGAAATCCTAGTAAGGAAATATTCTCGAAATTGGACGAAATCAACGCCCAGGGGCCTATTTTTCCACGAAGCTTCCAGAAGTCCGAAGAGGAAACGAAGTGGGGCGACGAGGCGGCGACACACCAGGGCGGCGCGGCCCAGGCCCTGGCCGCGCGGCCCTAGTGTGTGGGCCCCTCGTGACGCCTCCTGACCTGCCCTTCCGCCTACTTAAAGCCTTCGTCGCGAAAACCCAGTACCGAGAGCCACGAGAGACGTCGCTGCTGGCGTGTAGTTGACGTGGGAGTTAGAAATCTTTGTGGTGTAACTTTTCTTCAATTCCCCGGCAACGGCGCCAGAAAAATGCTTGATACACGTACAGCACGCGTCCGTTGGGAACCCCAAGAGGAAGGTGTGATGCGTACAGCGGCAATTTTTCCCTCAGAAAGAAACCAAGGTTTATCGAACCAGGAGGAGCCAAGAAGCACGTTGAAGGTTGATGGCAGCGGGATGTAGTGCGGCGCAACACCAGGGATTCCGGCGCCAACGTGGAACCTGCACAACACAACAAAAGTACTTTGCCCCAACGAAACAGGTGAGGTTGTCAATCTCACCGGCTTGCTCGTAACAAAGGATTAGATGTATAGTGTGGATGATGATTGTTTGCGAGAAAACAGTAGAACAAGTATTGCGATAGATTGTATTCAATGTAAAAGAATGGACAGGGGTCCACAAGCTCACTAGAGGTGTCTCTCCCATAAGATAAATAGCATGTTGGGTGAACAAATTACAGTCGGGCAATTGACAAATAAAGAGAGCATGACAATGCACATACATGATATGATGAATATTGTGAGATTTAATTGGGCATTACGACAAAGTACATAGACCGCTATCCAAAGCATGCATCTATGCCTAAAAAGTCCACCTTCAGAGTTATCATCCGAACCCCTTCCAGTATTAAGTTGCAAAACAACGCGACAATTGCATTAAGTATGGTGCGTAATGTAATCAATAACTACATCCTCGGACATAGCATCAATGTTTTATCCCTAGTGGCAACAGCACATCCACAACCTTAGAACTTTCTCGTCACCGTCCCGCATTTAATGGAGGCATGAACCCACTATCGAGCATAAATACTCCCTCTTGGAGTTAAGAGCAAAAACTTGGCCAGAGCTTCTACTAATAACGGAGAGCATGCAAGATCATAAACAACACATAGGTAATAGATTGATAATCAACATAACATAGTATTCTCTATCCATCGGATCCCGACAAACACAACATATAGAATTACAGATAGATGATCTTGATCATGTTAGGCAGCTCACAAGATCCGACAATGAAGCACATGAGGAGAAGACAACCATCTAGCTACTGCTATGGACCCATAGTCCAGGGGTGAACTACTCACTCATCACTCCGAGGCGACCATGGCGGTGAAGAGTCCTCCGGGAGATGATTCCCCTCTCCGGCAGGGTGCCGGAGGTGATCTCCAGAATCCCCCGAGATGGGATTGGCGGCGGCGACGTCTCAGTAAGGTTTTCCGTATCGTGGCTCTCGGTACTCGGGGGTTTCGCGACGAAGGCTTTAAGTAGGCGGAAGGGCAACGCGGGGGGCCACACGAGGGCCCCACACGCCAGGGCCGCGCGACCAAGACCTGGGCCGCGCCGCCCTGTTGTGGCGGCGCCTCGTGGCCCCACTTCCTTTCCCCCTCGGTCTTCTGGAAGCTTCGTGCAAAAATAGGACCCTGGGCGTTGATTTCGTCCAATTCCGAGAATATTTCCTTACTAGGATTTCGAAACCAAAAACGGCAGTAAAACGAAGAATCGGCTCTTCGGCATCTCGTTAATAGGTTAGTGCCGGAAAATGCATAAATACGACATATAATGTGTATAAAACATGTAGATATCATCAATAATGTGGCATGGAACATAAGAAATTATCGATATTTCGGAGACGTATCAGTCGTCGCCGCCAATCCCATCTCGGGGGATTCAGGAGATCGCCTCCGGCACCCTGCCGGAGAGGGGAATCATCTCCCGGAGGTCTCTTCATCGCCATGATCGCCTCCGGATCGATGTGTGAGTAGTCCACCCCTGGACTATGGGTCCATAGCAGTAGCTAGATGGTTGTCTTCTCCTCATTGTGCTATCATGTTAGATCTTGTGGGCTGCCTATCATGATCAAGATCATCTATTTGTAATGCTACATGTTGTGTTTGTTGGGATCCGATAAATATTGAATACTATGTCAAGTTGATTATCAATCTATCATGTATGTTGTTTATGTTCTTGCATGCCTCTCCGTTGCTAGTAGAGGCTCGGCCAAGTTGATACTTGTGACTCCAAGAGGGAGTATTTATGCTCGATAGTGGGTTCATGCCTCCATTAAATGCGAGACAGTGACGTAAAGTTCTAAGGTTGTGGATGTATCTAGTTGCCACTAGGGATAAAACATCGATGCTTTGTCTAAGGATATTTGTGTTGATTACATTATGCACCATACTTAATGCAATTGTCCGGTGTTTGCAACTTAATACTCGGAAGGGGTTCGGATGATAACCTGAAGGTGGACTTTTAAGCATAGATGCATGCTGGATAGCGGTCTATGTACTTTGTCGTAATGCCTCGATTAAATCTCATAGTACTCATCATGATATATGTATGTGCATTGTTATGCCTTCTTTATTTGTCAATTGCCCAACTGTAATTTGTTCACCCAACATCTGTTTATCTTATGGCAGAGACACCACTAGTGAACTGTGGACCCCGATCCAATTCTTTACATCTGAAATACAATCTACTGCAATTGTTCTTTACTGTATTTCGCAAACTGTTGACACCAATTTTGTCTCGATTATATATAGACATAATTAAATAAAAAAATAAGAGTTTCCTTACAAATAAAATAAAATTTAGAAGCATATCAAGCAAGAATGTCTTGGGCCTTCGACAAGCGCGTCAAAAGAAGGTCATTTAAACAAGGAGACTTAGTGCTCGCTGTCATTCGTCGTATGAATATCACGCGGCGAATGAAAGGAAAGTTTGAACCTAAATGGGAAGGTCCTTTCGTCGTAAAAGAAGTTTATTCTAGCGGCGCATACAGAATCATCTCGCCGGACGGTAAATATTCACCTTCGCCGGTAAATGGGAAATTCCTTTAGCGTTACTACGCTTGAGAAAATATAAAAAAAAATACTCCAACCCTCATGAGTATAAACTGGGGCACGATGTAAATATAAGTTCATAAAAAATACTCCAATAGCTTATGAGTCTAAACTGTGTCATATGAAAAAAAAATACTCCAACCCTCATGAGTATAAACTGGGGCACAATGTAAATATAAGTTCATGAAAAATACTCCAATAGCTTATGAGTCTAAACTGTGTCATATGAAAAAAAAATACTCCAACCATCATGAGTATAAACTGGGGCACAAAGTATATATAAGTTCATAATAAATACTCCTAGCATTCATGAGTCTAAACTAATTGCAAAATTCAAAAACGCTATAAAGAAAAATTACTCCTAGCATTCATGAGTCTAAACTGATTGCAAAATTCAAAAACGCTATAAAGAAAAATTACTCCTAGCATTCACGAGTCTAAACTGATTGCAAAATCCAAAACGGAAAATACAAAGAAAATTACTCCTAGCATTCACGAGTCTAAACTGATTGCAAAATTCAAAATAAAATATAAATGAAAATTACTCCACGCCATCACGAGTATAAACTGGGGCAAATATAAAGAAAAATTACTCCTCGCCATCACGAGTATAAACTGGAGCAAATACAAAGAAAATTACTCCTCGCCATCACGAGTATAAACTGGGGCGAATATGAAATAGAATTAATCCACACAAGGATAAACTCGGATATCTAAAAAAAAATTTACTCCAATATCTTACGAGTCTAAACTATCTTTATAAGGAAACTCCAACAACCACGTGACAGCAAAGCCAAAGGGCAATGAAAGCTGATGCGTACATACGCTGTTCTTTAAGAGAAGTAAAGGATGAAGTGTTCTCTTGTCCATTATGAAAATAGTCACACCAAATTTGGAAAGTCACGCGATCTCCATTTTCGCGACTAAGCTTATAATACACTCCTAAAAGATCAGACAAGAAATTTGGAAACCAAAGCTTGGAAGGATCTAGATCATCTAGAGACGGAACATATTCCTCATATGGATCCCCAACTAACGGAAGACCCGACATTAGAAGCATATCAAGGAGGGTAATAGTGTGTTCGCCAGATGGAAAAAAAAAATGTATTGGTCTCTGGATCCCATCTTTCCAGTAGAGATTGCAAAAGCGAAGGGCAAACCTCGTAGTCACCAAGGGAGCAATAGATGGCCCCACATATATAATCTGTGTTTTCCTCTTCCCCTTTCAAACAAAAAGAATGGTTGTTTAGGACACAAATACCCCACTCAACATAGCCTCGGGGACGATGAACATATTTGACTGTATGACCATCCCAACCTAGACCTTCTTCCACCATTCTAGTTCCTAAGGTCTGTGCTTTATGATCAGGTGCAAAAATTGTGATTGGGTGAAAGGAGTACTCATCAAGAGTAGGCCCCGAGTTCCAACCACGAGGATGATTGGTCAAATCTGCATGCATCAACACCTGTTTTTTGATCACCAGATTAACTTGTTCACTAGTAGCAGGTTCATACAAGTGTTGTTCGGCCAATTGACAGATGGATAGCTCATTCGGAGGAACTAACACTGGATCATGCGCCATCTATAAGTACAAAGGGCATATAAGCAATATGAAAGCATATATGTGCGTGTAATTCTAAATTCAAAAGAAGAAAAAAATGACATGATAGGTTACCTAGCGTCAGGAGCAGCTATTTCTACCTCACTATTCAATACGCTCCTGCAAATTGAAAATGAAATACTTAAGTAAAAAAAAAGAATTGGCCATAAGTTGATAATGATCGTTCACTCAATGCCCACACAACGATTCAAGCTCGTATAGTAGCTTACCAGAATCAAAAAAAAAATCAAAAAAAAATCAAAAGTTTGACATGATGTATGGGTGTCATTAGTAGAAGTCTCCACAGTTGTACGACGGACCAAGCGCTTACGCGGACTTGCCGGAACGCCAACTGCGAGAGAACTGCTGGCATGTCTAAGATGAAAATAAAGAGTAAACCGGTCTCTATGATAGTATAATCAAAGTGAAAAATCGCTTGAACACCAACTCTGAGAAATTCCTGGCGTATAACAAAAATATTAACTCACACATCAGTATTCAGGGTTGTACGACGGACCAAGTTCATATAAAACTTGCCGGCACGCCAACCGTGAAAATGAAATGTTCAAAATGGGAACGGATGACTTAATAACACGTATAGTCCAGGGAAGTGCTAACAACCCACCCTTGCTAATTAAGTTACATGCTGTAGCGATATATCGACCAGCATATCTACTCCACTTCAAGCAAACAGATGGGAGGAGAATAAAATAGTGATGTACCTGGCTAAGAAGCAGATGTAGATGTACAGACCGATCTAATACAATAGATCTTGATTGAACGCTCCTGCAGAAAAATATGGGACAGAATAGATCCAATCAAAACCATGTATGCAGATATGAGACATACGAAAGATCGGGCAACCATGCAGGTATCTATACGAACTCACCAGCAGGGGAAAGGCGAGTATACTCTTCAATCAGATCGCCAAATCGTGCCGCAGCTCCGGTGCCCAGCGCCTACGCCTAAGAAGATGAGATTGGATTTAATGATCTAGAACATGAAAAATCATCAATTGCCTGCTGTCATATTCAATGGCCAAGTGATGCGGCATTTGGTTACAGAGAATCTACCTGGAAGCGCGTGTAGTGCAAGGCAAAAAATGACGGGATAAGACGTATCTGTTAGCTGTGCCCTGGAATATTAACGACACTACTAACCCATCGACAGACTTTCCAGGGGCGGTTAGCATCCAAGCCTAAGGTTCAACAAACTTTCAAATTTGACAGCAGGGCAACGCACATATCTACTAATCCTACGGATATGTTAGCGCAAAATAAATTAGTAAATGTGCAAAAATATTTTCGAGCTCCGGATCCGAAAATAAAATTACAATCGCATCCGGACCTCGAGGGGCATCTGTTGACACCAATTTTGTCTCGATTATATATAGACATAATTAAATAAAAAATAAGAGTTTCCTTACAAATAAAATAAAACATATTTGTCTTTTGGACATTGCGCCAACTGTCTAATATTGACTAAAATAAGCAAAGTCGCGGTGACATTAAATAATCGACCGCGAGATCAAAATTATATCGGCATCACCTGAAATACCGTCGCATCATATAAAATTATTTTGTTGAAAGATTTCATCAAACAAAATTTGCACCATCGCAATGTGAGCTAACATGTTACAATCTAGCTAATATACAGGTCATTGGACCATAACCAAAGAAACTACGTACGTGCAGCTCTACAATGTTGCATGGATTTTGCGGCACCGTGCCTTAATTAACATATAATAATATACCCAGCCCATGGCCCACATCCATGCAATTAGCCTGCTTAAATCAAAGACTCTCCCATAGCCCATACAAATAACGAGCTAATTGGTAATATGCTCTGCCCGGCCTCCATCGCTTGATGCAGCTATGAGTCCACGCTAGAAAACGTAGTCCCCAATCTGCAAACCATCCACGACGCCCACGCTTGTGCCCACGATCTAGAGTACGTGCGCGCGCCGTCTCCGGGACATCTGCCTATATAAAGAGCAGTAAACTGACCAACCATCGCTAATCACCATTCGCTAATCATTCATCATCAAGCACAAAATCAGTCCATCGCTGCTCGCCCACGCTTGCGCCCGCTGCTAGGCTATACTCGCACATATTCGCTGCCGGCCGCTCGTTGTACGTATTGTCGGCCGATCGTCGCCGACGCTGCCGAAGGAACACGCCGGCGCTCCTACGTCTTCACGCAAAGGTAATAAAAAGAGAAGGATCATACTCTCCTGCTCCTATGGTGCTTCTATGGTGAATGTTGCTCCATACAACACATATATTTTCTAGGTTCAAATCCCTACACAATCCAAAGTTCATATCTTGTTTGGTCTTATGATGATCTTTGATCTCATGTGATACACTTCAAGAATAGAACCAAGTTCATATCTTGTTTGGTCTCATGATGATCTTTGATCTCATGTGATACACTTCAAGAATAGAACCAAGTTCATATCTTGTTTGGTCTCATGATGATCTTTGGTCTCATGTGATACAATTCAAGAATAGAACTAAAATAGATATTGATTAGATTCCACATATTGCTCTAACTTGCCCAAATTAATATATCCCTTGTTTTGGTCTCATGGTGAAATCCCATGAAGATACAAATCGGGATAATCAACCAAATCCTACTTTGGTCTCATAGTGGTCATTGGTCCTATGAGGATACAAATTAGGTGCACATGATAAAATTATGTTTGATGGCAGTTCCGATCCCATGATGATACTTACTGTGCTGTAAAAATCCTAGATTATTCTCCATATAAGATGATAGTCTAGTGTCATAAATATATACATGAGTTGTTTCGTTTTTTGATGCTGGCCCATCGGCATATATTAACTAAAATAAATTATGTATTCCCTCATATGGATGTAAGTATGAATTCCGATAAATTGTTTGATGGGTAAATTCACTCATATTGGTTTTGCACTAGATACGGAGTAGTGTATGTGAAATATTCTGTATTCCATTCCACGTTAGGAGTTACAAAGAAAACTAGTACACCATGATGTTAGTACTAGAACTAAATATAATGATCAAAGTGCTTGTACATGATATTTACTCCATGCATAGTTTAGTCCCATATAGCTAAACTGAACCAAGAAGTTGCCATAGGTTTTATCATGCTCCATCAAATATAAAATCGATATATACTTCGAGTTTGGTTACACTACGTGCATACGTGCTATGCTATGTTGGTGATAATACAAATGAGAAGAAATCACAAAACTCCACTTGGTTATGCTACACGTGGGCGTATTGTCACACGACGCTAGTAATAATACAAGTGAAGTGAAACTTAATGAAATATGTTCATATAGAAACACTAGTCTCTCATACAAAACTAGTGCATTAACATAGGTGTTGAAACCATATTGCACCACCAAGTTGCATGCATATATTCAATGGAAAGTCCGCATACTCACAAATCAACATATACTCTTACTTGGTCACACTACATGCTATGCTATGCTAGTGATGATACAACTAAGAAGAAATAACCATACTTCTCTTGGTTATGCTACACGTGGGCATATTGCTACACGGCGCTAGTTATAACACAAGTGAAGCCAAAGTTAATCAAATTCTCATACGACATACGTATCCAAGAAATGTAGGGTAAAAACCACACCTAGCCAAAATCAACTGGCATTTACATTACTCATGATGCTAGTAATAGAAAGCAAGTTGGGAAGAAATTAAACATGTCGCATGTTAGAAAATACAACATGCACTAGTTGGTTTAAATATTAAACTACTAAATACTAAATCATGGTACAGTTAAAAATGTACAAGAAAGTATAGCTAGCTGAGTCTCTGGAATAGATGAATCTAGTATCTTCATATGAGCTGTCATGCTCTAAAAAGGAGTCAGGTCTAAAAATCCTTACACTTCTGTTGCTATAGCATCCCTGGAAATGTATTAGCAGCCCCATGATAACATCCTCTTACACATACCTCAACGTGTATGCAAGATCAAAATTGAACAAAGATAGATGCAGGTTAGTCCAAGATATAATCGGTTAGCTTGCATTCCTCAAATACTCTCATGTTGAAAGGAAATGAGAAATTAAATTATGTATATCCCTTTAGCGATGATTTAGTGCTACACCCATCAGTACTGCCCAGTACTACACCCTTCGTACTAGAAAAAGAATATGCAGATCTAGATATAGAATAGCTGTCGATGCATGCATGTAGAAAAGCATTGTGCCTGACCCTGGGCCAAAATCGCATGCACCATTTTTATGCTCTTATTAGTTGGCTAATGAAACAATCTCATGGACAATTAAAAATGCACTTTATGATCTAAGCCGACTGAATACAGTATATATCTGATGCATGCGCTTTACTTGTACTTCCCAAACTAGTACAAGTGCCAAATATTCTGCTTGTACCTCTTATACTAGTGCAAGTGAAAAATGAGACTTATACACTAAATATAAATGATGCCAAAAACATGATAACTTAAAGAAGATGAAGTGCTCCACGAGCAGATGACGACGACGACAGCGGCGGAAGCAAGGAGGACTTTAGTTTCTACAATTTGTAGTACCCATATGTTGTAATGCCATGTAATAGCTATTGTTGGAATTCTTAATCAGGGGTTTTCTCTTCGGAGATGTAATTAACAGTTCTTTTATGCATATGTAAGAGTTCTGGAAATAAAGTACCTGCAATGTTTGATCCTTTTCATTTATCTTATGCATTTACGCATTTCAAATTACTATCTGTCTCTATGATGTGGACGCGTACATTAGCTATTTTTGTCGCCGCCATTTTCCCGTCATCAGATTCTGGCACGCCCGGTGGGACATATTTCTCCCCTCATCTTCGAAATTCCAACATACAAAACATCATATGGATTCCTATAATATGTTTTCCCGATATATCCAAATTTCAGAGAACTAATATATAGTTCCTCCATATTTCATTCATTGTTATATGGTTGGAAACGGAAAATGCCGCATGTGGTAAATGGTTTAATGTCTTGAATAATGTGATACTTGGCAATTGTTGTGCTCATATAGATCATGTTTAAGCTCTTGCATCATGTACCTTGTACCCATTAATGAAGAACTACATAGAGCTTGTTAAAATTTGGTTTGCATGATTGATCTCTAGAGTCCGGATATTTTCTCGGTTAAGGTGTTTGAACAACAAGGAGACAATGTAAAGTCTTATAATACTTACAATATGTTCATATGTGAGCTTTGCTGCACCTTTTATACTTGAGTTTGCTTCAAACAACCTTGCTAGCCTAGCCTTGTATTGAGAGGAATTCTTCTCGTGCATCCAAATCCTTGAGCCAACAACCATGTCATTTGTGTCCACCATACCTACCTACTACATGGTATTTCTCTGCCATTCCAAAGTAAACTACTTGAGTGCTACCTTTAAAAATTCTATTCCTTTGTCTTTGCAATATATAGCTCATGGGAAAAATAGCTTAAAAACTATTGTGGTGAAGAATATGTACTTATGTGTCTTATTTCTTAATAAGTTGCTTGTTGAGCGGTAACCATGTTTCTGGGGACGCCATTAACTATTTCACCTTTGTTGAATATCATGTGAGTTGCTATGCATGTTCGTCTTGTCTGAAGTAAGAGCGATTTTCATGATCAAATGGTTTGAGTATGCATATTGTTAGAGAAGAACATTGGGCCGCTAACTAAAGCCATGATTCATGGTGGAAGTTTCAGTTTGGACAATTAATCCTCAATCTCTTATGAGAATTTTAACTATTGTTGAATGCTTATGCATTAAAGAGGAGTCCATTATCTGTTGTCTATGTTGTCCCGGTATGGATGTCTAAGTTGACAATAATCAAAAGCGAGAAATCCAATGGGAACTTTCTCCTTAGACCTTTGTACAGGCGGCATAGAGGTACCCCTTTGTGACACTTGGTTGAAACATATGCTATGCAATGATAATTGATGGCATGTAACTCACACGTTCGTTGGGAACCCCAAGAGGAAGGTATGATGCGCACAGCAGCAAGTTTTCCCTCAGAAAGAAACCAAGGTTTATCGAACCAGGAGGAGCCAAGAAGCACGTTGAAGGTTGATGGCGGCGGGATGTAGTGCGGCGCAACACCAGGGATTCCGGCGCCAACGTGGAACCTGCACAACACAACCAAAGTACTTTGCCCCAACGAAACAGTGAGGTTGTCAATCTCACCGGCTTGCTGTAACAAAGGATTAACCGTATTGTGTGGAAGATGATTGTTTGCGAGAGAAAACGAGTAAAGAACAAGTATTGCAGCAGATTTGTATTTCAGTATTAAAGAATGGACCGGGGTCCACAGTTCACTAGAGGTGTCTCTCCCATAAGATAAAAGCATGTTGGGTGAACAAATTACAGTCGGGCAATTGACAAATAGAGAGGGCATAACAATGCACATACATGTCATGATAAGTATAGTGAGATTTAATTGGGCATTACGACAAAGTACATAGACCGCCATCCAACCGCATCTATGCCTAAAAAGTCCACCTTCGAGGTTATCGTCCGAACCCCTTCTAGTATTAAGTTGCTAAGCAACAGTACAATTGCATTAAGTATGGTGCGTAATGTAATCAACAACTACATCCTCGGACATAGCGCCAATGTTTTATCCCTAGTGGCAACAAGACAACACAACCTTAGAACTTTCTCGTCACCGTCCCAGGTGTCAATGCGGGCATGAACCCACTATCGAGCATAAATACTCCCTCTTGGAGTTAAGAGAAAAAACTTGGCCGAGCCTCTACTAATAACGGAGAGCATGCAAGATCATAAACAACACATATGTAATAACTTGATAATTAACATAACATGGTATTCTCTATCCATCGGATCCCGACAAACACAACATAGAGTATTACGGATAGATGATCTTGATCATGTTAGGCAGCTCACAAGATCCAACAATGAAGCACAATGAGGAGAAGACAACCATCTAGCTACTGCTATGGACCCATAGTCCAGGGGTGAACTACTCACTCATCACTCCGGAGGCGACCATGGCGGTGTAGAGTCCTCCGGGAGATGAATCCCCTCTCCGGCAGGGTGCCGGAGGAGATCTCCAGAATCCCCCGAGATGGGATTGGCGGCGGCGTCTCAGTAAGGTTTTCCGTATCGTGGTTTTTTCGCATCTGGGGTTTCGCGACGGAGGCTATAAGTAGGCGGAAGGGCAGAGTCGGAGGGCTGACGAGGGGCCCACACCATAGGGTGGCGCGGGCCCCCCTCTGGCCGCGCGGCCCTATGGTGGCGGCGCCTCGTCGCCCCACTTCGTATCCCTTTCGGTCTTCTGGAAGGTTCGTGGCAAAATAGGACCCTGGGTCTTGATTTCGTCCAATTCCGAGAATATTTCGTTACTAGGATTTCGAAACCAAAAACAGCAGAAAACGAGCAATCGGCACTTCGGCATCTTGTTAATAGGTTAGTTCCGGAAAATGCACGAATATGACATAAAGTGTGCATAAAACATGTAGGTATCATCAATAATATGGCATGGAACATAAGAAATTATCGATACGTCGGAGACGTATCAGCATCCCCAAGCTTAGTTCTGCTCGTCCCGAGCAGGTAAAACGATAACAAAGATAATTTCTGAAGTGACATGCCATCATAACCTTGATCATACTATTTGTAAACATATGTAGTGGATGCGGCGATCAAAACAATGGTAATGATATGAGTAAACAAGTGAATCATAAAGCAAAGACTTTTCATGAATAGTACTTCAAGACAAGCATTAATAAGTCTTGCATAAGAGTTAACGCATAAAGCAATAAATCAAAGTAAAGGCATTGAAGCAACACAAAGGAAGATTAAGTTTCAGCGGTTGCTTTCAACTTGTAACATGTATATCTCATGGATAATTGTCAACATAGAGTAATATAACAAGTACAATATGCAAGTATGTAGGAATCAATGCACAGTTCACACAAGTGTTTGCTTCTTGAGGTGGAGAGAGATAGGTGAACTGACTCAACATAAAAGTAAAAAAGAATGGTCCTTCAAAGAGGAAAGCATCGATTGCTATATTTGTGCTAGAGCTTTTATTTTGAAAACATGAAACAATTTTGTCAACGGTAGTAATAAAGCATATGAGTTATGTAAATTATATCTTACAAGTTGCAAGTCTCATGCATAGTATACTAATAGTGCCCGCACCTTGTCCTAATTAGCTTGGACTACCGGATCTTTGCAATGCACATGTTTTAACCAAGTGTCACAATGGGGTACCTCCATGCCACCTGTACAAAGGTCTAAGGAGAAAGCTCGCATTTTGGATTTCTCGCTTTTGATTATTCTCAACTTAGACATCCATACCGGGACAACATGGACAACGAGATAATGGACTCCTCTTTAATGCATAAGCATGTGGCAACAATTATTATTCTCATATGAGATTGAGGATGTGTGTCCAAAACTGAAACTTCCACCATGATTCATGGCTTTAGTTAGCGGCCCAATGTTCTTCTCTAACAATATGCATGCTCCAACCATTAAGGTGGTAGATCTCTCTTACTTCGGACAAGACGGACATGCATAGCAACTCACATGATATTCAACAAAGAATAGTTGATGGCGTCCCCAGAAGCATGGTTATCGCACAACAAGCAACTTAATAAGAGATAAAGTGCATAAGTACATATTCAATACCACAATAGTTTTTATGCTATTTGTCCCATGAGCTATATATTGCAAAGGTGAATGATGGAATTTTAAAGGTAGCACTCAAGCAATTTACTTTGGAATGGCGGATAAATACCATGTAGTAGGTAGGTATGGTGGACACAAATGGCATTGTGGTTGGCTCAAGTATTTTGGATGCATGAGAAGTATTCCCTCTCGATACAAGGTTTAGGCTAGCAAGGTTATTTGAAACAAACACAAGGATGAACGGTGCAGCAAAACCCACATAAAAGACATATTGTAAACATTATAAGACTCTACACCGTCTTCCTTGTTGTTCAAAACTCAATACTAGATGTTATCTAGACTCTAGAGAAACCAAATATGCAAACCAAATTAGCAAGCTCTAAGTGTTTCTTCATTAATGGGTGCAAAGTATATGATGCAAGAGCTTAAACATGAGCACAACAATTGCCAAGTATCAAATTATCCAAGACATTTTAGAATTACTACATGTTGTATTTTCCAATTCCAACCATATAACAATTTAACGAAGAAGACACTTCGCCATGAATACTATGAGTAGAGCCTAATGACATACTTGTCCATATGCTACAGCGGAGCGTGTCTCTCTCCCACAAAGTGAATGCTAGGATCCATTTTATTCAAACAAAACAAAAACAAAAACAAACCGACGCTCCAAGCAAAGTGCATAAGATGTGACGGAATAAAAATATAGTTTCAGGGAGGAACCTCGATAATGTTGTCGATGAAGAAGGGGATGCCTTGGGCATCCCCAAGCTTAGACGCTTGAGTCTTCTTATAATATGCAGGGGTGAACCACCTGTGCATCCCCAAGCTTAGAGCTTTCGCTCTCCTTGATCATATTGCATCATACTCCTCTCTTGATCCTTGAAAACTTCCTCCACACCAAACTCGAAACAACTCATTAGAGGGTTAGTGCACAATAAAAATTAACATGTTCAGAGGTGACACAATCATTCTTAACACTTCTGGACATTGCATAAAGCTACTGGACATTAATGGATCAAAGAAATTCATTCAACATAGCAAAAGAGGCAATGCGAAATAAAAGGCAGAATCTGTCAAAACAGAACAGTCCGTAAAGATGGATTTTATTAGGCCACCAGACTTGCTCAAATGAAAATGCCCAAATTGAATAAAAGTTGCGTACATATCTGAGGATCATGCACGTAAATTGGCTTAATTTTCTGAGCTACCTACAGGGAGGTAGACCCAGATTCGTGAGAGCAAAGAAATCTGGAACTGCGCAGTAATCCAAATCTAGTACTTACTTTACTATCAAAAACTTTACTTGGCACAACAAAACATAAAACTAAGATAAGGAGAGGTTGCTACAGTAGTAAACAACTTCCAAGACTCAAATATAAAACAAAAATACTGTAGTAAAAACATGGGTTGTCTCCCATAAGCGCTTTTCTTTAACGCCTTTCAGCTAGGCGCAGAAAGTGTAACTCAAGTGTTATCGAAGGGTGGTGCACCTACAGCGGGGTTTGGAGTTTTCTCAACCATGCATAGTATATTGGATACATAAGTTTCATCGTCTCCCTTCTCATTAGTCTTGGGCTTGCTACTCTCATCGAACAAATTTTCAGGAACAAGCCAAGCATAATTATGTTCTAGTGCATCATTCATAGCTAGGAGTTTACATGGTATTGGTGCTTTGATCTCCCCACCATCATTAGCATTATTAGTGTACCTTATCCTATCCATGTCCATTTTTTCAAGGAGACTAACAAAATTAGTATGAGAACCAAGCATATTAAATTTAGCGAAGACCTTTCTAGCCTCTCTTGCTAGACCACCAAATTCTCTAAGAAGGGTTTCTAAAACAAAATCTTTCTTTTCCCCCTCTTCCAAATCACCAAGTGTAAGAAACATGTGTTGGATTATAGGATTGAGATTAACAAATTTAGTTTCCAACATGCGAACTAAAGCAGCAGCAGCAATTTCATAAGTACGAGCAAGTTCTACCAAGTGTCTATCTTCAAAATCTTCAACGGTACTAACATGACTGAAGAATTCTTCTATATTGTTTCTCCCAATGATAGACCCGCGTCCTACCGGTATGTTTTTTGTGGTAAAATTAAAAGGAAACATGATGAATCAAGTAAAGTAAATGCAAGTAACTAATTTTTTTGTGTTTTTGATATAGAGTGCAAGACAGTAAATAAAGTAAAACTAGCAACTAATTTTTTTGTGTTTTGATATAATGCAGCAAACAAAGTAGTAAATAAAATAAAGCAAGACAAAAACAAAGTAAAGAGATTGAGAAGTGGAGATTCCCCTTGCAGCGTGTCTTGATCTCCCCGGCAACGGCGCAAGAAAAAAAGCTTGATGGCGTGTAACTCACACGTTTGTTGGGAACCCCAAGAGGAAGGTATGATGCGCACAGCAGCAAGTTTTCCCTCAGAAAGAAACCAAGGTTTATCGAACCAGGAGGAGCCAAGAAGCACGTTGAAGGTTGATGGCGGCGGGATGTAGTGCGGCGCAACACCAGGGATTCCGGCGCCAACGTGGAACCTGCACAACACAACCAAAGTACTTTGCCCCAACGAAACAGTGAGGTTGTCAATCTCACCGGCTTGCTGTAACAAAGGATTAACCGTATTGTGTGGAAGATGATTGTTTGCAGAGAAAAAAGTAAAGAACAAGTATTGCAGCAGATTTGTATTTCAGTATTAAAGAATGGACCGGGGTCCACAGTTCACTAGAGGTGTCTCTCCCATAAGATAAAAGCATGTTGGGTGAACAAATTACAGTCGGGCAATTGACAAATAGAGAGGGCATAACAATGCACATACATGTCATGATAAGTATAGTGAGATTTAATTGGGCATTACGACAAAGTACATAGACCGCCATCCAACTGCATCTATGCCTAAAAAGTCCACCTTCGAGGTTATCGTTCGAACCCCTTCCAGTATTAAGTTGCTAAGCAACAGACAATTGCATTAAGTATGGTGCGTAATGTAATCAACAACTACATCCTCGGACATAGCGCCAATGTTTTATCCCTAGTGGCAACAGCGCAACACAACCTTAGAACTTTCTGTCACTGTCCCAGGTGTCAATGCAGGCATGAACCCACTATCGAGCATAAATACTCCCTCTTGGAGTTAAGAGCAAAAACTTGGCCGAGCCTCTACTAATAACGGAGAGCATGCAAGATCATAAACAACACATATGTAATAACTTGATAATTAACATAACATGGTATTCTCTATCCATCGGATCCCGACAAACACAACATAGAGTATTACGGATAGATGATCTTGATCATGTTAGGCAGCTCACAAGATCCAACAATGAAGCACAATGAGGAGAAGACAATCATCTAGCTACTGCTATGGACCCATAGTCCAGGGGTGAACTACTCACTCATCACTCCGGAGGCGACCATGGCGGTGTAGAGTCCTCCGGGAGATGAATCCCCTCTCCGGCAGGAGTGCCGGAGGAGATCTCCCAGAATCCCCCGAGATGGGATTGGCGGCGGCGTCTCTGGAAGGTTTTCCGTATCGTGGTTTTTTCGCATCAGGGGTTTCGCGACGGAGGCTTTAAGTAGGCGGAAGGGCAGAGTCGGAGGGCTGACGAGGGGCCCACACCATAGGGCGGCGCGGGCCCCCTCTGGCCGCGCGGCCCTATGGTGGCGGCGCCTCGTCGCCCCACTTCGTATCCCTTTCGGTCTTCCGGAAGGTTCGTGGCAAAATAGGACCCCGGGTCTTGATTTCGTCCAATTCCGAGAATATTTCGTTACTAGGATTTCTGAAACCAAAAACAGCGAGAAAACAACAATCGGCACTTCGGCATCTTGTTAATAGGTTAGTTCCAGAAAATGCACGAATATGACATAAAGTGTGCATAAAACATGTAGGTATCATCAATAATATGGCATGGAACATAAGAAATTATCGATACGTCGGAGACGTATCAATAATCCATGTTAATCCAAGCTAATTAGGACAAGGTGCGAGCACTATTGGTATACTATGCATGAGGCTTGCAACTTATAGGATATCTTATACATAACACATATGCTTTACTACTACCGTTGACAAAATTGTTTCTTGTTTTCAAAATGAAAAGCTCTAGCACAAATATAGTAATCCATGCTTCCCTGCGAAGGGCCAATCTTCTACTTTATTGTTGAGTCAGTTTGCCTATTCTTTCTATCCTGAAGCAAACACTTGTATCAACTTGTGTGCATTGATTCTTACATGTTTACCTATTGCACTTGTTATATTACTTTGTGTTGACAATTATCCATGAGATATATATGTTGAAGTTGAAAGCAACCGCTGAAACTTATATCTTCCTTTGTGTTGCTTCAATGCCTTTACTTTGAATTTATTGCTTTATGAGTAACTCTTATGCAAGTCTTATTGATGCTTGTCTTGAAAGTACTATTCATGAAAAGTCTTTGCTATATGATTCATTTGTTTACTCATTATCTTCATCATTGCTTCGAATCGTTGCATTCATCTCATATGCTTACAATAGTATGATCAAGATTATGATAGCATGTCACTTCAGAAATTATCTTTGTTATCGTTTACCTACTCGAGGGCGAGTAGGAACTAAGCTTGGGGATGCTTGATACATCCCAAACGTATCTATAATTTCTTATGTTCCATGCTACTTTATTGATGATACTCACATGTTTTATACACATTATATATCATATTTATGCATTTTCCGGCACTAACCTATTGACAAGATGCCGAAGAGCCAGTTGCTGTTTTCTGCTGTTTTTGGTTTCAGAAATCCTAGTAAGGAAATATTCTCGGAATTGGACAAAATCAACGCCTAGGGGCCTATTTTTCCACCAAGCTTCCAGAAGTCCGAAGAGGAAACGAAGTGGGGCGACGAGGCGGCGACACACCAGGGCGGCGCGGCCCAGGCCCTGGCCGCGCGGCCCTAGTGTGTGGGCCCCTCCTGACGCCTCCTGACCTGCCCTTCCGCCTACTTAAAGCCTTCATCTCGAAAACCCCAGTACCGAGAGCCACGATACGGAAAACCTTCCAGAGACGCCGCCGTCGCCAATCCCATCTCGGGGGATTCAGGAGATCGCCTCCGGCACCTTGCCGGAGAGGGGAATCATCTCCCGGAGGTCTCTTCATCGCCATGATCGCCTCCGGATCGATGTGTGAGTAGTCCACCCCTGGACTATGGGTCCATAGCAGTAGCTAGATGGTTGTCTTCTCCTCATTGTGTTATCATGTTAGATCTTGTGAGCTGCCTATCATGATCAAGATCATCTATTTGTAATGCTACATGTTGTGTTTGTTGGGATCCGATGAATATTGAATACTATGTCAAGTTGATTATCAATCTATCATATATGTTGTTTATGTTCTTGCATGCTCTCCGTTGCTAGTAGAGGCTCGGCCAAGTTGATACTTGTGACTCCAAGAGGGAGTATTTATGCTCGATAGTGGGTTCATGCCTCCATTAAATCCGGGACGAGTGACGAAAAGTTCTAAGGTTGTGGATGTGCTTGTTGCCACTAGGGATAAAACATCGATGCTTTGTCTAAGGATATTTGTGTTGATTACATTATGCACCATACTTAATGCAATTGTCCGTTGTTTGCAACTTAATACTGGAAGGGGTTCGGATGATAACCTGAAGGTGGACTTTTTAGGCATAGATACATGCTGGATAGCGGTCTATGTACTTTGTCGTAATGCCCTGATTAAATCTCATAGTACTCATCATGATATACGTATGTGCATTGTTATGCCTTCTTTATTTGTCAATTGCCCAACTGTAATTTGTTCATCCAACATCTGTTTATCTTATGGCAGAGACACCACTAGTGAACTGTGGACCCCGGTCCAATTCTTTACATCTGAAATACAATCTATCGCAATTGTTCTTTACTTGTTCTTCGCAAACAATCATCATCATCCACACTATACATCTAATCCTTTGTTTACAGCAAGCCGGTGAGATTGACAACCTCACCGTTACGTTGGGGCAAAGTACTTTGATTGTGTTGTGCAGGTTCCACGTTGGCGCCGGAATCCCTGGTGTTGCGCCGCACTATACTCCGCCACCAACAACCTTCACGTGCTCCTTGACTCCTACTGGTTCGATAACCTTGGTTTCTTACTGAGGGAAACTTACTGCCGTGCGCATCACACCTTCCTCTTGGGGTTCCCAACGGACGTGTTGACTGCACGCATCAAGTAAAATTTCTGGCGCCGTTGCCGGAGAGATCAAGACACGCTGCAAGGGGAGTCTCCCACATCCAATCTCTTTACTTTGTTTTTGTCTTGCTTTGTTTTATTTTATTTACTGCTTTGTTTGCTCTTATATCAAAAAGACAAAAAAATTAGTTGCTAGTTTTACTTTATTTACTGTCTTGCTCTCTATATCAAAAACACAAAAAAATTAGTTACTTGCATTTACTTTATTTAGTTTGCTTTATTTACTACTGCTAAAATGGGTACTGTTGAGAATACTAAGTTGTGTGACTTCACTAGCACAAATAATAACGATTTCTTATGCACACCTATTGCTCCACCTGCTACTACAGCAGAATTCTTTGAAATTAAACCTGCTTTATCGAATCTTGTTATGAGAGAGCAATTTTCTCGGTGTTAGTTCCGATGATGCTTGCTACCCATCTTAATAATTTTTTTGAACTTTGTGAAATGCAAAAGTATAAGGATGTAGATGGTGACATTATAAAATTAAAATTGTTTCCTTTCTCCTTAAGAGGAAGAGCTAAAAATTGGTTGCTATATCTGCCTAGAAATAGTATTGATTCTTGGACTAAATGTAAGGATGCTTTTATTGGTAGATATTATTCGCCCGCTAAAATTATATCTTTGAGAAGTAGCATAATGAATTTCAAGCAATTAGATAATGAACATGTTGCTCAAGCATGGGAGAGAACGAAATCTTTGGTGAAGAATTGCCCAACCCATGGACTAACTACTTGGATGATCATCCAAACCTTTTATGCATGACTGAATTTTTCTTCGCGGAACCTATTGGATTCAGCTGCTGGAGGTACCTTTATGTCCATTACTTTGGGGGCGGCAACAAAGCTTCTTGATGATATGATGATAAATTACTCAGAATGGCACACGGAAAGAGCTTCACAAGGTAAGAAGGTAAATTCGTTGAAGAAACCTCCTCCTTGAGTGATAAGATTGATGCTATTATGTCTATGCTTGTGAATGGTAGATCTAATGTTGATCCTAATAATGTTCCTTTAGCTTCATTGGTTGCCCAAGAAGAACATGTTGATGTGAATTTCATTAAAATTAATAATTTCAACAACAATGTTTATAGGAATAATTCTGGTAACAACTATAGGCCATATCCTTCTGCTAATGGTAATGGTTATGAGAATTCTTATGGGAATTCTTACAACAATAATAGGAGTGTACCCCCTGGTCTTGAAGCCATGCTTAAAGAATTTATTAGTACACAAACTGCTTTTAAAAAATCTGTTGAAGAAAAGCTTGATAAAATTGATATTATTGCTTCTAAGGTTGATAGACTTGCCTCTGATGTTGATCTTTTAAAATTGAAAGTTATGCCTAATAAGGATATTGATAATAAAATTGTTACTACAACAAATGCCATCCAAGTTCGAATTAATGAGAATATTAGATTGATGGCTGAATTGCATGCTAGGTGGGAAAGAGAAGAAAATGAAAAACTAGCTAAAGAGAATAATGTAGCTAAAGTTTGGACTATTACCACCACTAGTAATGATAATGCTTCACATGTTGCTACACCTCCTACTATCAATGGTAAAATAATGGGTGCTGGCAATGTTTCTACTCCTAGTGCAAAGCGTGCAAAATTGCCTGAAACTGCTAAAACTGCTGAAACTGTTTGTGATAAAACTGCTGAAACAATTGGTGAGTTTAGCTAATCAAGCATTTATTTTTCGCCCAATACTAATGTCTTGATGAGAGCAGAGATTTGCCAGATTTTACATATTGATACTGAAGCTATTTCTGATAAGTACCTTGGTATCCCAGCCTTGGTAGGGGCTGATAAGAGCGACTGCTTTGAGCATTTCATTGAGAGAATTATTCAGAAAATTAATGTCTGGAAAGAAAAGTTGCTTTCTACAGGTGGAAAAGAAATTTTACTTAAGGTAGTGGCTCAAGCAAATTCGGTTTATGCTATGTCTGTGTTTCTTTTGCCAAAAAGAATTTGTAAGAGAATGATGGATACGATTTCTCAGTTCTGGTGGGGGGACGGTGAAAATAGTAAACACATGCACTGGCTAGCATGGTGGAAACTATGCTATCCGAAGAAGGAAGGAGGTATGGGCTTCCGAGATTTTCATTCTTTCAATCTAGCTATGCTCTCTAAGCAGGTTTGGAGGCTTATTACAGACCCGGAATCTCTCTATGCAAGGGTCCTTAGGGCGAAGTACTACCTGTTGGCGTCAGAAACCCACCGGCGGGCAGCGATGGGCAACACAGTAGAGCCGGGAACAACTAGGGCTGCGGCTGGCCCCAGTCCCTCAGAGCGACGGCCCGTAAAGCCTCCTGGTGACACGTCCGATGCTATCGCAAGGGCGTGCCACCTGACCTATACCCGGTCAGGAAGGTGTTGGATGATGCCTCGCTTAGTTTCCTGCATGGCATACACGTAAACATTAAATACGAGCCTCGATCGGCTCTCAGGTTATCCTGTGAATCGGCTCAAAGAGCCGATCCACCCATGATTCGAACAGGGTGTCCGAATATGGTGGTCCTGCTTGATCAAGGTAAAGCGGATGAGATCTACGACGATTTAGGGTTTTCACCGCATAATCGGATCATCCTACTCACGATTGGGCCTCGCGCTCGCGTACGGTGATCATAAGCCGATCCTAGACAGGGCCTAAAAACCAACACGAGGTTGATCCTCGGAACATCCCGTCTAGGGCTAGCAAACTTCACCCTACACGCCGCTGGATCCTCCAACCCTTTGTAGGGCCTAACTATTGCGAGATATTAAACTAATCCTTGCAGAGCAAGGAGCAACCGTAACGGATCGGATCTACTAAACTATGATCAAGCGGGTGCCGCCCCTACACCTAAGATAGGTGTAAGGGCGGCTAGATGTAATAGGGTTGCACTACGACAAGCATATGATACGAAGAACAATGCTAACCCTAACACATCTAAGATAACTACGTTGCTCGCCATCAAAAAGGCTTCAAGCACGAGCAACGCATGAACAACGTGGGCAGGCTTGTGCTGCCTAGATCGCAAGATGCGATCTAGGCAGCATGGTGCTTACCGGAGAAACCCTCGAGACGAAGGAGTTGGCGATGCGCCGAGATTTGTTTGTGTTGAACGTTGGTTGTTGTTTATTCCATGAACCCTAGATACATATTTATAGTCCAGCGGACATTCTAATTCAGGCGTGCACCTAACCATGCACGGGTAAAACTCTGGCTCCTAACCGACTCGTAATCTAATATGTTACAGATACACGGGCAATTAGCCCAAACTTGGTACACAAGGCCGATTCACGTATTTCTTCTACATATAATCTTTAAGCCCATCTTGATCATGGCCCACCTCTGACTCGGTCAAATTCTGGTGATAACACATGCCCCCCTGGTTTTGGAAATGACGTTTCCAAAATCATTATGCTTTCTTCGTCGGGTCATGTCGTGGCAGGGCAGAAACCACCGCAGAATCCTCATCATGATGCCTTTGCCCCTTCCACTTCTCCACGTGGCCGCAAAATTTTCCTGTTGGGCACCATCTCCTCGGAAACTGCTGTGGCATTGAATCTCCCTCATATCCCTTTATTTAACCGTTCTAAACAGCTCGCTCCTCTTTCATCCTTCTCGCATTAGCACCCAAAAACCCTCCTGTGCCTCCATGTCTTCTTCCTCCTCCGAGCTTTCCTACGGGTCCTCCTCCTCCCGCGAGACGCCGCCGGACATCCGCGCCCCAGAAGAATGGGACGAGGAAAGCCACGCCTCCTCCATCTGGTCCGAGGACGACAAGTCCTTGACCAGCGGGGATGAAGATCTTCGGTTCCTCGCCGACGGGAACCGGAGTCGAAAGCGAGGACGACCGGTTCCCCCGGGACGGCTGCCCCACCTCCGAAGAAGAGGAAGAGGAAGACGACGACGAAGACGACGACTCCCTCGAGGGCTACCCGCCGGCGAAACGCCTCCGCATGTGGTGGGACGACGACGGCAGCCGATGATGAAGACGGGGATGAAGCTCCCGTAGAGGGCTACGGGAGTAGCGACGAGGAGCCCATCGGCAGCAGTGCCGATGAGAGTTCCGAGGATGACGACGAGGGCAGCGATGGCCCGTAGATTAGGATCTACTAGTGTAGGCCTAGCAGTAGTAGATTAGGCCTAGCAGTAGTAGATTGGTCAATAGACCCTTCTTTTTGTTCTTCCTTCTTTGAGCGATCGGCTCTTTCTCTGTAAGAAATCCTGTTTATGAATGAAGAAGTTTCTCCAATTTGACTTTGCCGATTTCTTTTTAAACCGATTCCCAATGAGCCGATGGCAACGCATCGGCCTCTCATCATCCGCCCCTCCTTTCTTCGACCACAGGGTGACTGCAATCCTGGCCAAAACTCAAAAAGCCGATGTCAGCGCATCAAGCCTTCATGAACTATCCTTTGTCCTTTCGAAACAATGAATTCGAGTTCCATCAGATCACCACCCTTGACGAAAACCGCGGCGCAGGACTAGCCGATGACTACCCAATCGACTTTCAAAAACAGAGCATCCATCAGGCCATCTGCCCCCCGAGTCTCAGTCAAGGCGAAACAGAGATGAGGGCATTCCCTTCAGACAAATGGACCTGGGCTAGATCATGCCTGAGAGAACTATCATGCAGAGCCAACCGATTCCCAACAAAATCGGCTTTCCAGAGCAGAGAACCCTCAGGGTGAGCTGCCCCCCGAGCTTCTTCAGTCCACTTCTCTGTCTTTGCAGGTCAGATCGGCTCCTTTCCTTTGGTGGATCCGAGGCAACCCACCCTTAGCCCGATCCGCACATCCATACTGCTCTTGGCATTGCTCTTGAAGAGAGGATCTGAGCCCTTAAACTACTCCATTGAGGAGCTCTTCCACTAGAGTCTCTCTTCGTGGCCCACTTCCTGCTCCATCGGGCCACCTCTTGAGTCGATGGCCATGTATCGGCTTTCTATCCTTAAGTCGATGTCTACTGCATCGGCTGTGCTTAAAAAAAAAATTGAATTTTTTACGGCCGATTTATGTATCGGACCCCATACTTCAATACCCATCATCAAAGAATATCTTGCGCCGGTGGGTACTTGCAAGACATTCCTACTGCATATCCTCGTGTTTCATCCACCTGGGTGCCCCCCGAGCCGATTCTGTCAAGAGAATTGATGGTATCGGCTCTTCAGGTATCCCCTGTTGGGTTAAATGCTGAACCCAGGCAGAATGGATGGTGAGGATAATTTTGGCCGATCGCTGGAATCGGCCTCCACGTTGATTGCTCGATGAAGGTTTTGTAATGTTCCTCCATAAATTTTTTTGGGGCCGATCACAAGGATCAGCCTCGCCACGTTTGCTCATTGATTTGCTCCAGCTACATGGTTAGGCCAGTGGATAAAACCAGCCCAATCTCTGACTTTATCATGTTGGAGCGCTTGCTGTCGTCCACCTCGGGTGCATCGTGTAATCGTGGAGCTCTAAGCTTCATCGGAAGGACGAGCACCATGTTTGTGCCAGCCGATGTTTCATCATCGGCTTTCCTTTGCTTGGGGCGCCACTCCATCTTCCGTGGACGACCCTCTTCATCCAGGGTTCGCTGAACTTTCGCGGCCAGATCAGGTCGTGCCTTCCTTAGCGTATGCAAGTATAACCTTTCGGCTTCCTCCAGGCCGCGCAATCTCTGAACCCTGCGCTTTTGGGAACGGCTGAGTCCATCAGGGCACCACCTTGGCCGGTGGTACTGTCTTCTTCTTCTCCCTCGTCTTCTCGAATCCTCGAGATCTTCCAACCGAGGGGACTCGGCCGCATTTGCTTTGTGGCGGGAGAGGCCCCGGGCGCTTAAACACGGACACGTTGGTCTGTCTCCTTCCTCTTCCGGTTGCATTCGGGCAATTGCCGATTGTGGGTAATCGGCTCATTCCTCGAATCCCAGCGAGTGTACCGAAGAAGGGACAGTCCCGGTGCTCGTTCTCGTCGTCTCGCTCCCCGACTTTTCCTTGGCGCGGCGCTCGTGCTCCTCCTCATCGCGATCGTGCCGACGCCGTCTTCTCGGCTTCTCTAGCCGGACGATCTCTTTCATCATCATCGCCGGATCGTCGGCGTTGGTCATACCGACTCACATACTTGTTGAGGAGGTGATCGCAGAGAGGTCGCCGATATCTTATGTTCTTCACTTCTCCCTCTGTGACGTAGTGCTCGCCGTCTTGGCGGAGCCGATCGCGTGGAGCGGCTTCCTCTGTATCTTTGCTATGAGAGCAGCTGCCCTCATCTCCGTCCTTACCAGAGTGGTGACCAGGTCCTACCATGTTGATATTGCACGAGAAATCTGGCTGGCACCCTCCATGGTAAGTGTACTCCACCATGTTAACGGCGGGGAAGGGGTGTGTGTCGACCTTCATGGCGTATCGGTTGAAAATTAACCGTCCATTTTCTATCGCCATTTGGATCTGCTGCCGCCACACCCTGCAGTTGTTGGTGGCGTGGGTGAACGTGTTATGCCACTTGCAGTATGGCTTTCCGTTCAGCTCTTGCACAGTGGGGATCTTGTAGCCTTCGGGTACCTTTATATGCTTCTCCGTGAGCAAGAGATCAAAAATCTGCTCAGTTTTGGTCACGTCGAAGTCGAACCCTTTTGGAGGGCCTTGTGGCTTCACCCATTTGCAGGACACGGGGCCCGCCGCTCGAGTCCATTCAGCCACCGCTACCTCTCGATCTCCCGCAGCACCTTCATCCTCGTCCGCCTCAACCAGGGTCACCGCACGCTTGAATTTATCCTCGGTAAACATCCGGGTGGCGCCGTTCATATGCCGACAGCCTTCGCACCATGTGCGCCAATGAAGGGTAGTCTCGCTTGGGAGGCCACGTCCTTGATCGATGATGAGAGACCCACCACCGCCAACTCGATCGCTTCTTTTTCACTTACGTGAAGCGAATAGCATCGGTTCCTCACGGTCCCGAAGCGCTGGATGTATTCGACACCGTTTCCCCGCGCTTCGTCGTACTTGTGCTAGATCGGCAATGCCGGCCTCGGAAGCCTCTCGAGTGATATTGCTCATGGAACTGCTCTTCCAATTGCTTCCAAGTCCGGATGGAGTTCGGTGGCGATGATGTGTACCATCCGAAAGCTGATCCCGTGAGGGATCGTGCGAAGAACCTCACACGCAGCTCGTCTGACGCTGAGATCGTGCCCAGCTGTGCCAAATATCGCTCACATGCTCGATGGAGCTGGAACCATCTGATCCACTAAACTTTGTGAAGTCCTGGAGCCGATATTTGGGTGGTAGCGGGATCAATTCGTACTCGTTGGGGTACGGCTTGGTATAGCCGAACGTCTTCCTTTTCGGCATCATGCCGAACCGATCTTTCGAATTGTACAAATCTGATCCGCGGTGATGGCTGAAGGTGTCGAACCCCGAAGATTCGCCGGGGTGGCATACTTGACCAGCCATGCTTGCTTTTCCGGTTCTAAGCCAACTGCGGGAGCTGGGCTCGGAGGTTTGTCGGAGTGGCGTACTTAGCTAGCCACGTTTGCTTCTCAAGATCCGCTCCCGACGTTCCTCCCGCCGTTCCGGAGGCCCTCGCTCGTCGCAGCTGGTTTGAGAGTGCCTGTGTGCTGCCGTCCGGTACGTATGCGCACGCGTATCCGTGCGGGATCTCCTTGGGCGCCTCGGTAGGAATTGCGCATCACTAGGATCACCACCAATTTTGTAGACGACGTATGCCGATGAGTTCGGCACTTCCGGTGCTGCCCATGCGAACGGCGCGCGGAGGATGGGACAGGAGTGGCACCTCTCCTTTGTAAGTCCCCGCAGCTGGTCCCGACGGAGAATACCGATGGCTCATGATTTCCTGGACCACGCGCGAGCGACACGCTCCAAAGTGTTCACCAGAGCTCTCGTAGTGGCGGTGCAGCGAATGAGCCACCATGTAGTTGATCTCCCGACGCAGCGACCTGGTGCGTTCTTCCGACGGGGCGGATAGGTCCACTCCATCGAGTGCGCCTTCGGTGAGAACCCCTTCCACCTGACGCCATGGGAGCGGGTTCGTGGAAAGAGCCGATGAGTTCGGCTTCGAGGGTTGCCTTGATCTCGTCATGCTTCTTCTTGAGCTCATCAGGCAGGTCCTCGTACTTGACCGGAGTGCTTTCCGCCATCTCGGATGTAGATGGCGATGCGGTGGATGTCGAAGATTGTCCCACCGGGCGTGCCAGAATGTGTTGGCGTCAGAAACCCACCGGCGGGCAGCGACGGGCAACACAAGAGAGCCGGGAACAACTAGGGCTGCGGCTGGCCCCGGTCCCTCGCAGCGACGGCCCGCAAAGCCGCCCGGTCACACGTCCGATGCTATCGCAAGGGCGTGCCACCCGACCTATACCGGTCGGGAAGGTGTTGGATGATGCCTCGCTTAGTTTCCTGCATGGCATACACGTAAACATTAAATACGAGCCTCGATCGGCTCTCAGGTTATCCTGTGAATCGGCTCAAAGAGCCGATCCACCCATGATTCGAACAGGGTGTCCGAATATATGGTGGTCCTGCTTGATCAAGGTAAAGCGGATGAGATCTACGACGATTTAGGGTTTTCACCGCATAATCGGATCATCCTACTCACGATTGGGCCTCGCGCTCGCGTACGGTGATCATAAGCCGATCCTAGACGAGGCCTAAAAACCAACACGAGGTTGATCCTCGGAACATCCTGTCTAGGGCTAGCAAACTTCACCCTACACGCCGCCGGATCCTCCAACCCTTTGTAGGGCCTAACTATTGCAGATATTAAACTAATCCTTGCGAGCAAGGAGCAACCGTAACGGATCGGATCTACTAAACTATGATCAAGCGGGTGCCGCCCCTACACCTAAGATAGGTGTAAGGGCGGCTAGATGTAATAGGGTTGCACTACGACAGCATATGACACGAAGAACAATGCTAACCCTAACACATCTAAGATAACTACGTTGCTCGCCATCAAAAAGGCTTCAGCACGAGCAACGCATGAACAACGTGGGCAGGCTTGGGCTGCCTAGATCGCAAGATGCGATCTAGGCAGCATGGTGCTTACCGGAGAAACCCTCGAGACGAAGGAGTTGGCGATGCGCCGAGATTTGTTTGTGTTGAACGTTGGTTGTTGTTTATTCCATGAACCCTAGATACATATTTATAGTCCAGACGGACTTTCTAATTCAGGCGTGCACCTAACCGTGCACGGGTAAAACTCGGCTCCTAACCGACTCGTAATCTAATATGTTACAGATACACGGGCAATTAGCCCAAACTTGGTACACAAGGCCGATTCACGTATTTCTTCTACATATAATCTTTAAGCCCATCTTGATCACGGCCCACCTCTGACTCGGTCAAATTCTGGTGATAACACTACCCCAATGGTGATATCTGATACGTCTCCAACGTATCGATAATTTCTTGTGTTCCATGCCACATTATTGATGTTATCTACATGTTTTATGCACACTTTATATCATATTCGTGCATTTTCTGGAACTAACCTATTAACAAGATGCCGAAGTGCCGCTTGTCGTTTTCTCGCTGTTTTTGGTTTCGAAATCCTAGTAAAGAAATATTCTCGGAATTGGACGAAATAAAAGCCCGGAGGCCTATTTTCTCACGAAGCTTCCGGAAGTCCGAAGGAGAGACGAAGAGGGGCCACAGGGCGCCAAACCCTAGGGCGGCGCGGCCCCCCCTTGGCCGCGCCGGCCCGTGGTGTGGGCCCCCGTGCCGCCTCTTGACCTGCCCTTCCGCCTACAAATAGCCTCCGTGACGAAACCCCCGCACCGAGAGCCACGATACGGAAAACATTACCGAGACGCCGCCGCCGCCGATCCCATCTCGGGGGATCCTCGGAGATCGCCTCCGGCACCCCGCCGGAGAGGGGAATCATCTCCCGGAGGACTCTACACCGCCATGGTCGCCTCCGGAGTGATGAGTGAGTAGTCTACCCCCGGACTATGGGTCCATAGCAGTAGCTAGATGGTTGTCTTCTCCCCATTGTGCTATCATTGTCGGATCTTGTGAGCTGCCTATCATGATCAAGATCATCTATATGTAATTCTATATGTTGCGTTTGTTGGGATCCGATGAATAGAGAATACTTGTTATGTTGATTATCAAAGTTATGCTTATGTGTTGTTTATGATCTTGCATGCTCTCCGTTATTAGTAGATGCTCCGGCCAAGTAGATGCTTTTAACTCCAAGAGGGAGTACTTATGCTCGATAGTGGGTTCATGCCCGCATTGACACCGGGACGATGTGACGTAAAGTTCTAAGGTTGTGTTGTGCTCGTTGCCACTAGGGATAAAACATTGATGCTATGTCTAAGGATGTAGTTGTTGATTACATTACGCACCATACTTAATGCAATTGTCCGTTGCTTTGCAACTTAATACCGGAGGGGGTTCGGATGATAACTCGAAGGTGGACTTTTTAGGCATAGATGCAGTTGGATGGCGGTCTATGTACTTTGTCGTAATGCCCAATTAAATCTCACTATACTCATCATGATATGTATGTGCATGGTCATGCTCTCTTTATTTGTCAATTGCCCAACCGTAATTTGTTCACCCAACATGCTCGTTCGTCTTATGGGAGAGACACCTCTAGTGAACTGTGGACCCCGGTCCAATTCTCTTTACTCGAAATACAATCTACCGCAATACTTGTTTCTACTCGTTTTCTCTCGCAAACAATCATCTTCCACACAATACGGTTAATCCTTTGTTACAGCAAGCCGGTGAGATTGACAACCTCACTCGTTTCGTTGGGGCAAAGTAGTTTGGTTGTGTTGTGCAGGTTCCACGTTGGCGCCGGAATCTCCGGTGTTGCGCCGCACTACATCCCGCCGCCATCAACCTTCAACGTGCTTCTTGGCTCCTCCCGGTTCGATAAACCTTGGTTTCTTTCTGAGGGAAAACTTGCTGCCGTGCGCATCATACCTTCCTCTTGGGGTTGCCCAACGAACGTGTGAAATACACGCCATCAAGCTCTTTTTCTGGCGCCGTTGCCGGGGAGATCAAGACACGCTGCGAGGGGAGTCTCCACTTCTCAATCTCTTTACTTTGTTTTTGTCTTGCTTTATTTTATTTACTACTTTGTTTGCTGCACTAAATCAAAACACAAAAAAAATAGTTGCTAGTTTTACTTTATTTGCTATCTTGTTTGCTATATCGAAAACACAAAAAAATTAGTTTACTTGCATTTACTTTATCTAGTTTGCTTTATTTACTATTGCTAAAATGGCCAACGCTGAAAATACTAAGTTGTGTGACTTCACAACCACAAATAATAATGATTTCTTATGCACACCTATTGCTCCACTCCGCTACTACAGCAGAATTCTTTGAAATTAAACCCGCTTTACCGAATCTTGTCATGAACCATCAATTTTCCGGTGTTAGTTCCGATGATGCCGCTGCCCATCTCAATAATTTTGTTGAACTATGTGAAATGCAAAAATATAAAGATGTAGATGGTGATATTATTAAACTAAAATTGTTTCCTTTCTCATTAAGAGGAAGAGCTAAAGATTGGTTGCTATCTCTCGCCTAAGAATAGTATTGATTCATGGACTAAATGCAAGGATGCTTTTATTGGTAGATATTATCCCCCTGCTAAAATTATATCTTTGAGGAGTAGCATAATGAATTTTAAACAATTAGATACCGAACATGTTGCTCAAGCTTGGGAAAGAATGAAATCTCTCGGTTAAAAATTGCCCAACCCATGGACTCGACTACTTGGATGATCATCCAAACCTTCTATGCAGGACTAAATTTTTCTTCGCGGAATTTATTGGATTCAGTTGCTGGAGGTACCTTTATGTCCATCACATTGGGGGCGGCTACAAAACTTCTTGATGATATGATGATAAATTACTCCGAATGGCACAC
>NC_061511.1:132625137-132636369 GCF_022539505.1 Lolium rigidum
CAAGGTATGGACCGTCGGGTGCAGCAATTCGTGATCTGTTCGCTTTGGTGATGTGTGGGTTGATGTGCCACTTGGTCCTATTGTGACATCACCGAGTGAAAGTTGGAAGACTACTGCTGCATCGCCAGCCGTACACGATCAAGAAGAAGTCACCTCTCCACCAATGGAGGGGTTCACGCCCGTTTTGTCAAAGTCAGCAAAGAGGAGAATGAGGGATGCTAGAAAGGATGCTGCTCACGCTGCTGCAAAAGGGGTTGTTGGTTATGCTACTGTAACTCCAACTCAAGTGTCATATGAGAAAGGAAAGGCTGTTGAGGTGGGACAATCTGCTCGCCAACAGTCCAAAGGCAAAGGGAAGACAATGGTGTTTGAGAAATCTGAGTTTCCGCCACTTGTCTCCAAAGGAAAAGAGAAGATGGTTGAGAAACCCAACTACAAGCTACCTGGGAAAAGAGGCGATGTTACGGCAATATTGCCGCCAGCGTCGTCTTCAACAGGAAGGGCCCCAAATGCTCGCAATATACTCCGAGCCGATGCCCCAGAGTTTGTTCCTTCGCTGGTCCATAAACCCAGTGGGAAATGCTCAGAGCCAGCACATGATTGTTGCCTTGAATGGAATGGAGACACTCGCCAAAGTATGCAAGTGCAGAATCATGATGAAGCATATATTATCGAAAGCATTTGTCAAACACTGAGGTCATTCCTTCCGGGTGCATCCACGTCTCAAAATGACGAGGGTGGTACCATCATGCGACAGGAGGATGCCCTAGCTAGGCAGCCTGAGTATGATGAGTTCATTCAGCAACAACCTGAGCGCCAAGGGTATGCGAAGCAAGCAACCCGTGTCCGATCAAGAAGGGCAGCGTACAAAGAAAGAGAAACAGCTATCCGCACAAGATCCAGGTCCAGCAGAACACAAGGTGCAGAACTTTCTTCATCAATTGAAGGCGCCAGGGGCAAAGTGGACAAGTGGCTATCAAATCCGTCAAATAAGGTGGCCACAAGTTCAGCTCCATGGCCGGCTCGCAGGAGGATCCTGGACGACTCACAGGAGGTGTTCAATGCACTGCCAATTGGTGTTAGAGTGCTAACAGACACTAGTGAGACATCCTCCGCATCAACACACTTCAAGAGAAAGAAAGCACGCAAGACTGTCGTAGAAGGTCCTCGCCGAAAGACACGAAGCCAGAAGAGTTCGAACAATGAAGATCTCAGGTCAAGCGATGGTGGGTCTTATAATCCCCTATCAGATGGCACCCCTTGTCCTTCGGAAAGTGAGCGTGAGCCACACATGGATCAGCCGTGTGGCCACATGGGTCACTCCGAGCAAGTCCTGGTGACAAATGAAGCTCGTTCGGTTGAGGAACAATTGGCCACCCTTACGGCTGCACTTCAGCAAAGAGATGATGAGCTAGCAGCCCTGCGAAATAAGATGAGTGATAACCTGAATAAAAGCAGTGAAGGGCATGGTGGTGCAAGTACTAGTAACCAACCAGGAGGAGCTGCACTCAGCCTTGAGGCGATCCAAAGAATGATCGCTGAAGGAGTTAAGACGCGACTGATGCAAAATCATCACTCCATGCGGCCAGGCTATGTTAAGCCATATCCTCCGGACGTTGACCTTGTTCCCTTCCCAAGCAACTATCGGCAGCCGCAGTTTAGCAAGTTCAATGGAAGCGGGTTAACTCTGTACCAAGTGAAGGCAGGGCCAGACAGTGTTTGCACGAATTGTCTCAGCAACAACCTTTGGGTACTGTAAAACCTCTCAAGGAAAGAATTATGCATTTGTTCCCATGTTTTGATTGAACTTGGTGCTAGCTTGCTGTAGGCATCACAGAGTTAACCCAGACTGAGCAAGGCATGAATGAGAAGGCAACTGATTTCATTAATAGATGGAGAAATTTAAGTCTACATTGCCCACAGCCAATCACTGAGCCGGAAGCAGTGCGCATGTGCACAAATAACCTGCTTTCTGATGTGGTCGTGCAGTTACAAGGAGTGCGGCCAATAACATTTGAAGAACTAGCCTCTAAAGCCACTGATATAGAGAACTATATGCAGCTTAGGGCTCGTCGAACAAAGCAAACATTCAGTAAACCTATGGAGAAAAGTGGCCAGCGGGAGAAGCCACCAAGCAAACCAAGGTCAGCCCAAGCGATGGAAACAACAACCAGCCCTCACTTCCGGTCCGGGAGAGGTGCACCAAGGAACCAAGAGCAAAGAGGCGCACGGCTTGCTAGGAGGCCAACTCTCGGCGAGCGTCAAAACAGGAGTATTCGTTTCCGGTAGATGAAATTGGTGATCTTTTTGCGGGTTTAAAGGAG
Source organism: Lolium rigidum (assembly GCF_022539505.1). Classification (NCBI taxonomy): domain Eukaryota; kingdom Viridiplantae; phylum Streptophyta; class Magnoliopsida; order Poales; family Poaceae; genus Lolium; species Lolium rigidum. The sequence continues at coordinate 132,627,462 of NC_061511.1, forward strand.
TTGAAACTTATAGAACTTCCCAATCCCAAAAGGCCGGAAGAAGCTTCAAAGTTCAATGAGCCAAACTTCTGCCATTACCATCGCATCTTGGGCCATACACTCAAAGATTGCTTCGTTGTAAAGAATATCATCCAGAAAATGATTGACGAGGGGACTATCGATGCGGATCTCCTCAAAAGTATGACGAAGGGAAAGAAGATGGCATCAGCAAATGTCGCCACCCTTCAAGATGATTCGGTGAGTTGTGCTTCTTCAAATATGAGAGCAACTTACAATGATAAAGTACTGATATTGGAATATGGATATTCTCCTATGATCATTCCAGGCCATTCGGAAGCCCAGGATCAGCATAAAAGAGAGGCTAACATACCCTGCAACCATGGTGCATGGCCCGGCTTCTCCGCTTCTCGAGGATCCGAAGATCGGGGGCAGCGGCGGTCAAAACGCCGTGTACTACCCCAAGTGATGGAAGAAGCTCCTCCTCTGCGCTTCGCACCAAAGATATATCAGCACACCACGAAGCGCATGAAGGTCCCTAGTGAAGAATTCAATGTTCTCACTATTGGTGTGTTCGAGGATGAAGATGAGTCTCTTTGTTTTCCTGAAGAAGAACCATTAGAAGTTGATCAGGTTCATCTTAGATCAGGTCGCCAACTAGCAGACCCTCATCCCCCACCTAGGAAGGAACCAAAAAGTAAGGATGCAGTTCCGAATGATGCGACTGACCCTGCATGTAGGGTGCCAGTCAAGTATGATGTAATCGCACATTTGAAGAAAATACTAGCCATGTTATCTGTGTATGATGCTTTGTGTCTGTCATCTGATATGCGGAAAGCCCTCGTCACGGCACTCACGTCTCCTGAAGATTACAGAGTAGAAGTTTCTCAAACTGACTGAGGTAGAACAATCCGAAGTTCTAAATATGACATTCACGGATGATGACAGATTGTTAGGCTCAAAGAAGCATAACCGACCTCTTCTGATGTATGGGGAGATTGATGTCTTGCCAACAAATCGCATAATGATAGATGGTGGATCAGCTATAAATCTACTACCACTACGTACACTTAATAAGATTGGCTATTCCAAGAGAGATTTGAACAAGTCTAATGTGGTGATACATGGTTTCAACCAATCAGGACAAGAGGCCATGGGAACCATTTCATTGGTTCTGAAACTGGATACACTATCCACGTATGTGAAGTTTCATGTCATTGATGCAGCTACCTCATATAATGCTTTACTTGGGCGTCCTTGGTTGCACGACAATCATGTCGTACCATCTACCCTACACCAGTGTATCAAATATACGGATCAGATAGGAGAAACAGTCCGCATATTTGCTGATAAAAAGCCATTCACAATTGCTGAATCATTCTATGCTGATGCAAAGTTCTATTTCGAGCCTGTTGATAAGGTGCAGAAACCAAAGTCAGTATTTGTACCTGAGCCAAATATCGCAGAAAAAACAGTTGCGGAATCCTCATCAAGAAAGAAGACATACCAATATATACCAAGCAGCCAAAGGAAAGAGGGCGACCCGATATTTCGTGTCATAGATAAATCACGTGACACGAAAGGTACTAATTTTCCAACTCCTTTGCCCCCTTTGGTACAATATAGAATAAAACAGTCTCGAAAAGAGCCGCTCGGTTCAAGCACTAGTGGAACTAAAAATAAAAATGTGACAAATATATCCATGTTAAATAAAGATGATGAATCTCTACCCATTTCTTTGTATGATAACAAAGTCTTGTATATGATGCAGCGAATGGGTTATGACGTCGCCACCGGCCCGTCCCTATGTGATGGCCGCGGGCAGCTAGCACCATTCGAAAAGGTGTTATCCCCAGAACAACGTGAAGCTCTACATGAAGACCAAGTCTTAGAAAAAAAGAAACACGGGATAGGATACCAAGTATGCATGGCTTCGACTGAGTTTTTGGACATGACGAAAGCATCTCCACAAATGGAAGATGGCAACCAGTCCACTGTTGATGACTTGGAAGAAATAAATATTGGTACGACTGATGATCCTCGTCCAATTTTTATTAGTAAAATCTCTCCGAAGAAAATAAGAAAACATATTATGAATTTCTTTATGAAAATAGGGATGTGTTTGCTTGGACTTATGAAGAAATGCCCGGACTAAACCCGGAAGTAGCTGTCCATCGCCTCGCCATCCAAGACGACGTTGCGCCGGTGAAACAAGCACAACGAAAGTATCGTCCGGAAATACTTCCTAAAATAGAAGCTGAAGTGGACAAGCTCATAGCTGCAGGTTTTATTAGAGAAGTTAAATACCCCATATGGGTCTCTAGTATTGTACCTGTCAAAAAGAAGAATGGCCAGACTCGTGTATGTGTAGATTTCAGGGATTTGAATAAAGCATGTCCCAAAGATGATTTTCCGATTCCTATTTCTGAAATACTAGTTGATGCTACTATGGGGCATGAAATATTCTCTTTCATGGATGGTTATTCCGGTTACAATCAGATAAAAATGGCGCCGGAAGATGAAGAATTAACAGCTTTCCGCACGCCTAAAGGTATATTTTGTTATAAAGTTATGCCTTTTGGGTTAAAAAATGCGGGAGCTACGTATCAGCGAGCCATGACAGTTATCCTTGACGGGTTGTTGTATGATATTTTCGAATGTTATATAGATGACATTGTTGTAAAATCAAAGCATGAACAGGATCACTTAAAGCATCTCGCCATAGTGTTCGAACGCCTTAGGCAACATAACCTAAAGATGAACCCAATGAAATGTGCTTTCGGGGTATCTTCAGGTAAATTTCTCGGGTTTATAGTCACAAAGAAGGGTATTCAAATTGACCCATCCAAAGTACAAGCAATTGTTAAAATGCCACCACCCGTGAACCTTAAAAAATTAAAGAGTTTACAGGGCCACTTAGCATACATAAGAAGGTTTATTTCAAACTTATCCGGGAGATGCAAACCTTTCTCGCGACTAATGAAAAAGGGAGTCCCATTCGAATGGGATCAAGCATGCCAAAATGCATTCTTGGAAATTAAGAAATATTTGATAAATCCTCCCGTGCTAGGTGCGCCAGTGAAGGATCGGCCATTGATCCTTTATACTGCTGCTATGCCTACCTCGCTAGGCGCTCTCTGATGTCTACGGGTGCTTCTATTCTTGTAGACAGTGTTGGGCCTCCAAGAGCAGAGGTTTGTAGAACAGCAGCAAGTTTCCCTTAAGTGGATCACCCAAGGTTTATCGAACTCAGGGAGGAAGAGGTCAAAGATATCCCTCTCATGCAACCCTGCAACCACAAAGCAAGAAGTCTCTTGTGTCCCCAACACACCTAATAGGTGCACTAGTTCGGCGAAGAGATAGTGAAATACAGGTGGTATGAATAAATGCGAGCAGTAGCAACGGCACCGGAAAAGTGCTTTGCTGTCCAGGACCGGTGTGTGGTTGATGGTGGTAATATTGCGGGAAGTATAGATGCGATAAAACGAGTAAACAAACAGCGATAGCGATATTTAGGAACAAGGCCTAGGGATCATACTTTCACTAGTGGACACTCTCAACATTGATCACATAACAGAATAAATAGATAGATGCTAGACTTTACACCCTCTTGTTGGATGATGAACACCACTAGGCTGTGTAGGATTACACGAACCCTCAATGCCGGAGTTAACAAGCTCCACAATATTCAATGTTCATATTTAAATAACCTTAGAGTGCATAACAGATCAACATAACCAAACCAAGTACTAACATAGCATGCACACTCGTCACCTTCACACTATGTAGGAGGAATAGATCACATCAATACCATCATAGCAATAGTTAACTTCATAATCTACAAGAGATCATAATCATAGCCTACGCCAAGTACTAACACGGATGCACACACTCGTCACCATTACACCGTGCGGGAGGAATAAACTACTTTAATAACATCACTAGAGTAGCACACAGATAAATTGTGATACAAAACACATTGCAATCATAAAGAGATATAAAGAAGCACTTCACTATGCCATTCATAACAGTGAAAAAGTATTCGGTGAAATATAGCCTAAGAGACCCACACGGTGCACACACTCGTCACCTTTACACACGTGGGACAAGGAGTCTCCGGAGATCACATAAGTAAAACCCACTTGACTAGCACAATGACATCTAGATTACAAGTATCATCATATGAATCTCAATCATGTAAGGCAGCTCATGAGATTATTGTATTGAAGTACATAGGAGAGAGATTAACCACATAGATACCGGTACAGCCCCGAGCCTCGATGGAGAACTACTCCCTCCTCATGGGAGACATCAGCGTTGATGAAGATGGCGGTGGTGTCGATGGAGGAGCCTTCCGGGGGTACTTCCCCGTCCCGGCGGTGTGCCGGAACAGAGACTCCTGTCCCCCAGATCTTGGCTTCGCGATGGCGGCGGCTCTGGAAGGTTTCTCGTACCGTGGCTTTTTCGTATCGAGGTTTTAGGTCAGGGACCTTTAAATAGGCGAAGAGGCGGAGTCGGAGGGCTGACGAGGCGACGACACAACAGGGGGGCGCGGCCCACACCCTGGCCGCGCCAGCCTGGTGTGTGGGGCCCCCAGGGCTCCCCTCTGGCGGCTCTCGGGTGTTCTGGAAGCTTCGTCCAATTCTAAGACTCTGAGCGTTGATTTCGTCCAATTCCGAGAATATTTCCTTACTAGGATTTCTGAAACCAAAAACAGCGAAAAACGAGAACCGGCACTTCGGCATCTCGTCAATAGGTTAGTTCCGGAAAACGCATAAATATGACATAAAGTATGCATAAAACATGTAGATATCATCAATAATGTGGCATGGAACATAAGAAATTATCGATACGTCGGAGACGTATCGGCATCCCCAAGCTTAGTTTCTGCTCGTCCCGAGCAGGTAAACGATAACACGGATAATTTACTGGAGTGACATGCCATCATAACCTTGATCATACTATTGTAAACATATGTAATGAATGCAGCGATCAAAACAATGGTAATGACATGAGTAAACAAATGAATCATAAAGCAAAGACTTTTCATGAATAGCACTTCAAGACAAGCATCAATAAGTCTTGCATAAGAGTTAACTCATAAAGCAATAAATCAAAGTAAAGGTATTGAAGCAACACAAAGGAAGATTAAGTTTCAGCGGTTGCTTTCAACTTATAACATGTATATCTCATGGATAATTGTCAACATAGAGTAATATAACAAGTGCAATATGCAAGTATGTAGGAATCAATGCACAGTTCACACAAGTGTTTCCTTCTTGAGGTGGAGAGAGATAGGTGAACTGACTCAACATAAAAGTAAAAGAAAGGTCCTTCGCAGAGGAAAAGCATCGATTGCTATATTTGTGCTAGAGCTTTTATTTTGAAAACAAGAAACAATTTTGTCAACGGTAGTAATAAAGCATATGTATCATGTAAATTATATCTTACAAGTTGCAAGCCTCATGCATAGTATACTAATAGTGCCCGCACCTTGTCCTAATTAGCTTGTACTACCGGATCATCGCAATACACATGTTTTTGTAGGATAACGCTGCATAGAAAACAAAAAATTTCCTACCGCGAACACGCAATCCAAGCCAAGATGCAATCTAGAAGACGGTAGCAACGAGGGGGTATCGAGTCTCACCCTTGAAGAGATTCCAAAGCCTACAAGATGAGGCTCTTGTTGCTGCGGTAGACGTTCACTTACCGCTTGCAAAAGCGCGTAGAAGATCTTGATCACGATCGGTTCCGGTGCCACGAACGGGCAGCACCTCCGTACTCGGTCACACGTTCGGTTGTTGATGAAGACGACGTCCACCTCCCCGTTCCAGCGGGCAGTGGAAGTAGTAGCTCCTCTTGAATCCGACGGCACGACGGCGTGGTGTCGGTGGTGGTGGAGAAATCCGGCGGAGCTTCGCTTAAGCGTGCGGGATGTGGTGGAGGAGAAAGACCGCTAGGGTTTGGGGAGAGAGGGGGTTGGGCGCCGGCCCTCTAAGGGGTGCGGCCAAGGCTGAGGCTTGAAGTGATCAGCCCCCTCTCCTATGCCCCTCATTATATAGGTGGAAGCACCAAGAGTTCTAGTCCAAGTCTTCGAATAAGACCCCAACACTAAAACCTCCCATATGTGGGAAACCTACTCAAGGAGGGAGTCCTACCCAAGGTGGGACTCCCACCTTTCCTTGAGGTGGGTTGGCCGGCCACCCTAGGGAGTCCACCTTGGACTCCTCTCCTTTAGGGTTGTCTGGTCATGCAAGGTGGAGTCCCTCCGGGACTCTACTTTCCATGGTGATTTCTTCCGGACTTTTCTAGAACCTTCTAGAACCTGCCATAAATGCACCGGATCATTTCCAAACTTGGAATATGACTTCCTATATATGAATCTTATTCTCCGGACCATTCCGGAACTCCTCATGATGTCCGGGATCTCATCCGGGACTCCGAACAAATATTCGAACTTCATTCCATATTCAAGTTCTACCATTTCAACATCCAACTTTAAGTGTGTCACCCTACGGTTCGTGAACTATGCGGACATGGTTGAGTACTCACTCCGACCAATAACCAATAGCGGGATCTGGAGATCCATAATGGCTCCCACATATTCAACGATGACTTTAGTGATCGAATGAACCATTCACATACGATACCAATTCCCTTTGTCACGCGATATTTTACTTGTCCAGAGGTTTGATCTTCGGTATCACTCTATACCTTGTTCAACCTCGTCTCCCGACAAGTACTCTTTACTCGTACCGTGGTATGTGGTCTCTTATGAACTTATTCATATGCTTGCAAGACATTAGACGACATTCCACCGAGAGGGCCCAGAGTATATCTATCCGTCATCGGGATGGACAAATCCCACTATTGATCCATATGCCTCAACTCATACTTTCCGGATACTTAATCCCACCTTTATAACCACCCATTTACGCAGTGGCATTTGATGTAATCAAAGTACCTTTCCGGTATAAGTGATTTACATGATCTCATGGTCATAAGGACTAGGTAACTATGTATCGAAAGCTTATAGCAAATAACTTAATGACGAGATCTTATGCTACACTTAATTGGGTGTGTCCATTACATCATTCATATAATGATATAACCTTGTTATTAATAACATCCAATGTTCATGATTATGAAACTAATCATCCATTAATCAACAAGCTAGTTTAAGAGGCATACTAGGGACTTCTTTGTTGTCTACATATCACACATGTACTAATGCTTCGGTTAATACAATTATGGCATGACATATAAACATTTATCATAAACATAAAGATATAAATAATAACCACTTTATTATTGCCTCTAGGGCATATCTCCTTCAGTCTCCCACTTGCACTAGAGTCAATAATCTAGTTTATATTTGTAAAGATATAACACCTTGGCCTTCTGGTGTTTTATCATGTTTTGCTCACGGGAGAGGTTTTAGTCAACGGATCTGACATGCTCAGAAACGTATGTATTTTGTAATTCATTTGCGTCTCAACGCATCACTCATTTCCAAATGAGTCGGCATTAAATATGTTTGGTCTTCTGGTGGAACCTTAATTCCGCGGTCTGAAATATGTCACTAATATTGTCATACACAATATAGCTTCAAAGTTCTGACACTATCGGAACTACACCAAGTTCTCAAAGAACCTTTTGACTTAACATCCTTTGTCATTGTCAAAACAATGACATACTCTGCCTTCTTTCGTAGAATCCGTCACAATATTTAGAACTCTTCTAAATCTATCATAGACAACTTCTATCTCATTGTGCTACCTTTTAAACAACACTTAGCCTAATTTAGATTGAAATTTTATTTTCATATGTGACAAAACAAATATCGGTGCAACATCTTACAGCGATTTGTTTGTCATTTCTCCATATAAAACTATATATATCCTTGGTTCTTCTTAAGTACTCAAGAATATTCTTTACTGTTTTTCAATGATCATCACATAAATCATTCTGGTATATGCTCCTAACTCTTTAGAGCACAGGACATCTGATTTTTGTACATATTCTTCGTGATCTAAAATCACTCATGTATTTTTACTCATCAAGTGTCAGATACACTTAAGTCTTGTTAAAATTTCACATGACAAGAACATTTTCTTAATATTTCTATATTGAACTATTTCAATATCCATTCTATGTACTTTGACTTAAACATATTATGTGTTTCAATCTATCTTCATAGATCTTGACACAAAAATTTGTTTCAGTCTATATCCTTTCATTGAAGTTAATATCTCAATGAAACCTTTTTAATCAAGTATATAATTACATAATTTATAACCAACTATATGTCATCTACATAAGTATTATAAATATGTCTCAGCGCTCCCACTTAATTTCTTGCAAATGCAAGCCTCTTCATCGTCTCCGATGAAATCAAACTCTTTGACTATTTCATCCAGGTGAAGATTCCAACTCCGTGATACTCACTTCATCCAATTGAAGTTTGTATACCTATCTAGTATTCCACAGACCAGCAAAATTCTTGGTTGTATCTTGTATACATCTTTAATACACACTTCTGATAAGTAATGTATTTTGCCATCCTACTAACATATCTCATAAAAGAAATATGTAGTGATTACTAGGATAATCCATATAGACTATAAGCATTGCTACGGAAGATCTAATCTTATCGTAGTCAACTCTTTGAATTTTGTCGTAAACAACTTTTCGACAATTCAAGCTTCTTCAAGGATATTTCATCCAACTCCATAAATTTTATAGATGTATTTACTTTCAAAAAGTATTCATCTATCTTGGATTTCATGGTGTATAGCCATTTTAACGGAGTCAGGGCCCATCATAACTTCTTTGTTTGTAGTTGGTTTATCATTATTCAAAATCAATCCTTTGTCCACAAATCATTTATTTGATCACAAAGTAAACC
>NC_061511.1:132636469-132652403 GCF_022539505.1 Lolium rigidum
AGCGTGAAGTCGTTTCCCTTCAAGTCTTTCTAATTCATCAAGACGTAGCTTTATCGATTCGTCTTCCGATAATTTTTCATGAGTAGCGACCCTTAGTGAAGTGATTTGTACTTCTAAAGGTAGAACCGCTTCTCCTCCAAACACTAGGGAGTATGGTGTCATTCCCGTAGGTGTGCGTGTTGTGGTCCTGTATGCCCACAATGCTTCGAGCAATTTTTCATGCCACTCACGTTTATTTTTTGATACAACTTTCTTTAGCAATTTACATAGCGTTTTATTAAAAGCTTCCGCTTGCCCATTGGCGGCTGGGTTATACGCCGTAGAATAGTAATGATTTATCTTAAACTTTGAGCATAATTTATCTACTTGTTTGTTTTTGAAAGGGGTTCCATTATCAGACATGATCCGAGAAGGAACACCGAAGCGATATATGAGTTGTGTTCTTATAAAATGTTCTACATTCTCCGCTTTATCTTCTTTTAGTGGTGTAAGCTCTGCACACTTGGAGAAATAATCGGTCGCGGCCAGAATGAACTTGTGGCCTTTAGACGATGGTGGATGAATTGGCCCTACTATATCCATTCCCCACATTTCAAAAGGCCATGACATGTTCGTCGCATGTAACGGCTCGTGCGGTTGATGTATAAAATCACCGTGCACTTGACACTCATGACATCTCTTTGCAAATTTAACGGCGTCATCGAACATAGCGGGCCAGTAGTATCCTAAATGCCTCAATTGATAGTGCATTTTAGGACCCGATTGGTGCGAACCGCATATTCCAGCATGCACCTCATTTAAGGCCTCCATAATTTCATTTCCGGCAAGGCAACGCAATAATATGCCGTCATGAGAACGCCTATAAAGCGTGTCATTGATGCATGTATAATGGATCGATCTTTTGCGAATTCTAGACCGCTCGCTAGTATCCATAGGCAAGTATCCATGAAGTAGATATTCTAGGAATGGTGTTCGCCAATCCCCTACCTCAATCTCACATATGTCGGCTGTCATCGCTGAAGATATCGTCGCTTCTTCTTCCTCAGCAAATACGGGTAGTATTCTTCTCTCTTCCACATGTACGTCCATTGTTTCATGTGAGTTTAGTGACATACTAGCAGCTAGACCAGCTAAGGCATCAGCCTTTTCATTTTGGTTCCTAACTATATGCTGCATTTTTAGATCAGCAAATATAGCCATGAGCTCTTTAGCCCTTTTGAAATATGGCAGCAACTCTCGTTTCTTCACCATGTAAGTTCCCAGTAGTTGATTAATCACTAACTGTGAGTCTCCGTAAATAGAGAGCGTATCGAGCCCCATGTTTATAGCTATCTCAAGACCGATGATAAGAGCTTCATATTCAGCTGAATTATTTGATATTGCTGATGTTAGAGTGAACGAATATGGGATCACTCCTTCACTAGGTGTAATAAACATAACTCCGGCACCTGCCCCAGACTGTCGACTTGCTCCATCGAAGTACATTTTCCATGTTGAATTAGTAACCGATGTGGCAAATACATCTTCATCTGGTAAGTCATCATCTATGGGAAAATCATCTGGGATCGGATGTGCCGCAAGGAAGTCAGCCAAAGCTTGGCCTTTTATGGCCTTTTGAGGTACGTATGTGATGTCAAATTGGGACAAAAACATTGCCCATTTGGCTAATCTCCCTGAGAGCACCATTTTATTTAAGATATATCTGAGAGGATCTGCTCTTGATACTAAATGCATTGTGTGTTCTAACATATAATGTCGTAGTTTTTGTGCGGCGAAAACCAATGCGAGACATATTTTTTCCATATCCGGATAATTGCACTCAGCTCCTACTAAGGTACGGCTAAGATAATACAGCGACTTCTCTTTCCCCGCATCATTATTTTGGGCTAAGAGAGTGATACGTCTCCGACGTATCGATAATTTCTTATGTTCCATGCCACATTATTGATGATATCTACATGTTTTATGCATACTTTATGTCATATTTATGCGTTTTCCGGAACTAACCTATTGACGAGATGCCGAAGTGCCAGTTCCTGTTTTCTGCTGTTTTTGGTTTCAGAAATCCTAGTAAGGAAATATTCTCGGAATTGGACGAAATCAACGCTCAGAGTCTTAGAATTGGACGAAGCTTCCAGAACACCCGAGAGCCGCCAGAGGGGAGCCCGGGGCCCCACACACCAGGCTGGCGCGGCCAGGGTGTGGGCCGCGCCCCCCTGTTGTGTCGTCGCCTCGTCAGCCCTCCGACTCCGCCTCTTCGCCTATTTAAAGGTCCCTGACCTAAAACCTCGATACGAAAAAGCCACGGTACGAGAAACCTTCCAGAGCCGCCGCCATCGCGAAGCCAAGATCTGGGGGACGAGGAGTCTCGTTCCGGCACGCCGCCGGGACGGGAAGTGCCCCCGGAAGGCTCCTCCATCGACACCACCGCCATCTTCATCAACGCTGCTGTCTCCCATGAGGAGGAGTAGTTCTCCATCGAGGCTCGGGGCTGTACCGGTAGCTATGTGGTTAATCTCTCTCATATGTACTTCAATACAATAATCTCATTAGCTGCCTTACATGATTGAGATTCATATGATGATGCTTGTAATCTAGATGTCATTGTGCTAGTCAAGTGGGTTTTACTTATGTGATCTCCGGAGACTCCTTGTCCCACGTGTGTAAAGGTGACGAGTGTGTGCACCGTGTGGGTCTCTTAGGCTATATTTCACATAATACTTATTCACCGTTATGAATGGCATAGTGAAGTGCTTATTTATATCTCTTTATGATTGCAATGTGTTTTGTATCACAATTTATCTGTGTGCTACTCTAGTGATGTTATTAAAGTAGTTTATTCCTCATGCACGGTGTAATGGTGACAGTGTGTGCATCCGTGTTAGTACTTAGCGTAGGCTATGATTATGATCTCTTGTAGATTATGAAGTTAACTATTGCTATGATGGTATTGATGTGATCTATTCCTCCTACATAGTGTGAAGGTGACAGTGTGCATGCTATGTTAGTACTTGGTTTGGTTATGTTGATCTGTTATGCACTCTAAGGTTATTTAAATATGAACATTGAATATTGTGGAGCTTGTTAACTTTCCGGCATTGAGGGTTCGTGTAATCCTACACGATTAGTGGTGTTCATCATCCAACAAGAGGGTGTAGAGTCTAGCATCTATCTATTTATTCTGTTATGTGATCAATGTTGAGAGTGTCCACTAGTGAAAGTATGATCCCTAGGCCTTGTTCCTAAATATCTGCTATCGCTGTTTGTTTACTTGTTTTACTGCATCTATACTTCCTGCAATATTACCACCATCAACCACACACGAGTCCTGGACAGCAAAGCACTTTTCTCGGTGCCGTTGCTACTGCTCGCATTTATTCATACCACTCGTATTTCACTATCTCTTCGCCGAACTAGTGCACCTATTAGGTGTGTTGGGGACACAAGAGACTTCTTGCTTTGTGGTTGCATGAGAGGGATATCTTTGACCTCTTCCTCCCTGAGTTCGATAAACCTTGGGTGATCCACTTAAGGGAAACTTGCTGCTGTTCTACAAACCTCTGCTCTTGGAGGCCCAACACTGTCTACAAGAATAGAAGCACCCGTAGACATCAAGCTATTTTCTGGCGCCGTTGCCGGGGAGGAAAGGTAAACGGCACTCACCCACCGGCAACCCCGGCAACTAAGCTATTTTCTGGCGTCATTGCCGGGGAGGAAAGGTAAAAGGCACTCATACTCCGGTCCCAGGTAAAGTACTTTTCTGTTGCCGTTGTGTGTGTGTTCGAAGCTATTTCCTTTAGATCCTGCAATTTCATCTTTTTGTTTCTTGTTTACACTAGTTTGGCATAATGGACAACAATGAGCTTCTTATTCTATTTCCTGATTTAAGACATGGATGGTTTGATCCAAAAATTAAAAAACCCATGGAACATATTAGCATGAATGCTTTGAATACCATTGTTGCTAATGATATGGAAAATTCTAAGCTTGGGGAAGCTGGTTTTGATGAGCATGATCTTTTTAGTCCACCAAGCATTGAGGAGGAAATTTACTTTGATGATACTTTGCCTCCTATTTATGATGATTATAATGATAGTAGTCTTTTAGTACACTCTGTTATGGAGGATAAATTTGATTATGATTACAATATGCCTCCTATATTTGATGATGAGAATAATAATGATAGCTACTTTGTTGAATTTACTCCCACTACAACTAATAAAATTGACTATGCTTATGTGGAGAGTAATGATACTTTTATGCATGTGAATAAGAATGCTTTATGTGATACTTATATTGTTGAGTTTGTTCATGATGCCACTGAAAGTTATTATGAGAGAGGAAAATATGGTTGTAGAAATTTTCATGTTACTAAAACACCTCTCTATGTGCTGAAATTTTTGAAGCTACACTTGTTCTATATTCCTATGCTTGTTACTTTGCTCTTCATGAACTTGTTTATTTACAAGACTCCTATGCATAGGAAGCATGTTAGACTTAAATTTGTTTTGAATTTGCCTCTTGATGCTCTCTTTTGCTTCAACTACTATTTCTTGCGAGTGCATCATTAAAACTGCTGAGCCCATCTTAATGGCTATAAAGAAAGAACTTCTTGGGAGATAACCCATGTGTTTATTTTGCTACAGTACTTTTATTTTGTATTTGAGTCTTGGAAGTTGTTACTACTATAGCAACCTCTCCTTATCTTAGTTTTGTGCCTAGTTGTGCCAAGTAAAGTCTTTGATAGTAAAGTCAATACTAGATTTGGATTGCTGCGCAGTAACATATTTCTTTGCTGTCACGAATTCCGACCTGCCTCTCTGTAGGTATCTCAGAAAATTATGCCAATTTACGTGCGTGATCCTCAGATATGTACGCAACTTTCATTCAATTTGGGCATTTTCATTTGAGCAAGTCTGGTGCCTCAATAAAATCCATCTTTACGGACTGTTCTGTTTTGACAGATTCTGCCTTTTATTTCGCATTGCTTCTTTTGCTATGTTGGATGAATTTCTTTGATCCATTAATGTCCAGTAGCTTTATGCAATGTCCGGAAGTGTTAAGAATGATTGTGTCACCTCTGAACATGTTAATTTTTATTGTCCACTAACCCTCTAATGAGTTGTTTCGAGTTTGGTGTGGAGGAAGTTTTCAAGGATCAAGAGAGGGAAATGATGCAATATGATCAAGGAGAGTGAAAGCTCTAAGCTTGGGGATGCCCCGGTGGTTCACCCCCTGCATATTTTAAGAAGACTCAAGCGTCTAAGCTTGGGTATGCCCAAGGCATCCCCTTCTTCATCGACAACATTATCAGGTTCCTCCCATGAAACTATATTTTTATTCCATCACATCTTATGTACTTTACTTGGAGCGTCTGTGTGCTTTTATTTTTGTTTTTGTTTGAATAAATGCTTTTGTGGGAGAGAGACACGCTCCTCTGGTTCATATGAACACATGTGTTCTTAGCTTTTATTTTTCATGGCGAAGGTTGAAACTGCTTCGTTAATTGTTATTTGGTTGGAAACGGAAAATGCTACATGTAGTAATTGGTAGAATGTCTTGAATAATTTGATACTTGGCAATTTTTGTGCTCATGTTTAAGCTCTTGCATCATATACTTTGCACCCATTAATGAAGAAACACCTAGAGCTTGCTAATTTGGTTTGCATATTTGGTCTCTCTAAAGTCTAGATAATATCTAGTATTGAGTTTTGAACAACAAGGAAGACGGTGTAGAGTCTTATAATGTTTTCAATATGTCTTTTATGTAAGTTTTGCTGCACCGGTTCATCCTTGTGTTTGTTTCAAATAACCTTGCTAGCCTAAACCTTGTATCGAGAGGGAATACTTCTCATGCATCCAAAATCCTTGAGCCAACCACTATGCCATTTGTGTCCACCATATCTACCTACTACATGGTATTTCTCCGCCATTCCAAAGTAAATTGCTTGAGTGCTACCTTTAAAATTTCCATTCTTCGCCTTTACAATATATAGCTCATGGGACAAATAGCTTAAAAACTATTGTGGCATTGAATATGTACTTATGCACTTTATCTCTTATTAAGTTGCTTGTTGTGCGATAACCATGTTCCTGGGGACGCCATCAACTACTCTTTGTTGAATATCATGTGAGTTGCTATGCATGTCCGTCTTGTCTGAAGTAAGATAGATCTACCACCTTAATGGTTGGAGCATGCATATTGTTAGAGAAGAACATTGGGCCGCTAACTAAAGCCATGAATCATGGTGGAAGTTTCAGTTTTGGACATATATCCTCAATCTCATATGAGAACATTAATTGTTGCCACATGCTTATGCATTAAAGAGGAGTCCATTATCTGTTGTCCATGTTGTCCCGGTATGGATGTCTAAGTTGAGAATAATCAAAAGCGAGAAATCCAAAATGCGAGCTTTCTCCTTAGACCTTTGTACAGGCGGCATGGAGGTACCCCTTTGTGACACTTGGTTAAAACTGAAGGAGATATGCCCTAGAGGCAATAATAAAGTGGTTATTATTTATATCTTTATGTTTATGATAAATGTTTATATGTCATGCCATAATTGTATTAACCGAAACATTAGTACATGTGTGATATGTAGACAACAAAGAAGTCCCTAGTATGCCTCTTAAACTAGCTTGTTGATTAATGGATGATTAGTTTCATAATCATGAACATTGGATGTTATTAATAACAAGGTTATATCATTATATGAATGATGTAATGGACACACCCAATTAAGCGTAGCATAAGATCTCGTCATTAAGTTATTTGCTATAAGCTTTCGATACATAGTTACCTAGTCCTTATGACCATGAGATCATGTAAATCACTTATACCGGAAAGGTACTTTGATTACATCAAACGCCACTTGCGTAAATGGGTGGTTATAAAGGTGGGATTAAGTATCCGGAAAGTATGAGTTGAGGCATATGGATCAATAGTGGGATTTGTCCATCCCGATGACGGATAGATATACTCTGGGCCCTCTCGGTGGAATGTCGTCTAATGTCTTGCAAGCATATGAATAAGTTCATAAGAGACCACATACCACGGTACGAGAAAAGAGTACTTGTCAGGAGACGAGGTTGAACAAGGTATAGAGTGATACCGAAGATCAAACCTCGGACAAGTAAAATATCGCGTGACAAAGGGAATTGGTATCGTATGTGAATGGTTCATTCGATCACTAAAGTCAACGTTGAATATGTGGGAGCCATTATGGATCTCCAGATCCCGCTATTGGTTATTGGTCGGAGTGAGTACTCAACCATGTCCGCATAGTTCACGAACCGTAGGGTGACACACTTAAAGTTGGATGTTGAAATGGTAGAACTTGAATATGGAATGGAGTTCGAATATTTGTTCGGAGTCCCGGATGAGATCCCGGACATCATGAGGAGTTCCGAATGGTCCGGAGAATAAGATTCATATATAGGAAGTCATATTCCAAGTTTGGAAATGATCCGGTGCATTTATGGCAGGTTCTAGAAGGTTCTAGAAAAGTCCGAAGAAATCACCATGGAAAGTAGAGTCCCGGAGGGACTCCACCTTGCATGACCAGCCAACCCTAAAGGAGAGGAGTCCAAGGTGGACTCCCCTAGGGTGGCCGGCCAACCCACCTCAAGGAAAGGTGGGAGTCCCACCTTGGGTAGGACTCCCTCCTTGAGTAGGTTTCCCACATATGGGAGGTTTTAGTGTTGGGGTCTTATTCGAAGACTTGGACTAGAACTCTTGGTGCTTCCACCTATATAATGAGGGGCATAGGAGAGGGGGCTGATCACTTCAAGCCTCAGCCTTGGCCGCACCCCTTAGAGGGCCGGCGCCCAACTCCCCTCTCTCCCCAAACCCTAGCGGTCTTTCTCCTCCACCACATCCCGCACGCTTAAGCGAAGCTCCGCCGGATTTCTCCACCACCACCGACACCACGCCGTCGTGCTGTCGGATTCAAGAGGAGCTACTACTTCCGCTGCCCGCTGGAATGGGGAGGTGGACGTCGTCTTCATCAACAACCGAACGTGTGACCGAGTACGGAGGTGCTGCCCGTTCGTGGCACCGGAACCGATCGTGATCAAGACTTCTACGCGCTTTTGCAAGCGGCAAGTGAACGTCTACCGCAGCAACAAGAGCCTCATCTTGTAGGATTTGGAATCTCTTCAAGGGTGAGACTCGATACCCCCTCGTTGCTACCGTCTTCTAGATTGCATCTTGGCTTGGATTGCGTGTTCGCGGTAGGAATTTTTTTGTTTTCTATGCAGCGTTATCCTACAGTGGTATCAGAGCCGTGTCTATGCATAGATGGTTGCACGAGTAGAACACAATGGTTTTGTGGGCGTTGATGCTCTTGTTATCTTTAGTTGAGTACTTTGCATCTTTATGGCATAGTGGGATGAAGCGGCTCGGACTAACTTTACATGACCGCGTTCATGAGACTTGTTCCTCGTTCGACATGCAACTTGTATTGCATAAGAGGCTTTGCGGGTGTCTCGTCTCTCCTACTATAGTAAAGATTCAATTTACTCTTCTATTGACAACATTAGTATCAACGTTGTGGTTCATGTTCGTAGGTAGATTAGATCTCTCTCGAAAACCCTAAACCACGTAAAATATGCAAACCAAATTAGAGACGTCTAACTTGTTTTTGCAGGGTTTGGTGATGTGATATGGCCATAATGTGATGATGAATATGTATGAGATGATCATTATTGTATTGTGGCAACCGGCAGGAGCCTTATGATTGTCTTTATATTTCATGTTGAGTAGTATTTCAAAGTAGTTGTAATAGTTGCTACATGAGATGAACAACCATGAAGACGGCGCCATGGATCTTGACGCTACGCCGATGATGATGGAGATCATGCCCGTTGATGATGGAGATCATGTCCGTGCTTTGGAGATGAAGATCAAAGGCGCAAAGACAAAAGGGCCATATCATATCACATATGAATTGCATGTGATGTTAATCCTTTATGCATCTTATTTTGCTTAGATCGCGACGGTAGCATTATAAGATGATCCCTCACATTAATATCAAGATAATAAAGTGTTCTCCCCTCGTATGCACCGTTGTACAGCTCGTCGTTTCGAAGCATCTCGTGATGATCGGATGTGATAGACTCAACGTTCACATACAAGGGGTGTAAGCCATGTTGCACACGCGGAATACTTGGGTTTGCTTGACGAGCCTAGCATGTACAGTACATGGCCTCGGGACAACGGAAACCGAAAGGTTGAACACGAGTCATATGGATGATATGATCAACATTTTGATGTTCACTATTGAAGCTACATCATCTCACGTGATGATCGGTTTTGGTGTAGTGGATTTGGATCGTGTACCACTTAACAACTATGGGGGATGTTGTATTAAGTGGGAGTTCATTAGTAATTAGATTAAAACATGAACTAATTATCATAAACATAGTCTCGAGTAGTATTTTGAATTAATTTTGTAGTATTGGCATCCGTTTTCTACCATGCGCTAGTCTTGTAATTGAGATAGAAATACTGTTAAAATCTGACAAGAAACTTTACGGATTGGTACCGTATTGTTAAAGAATCAAGAATTGATTAAGTCCTATTGCAAACTTTTAGTAAACCTCACATTGTTGATTCAAAGAGCTATGGTTTCAATTAGTACCTAAAGTTATCTTGTCTCCGTGAAACTTGAAGTTCAAATCTGTTTGAAAAGTAAGGAGCTGAAAATTTAGTTTTCAGAAATAATCAAGGTATGAGATATATGTGATATCTAAGACCTTATTTCAAGATGATAGAATATAATTTGGTGAGACTACATGAACTCATAAGTTTTATGGGAATGTACGAAGGTTGAAAACGCAAGGCGTCACAATCCTCCAACTATTGGGGCACTAACGATATTCGCATATCCATGAAGTGACCATCCTTAATATGCACCGTTGCTAAGACTCGTCGTTTCGAAGCATCACGTGATGATCGGGTGTGATAGATTCTACGTGTGCATACAACGGGTGCAAGCTAGATTTGCACATGCAAATACCAAGGTTAAAACTTTACGAGCCTAGCATGTACAGACATGGTCTCGGAAAGTCGTCATGATATGATGGATAAAATTATGAGTGAAATTGTTCATCATATTACAAAGTTACTAATAAGTGAAATCTAGAACACTTTTCATATGATGATCAACTTCAAAGTAAGAACCTCAAGGTTATTGGTATTTGACCAACAAACCTAGAAGTTATTGATGTTGAAGTGTTTTTCCGAATAATGAGGAAAGCTAAAAGAGAAAGCTGCAAAAGATATTCGGCAAAAAGATAAGAAAAGACTAGAAAGTCTAGCTCGGTGTATATAAATGATATACATGTTATGGTTGTATTCCTAGTTAAGTCACACAATGAAATTCTTGGGTATTAGTACTATATTGGTTGGTATGAAGTGTCATACAAAACAACGCAATACAAGAATACAATGGCCTAAGTGACTGACAAGGAATATGATAAGAATGCACGTCTGGAACAAAATAAAGTGTTATTATGTTCGTCGTTAGCATTCTATCTAGCCCTTAGAATTTATAATAAAGAACTTAATAATTGTTATTTTGTTCTTGTCAAATAAAAACAATGAGTTGTTCAAATTATGACATTACTCCATGTACGATGGATAAAGTTATTATAAATTTTAATGGTGAAACACACATACATAACACTGACGCTAAAAAACCGTAAGGCAAATGATTTGAATTCCACTTATTTGTGGAACCGCCATTTAGGTCATGTTGGAAAGGAACGCATGAAGAAACTCCATGCAAATGGATTATTGGAGTCATTTGATTTATGAATCATTTGGCGCTTGCAAATCTCTTCTAAAAGGAATGACTGAAATACCGTTCATAGGCCAAGTTTTGAACGGGCAACTAACTTAGTGGAAAAATACATGATGATGTATATGGTTCACTAGACATAGTTGTGTGCGGGAGATTCTTCTACTTCATGAAAACTTCAAACAATGAATTGAGTATATATATATGGATATATTCGATAAGGAAGAAGTTTGAAACATTTGAATGGATTCAAATAATTTTCAGCATGAAGTGGAAATCATCGTAATAGAAAAGTGATACGTCTCCAACGTATCGATAATTTCTTGTGTTCCATGCCACATTATTGATGTTATCTACATGTTTTATGCACACTTTATGTCATATTCGTGCATTTTCTGGAACTAACCTATTAACAAGATGCCGAAGTGCCAATTCTTTGTTTTCGCTGTTTTTGGTTTCAGAAATCCTAGTAAAGAAATATTCTCGGAATTGGACGAAATAAAAGCCCGGAGGCCTATTTTCTCACGAAGCTTCCGGAAGACCGAAGACGAGACGAAGAGGGGCCACGGGGTGGCCAAACCCTAGGGCGGCGCGGCCCCACCCCCGGCCGCGCCGGCCCGTGGTTTGGGCCCCCCGTGCCGCCTCTCGACTTGCCCTTCCGCCTACTTAAAGCCTCCGTGACGAAACCCCCGATGCCGAGAGCCACGATACGGAAAACATTATCGAGACGCCGTCGCCGCCGATCCCATCTCGGGGATCCCGGAGATCGCCTCCGGCACCCTCCGGAGAGGGGAATCATCTCCCGGAGGACTCTACACCGCCATGGTCGCCTCCGGAGTGATGAGTGAGTAGTCTACCCCCTGGACTATGGGTCCATAGCGGTAGCTAGATGGTTGTCTTCTCCCCATTGTGCTATCATTGTCGGATCTTGTGAGCTGCCTATCATGATCAAGATCATCTATATGTAATTCTATATGTTGCGTTTGTTGGGATCCGATGAATAGAGAATACTTGTTATGTTGATTATCAAAGTTATGCTTATGTGTTGTTTATGATCTTGCATGCTCTCCGTTTCTAGTAGAGGCTCTGGCCAAGTTTTTACTTTTAACTCCAAGAGGGAGTACTTATGCTCGATAGTGGGTTCATGCTCGCATTGACACTCGGGACGATGATGAGAAAGTTCTAAGGTTGTGTTGTGTTGTTGCCACTAGGGATAAAACATTGATGCTATGTCTAAGGATGTAGTTGTTGATTACATTACGCACCATACTTAATGCAATTGTCCGTTGCTTTGCAACTTAATACGGAGGGGTTCGGATGATAACCTGAAGGTGGACTTTTTAGGCATAGATGCAGTTGGATGGCGGTCTATGTACTTTGTCGTAATGCCCAATTAAATCTCACTATACTCATCATGATATGTATGTGTTGACTGCCAAAACCCACCGGCGGGTAGCGGCCTTGTCAACACTGTAGAGCCGGGAAGAGCCTAAAGCTGCGGCTGGCTGAGACCCCTCCGAGCGACGGCCCGCAATGCTCTTCTGGTCACACGCGGCGTTGCTAAGTGCAAGGGCGTGCCACCTGACCTATACCTGGTCGGGGAAGGTGATGAGGATGCCTCGCTTAGTTTCCCGCGGGGCATACATGTAAACGTTAAATACGAGCCTCGATCGGCTCTCGGGTAATCTCGTGAATCGGCTCAAAGAGCCGATCCACCCATGATCCGTACGGGGTGCACGAATACTTGGTGGTCCTGCTTGATCAAGATGAAGCTAATGAGATCTACGACGATTTAGGGTTTTCACCGCATAATCGGATCATCCTACTCCAGAGTTGGGCCTTGCGGCCACGCACGGTGCTCGTAAGCCGATCCTAAACAAGGCCAAAAAACCAACATGAAGTTGATCCTAGGAACATCCCGTTTAGGACTTGCGAACGCCACCCTACGTGCCACCGGATCCTCCCCCTTTGTAAGGCCTAACTATTGCGGATATTAAACTAATCCTTGTAGAACAAGGAGCAATCGTAACGGATCGGATCTACTAAATAATGATCAAGCGGGGTGCCGCCCCCACACCTGAGATAGGTGTGAGGACGGCTAGATATGCAA
Source organism: Lolium rigidum (assembly GCF_022539505.1). Taxonomy (NCBI): domain Eukaryota; kingdom Viridiplantae; phylum Streptophyta; class Magnoliopsida; order Poales; family Poaceae; genus Lolium; species Lolium rigidum. The sequence goes on from NC_061511.1 coordinate 132,649,382, forward strand.
GGGTTGCACTACGTAAGCATGCTTAAACGAAGAACAATGCTAACCCTAACACATCTAATGATAACTACGTTGCTCGCCATCAAAAACGCTTCGATACGAGCAACGCATGAACAACGTGGGCTTGTGCTGCCTAGATCGCAAGATGCGATCTAGGAAGCATGTCGCTTACCTCGATAGAAACCCTCGAGACGAAGGAGTTGGCGATGCGCCGAGATTGGTTTGTTTTTGGGGTTGAACGTGAGTTGTTGTTTATTCCATAAACCCTAGGTACATATTTATAGTCCAGGGGACTTTCTAATGTGGGCGTGCACTAAACCGTGCACGAGATAAACTCTAACTTCTAAATCGATACACAATCTATTATGCTAAGATACACGGGCTAACTAGCCCAAATTCTCCGTGCAAGGCCGCTTCATAGATCTTCCATATATAATCTTCCAAGCCCATCTTGATCGCGGCCCACCTCCCGATCGCGGTTAAATCTCGGTGATAACACATGCCCCCCGGTTTTGGAAATGGTATTTCCAAAATCATTACGCTCCCGTCGGGTCATGTCGTGGCAGAACCGTCGCAAGATCCGTCACCATGATGACTTGCCTTCTCAACTTCTCCGCGTGATTTGGCGCTCTTTTCTCTTTCTTCCAAACACCACTTCCTCGAAGCTGCTGTGGCATTGAATTTTCGCCATCTCCCTTTTTATTTAACCGCTATGAACAGCTTCTGCTCTGCATCCTCGCATTAGCAGTCCAAAAGCCCTCTCCGCACCATCATGTCTTCTTCCTCCTCTCGCCCTATCGGACCCCTCCAGCCAGTCCTCCATGTCCCGCGAGCCGACGCCGGAGCACAACCCGGCGGCGGTCCATGCGGCCAACACCCGCCGCGCCATTGCGGCCGGGGAGGAGTCAGACCATGACTTCTCCATCTGGTCCGAGGACGACCAGTCCTCGACGGACGGGGAGAGCGACCTCCGTTTCCTCGCCGACGGGGAACCGGAGGAGGAGAGCGATGACGATCGCTTCTCCAGGGACGACTTCACCTCCTCCGAGGGGGTGATGGAGGAAGAAGAGGAGGAGGAGGACGACGACGACGACTCCCTCGAGGGCTACCCACCAGCCGAAGCGCCTTCGCATGTGGTGGGACGACGACGAGCAGCGACGACGAAGACGGGGATGAGGCCCCCGTGGAGGGCTACGGGAGTAGCGACGAGGAGCCCATCGGCAGCGGTGCCGATGAGAGCTCGAGGATGACGATGAGGGCGATGACGGCCCGTAGATAGGACCTCTATCATAGGGTCAGTAGTAGTAGATGGGGCAATGTATCCCCTAGTATTTCCTTTTGAGAACAATTCAGCTCTTTATGTAAGAAATCCCGCCTATCAATGAAGAACTGTTCCCCACTTTGATTTTGCCGATTTCTTCTGAGTTTTAATTGAGCCGATTCACCCCTCCTACTGACCTTGCCGATTCATCCCCTCCGCCAATGTGTAATGAACCGATAACAACGCATCGGTCCTTCAATAAAGCAATCTACCGGGCTCGTTGCCCCCCGAGTCTCGACCAATGCAAAACGAGAGACGAGGATACGCGAATGAACTGCGTAGACCCGGGCTTGATCGTGTGTGGGGAGATTCCTTATGCAGCATCGGCCGATTTGAACACAAATCGGCTTCTCTGACGGAAAGCCTTCAAGGCGAGCTGCCCCCGAGTTTCTTCGGTTCCTGTCGGCCAGATAGGCTCCTTTCCTTTGATGGACCTAATGTCATCCATCCTTGACCTGATCCGTCCGCCCATGCTGCTTCTAATATTGTTCTTGAAGAGAGGATCCGAGCTTCCAAACTGCTCCATTGAGGAGTTCCTTCATACAAAATCTCCCTTTGTGCTCCATTGACCCTCTGATCGTAACAGATTACTCCCCTTGAGTCGATGGCCATGCATCGGCTTTCATGTCCTTAAGTCGATGCCCGTTGCATCGGGCCGTGCTCGAAAATTTTCGAATTTTCACTTTTATTACGGCCGACACGTGCATCGGCCCCCATATTCCAATACCCATCAACAGAAGATGAGATGCTTCTGTTGCCCATATCCTCATATTTTATCTACCTGGGTGCCCCCCGAGCCGATTCTGTCAAGAAAATTGATGGTATCGGCTCTGTTGGATAACATGTTGAACCCAGGCAGAAAGGTAGGTGAGGATAATTTTGGCCGATTGCTGGAATCGGCCTCCACGTTGCTTGCTCGTTGAAGGTTTTGTAAGTTCCCTTCATAAAATTTTTTGGGGCCGATCACAAGGATCAGCCTCTCCTGGTTTGCTCATTGGTTTGATCTTGCTACTTGGTCGGAGCCGGATGAAACCAACCCAACCTCCGACTTGATGCGCTTGTCGTCGTCCACCTTGAGTGCTCCGTAGAGTCGTGGAGCGCTAAGCTCTGTCGGCAAGACGAGTACCATGTTTGTGCCAGCCGATGTCTCATCATCGGCTTTCCTCTCGCTTAGGGCGCCACTCCATTTTCCGTGGACGACCCTCTTCATCCAGGGTTCGCTGAACCTTTGCAGCCAGATCAGGCCGTGCCTTTCTTAGCGTATGCAGGTACAACCTTTCGGCTTCCTCCAGGCCGCGCAATCGCTGAACCCTGCGCTTCTGGGAACGGGCTGAGTCCGTCGAGGCACCACCTTGGCCGGTGGTACCTATCTTCTTCCACTTCTCCCTCGTCTTCTCGAATCTTCAAGATCCGCCCAACGAGGTGACTCAGCCGCGTTTGCTTTGTGGCGGGAGAGGCCCTAGGCGTTCGAACACGGACACGTTGGCTGCCTCCTTCTTTTTCGGATTGCATTCCGGGCAATTGCCGATTGTGGGCAATCGGCTCATTCCCGAATCCCAGCAGTTGTCCGAAGAAGGGGCGGTCCCGATGTCCGGCGTTGTCATCTTGCTCCCTGGATGCTTCCGTGGCACAGCCGCTCGTGCTCCTCCTCATCGCGATCCTGCCGACGATATCTTCCGGCTTCTCTAGCCGGACGATCTCCTC
>NC_061511.1:132652503-132704539 GCF_022539505.1 Lolium rigidum
AATAAGTAGTAGCAATGACACCAGAACGGTGCTTTGCCCGAGGACAGGTAAACAAGCGAGTTGTAACGCAAGGCAGTAGTAACGCAGTGAACACGTAAACAAGCGGCGATAAGCGATATTTAGGAACAAGGCCTAGGGATTACACTTTCACTAGTGGACACTCTCAACATTGATCACATAACGAATAGATAAATGCATACTCTACACTTTTGTTGGATGATGAACACATTGCGTAGGATTACACGAACCCTCAATGCCGGAGTTAACAAGCTCCACAATAATGCTCATATTTTAGTAACCTTTAGTGTAAGATAGATCAACGAGACTAAACCAAGTACTAGCATAGCATGCACACTTGTCACCTTCATGCATATGTAGGAGGAATAGATCACATCAATATTATCATAGCAATAGTTAACTTCGCAATCTACAAGAGATCATGATCATAGCATAAACCAAGTACTAACACGGTGCACACACTCGTCACCTTTGCACACGTGCAGGGAGGAATAAAACTACTTTAATAACACATCACTAGAGTAGCACATAGATAAATTGTGATACAAACACATTGCAATCTTAAAGAGATATAAATAAGCACCTCACTATGCCATTCAACATTGAGTAAGTATTCGTGAAATATGGCCTAAGAGACCCACACGGTGCACACCTTGTCACCTTTACACACGTGGGACAAGGAGTCTCCGGAGATCACATAGGTAAAACTCACTTGACTAGCATAGTGACATCTAGATTACAAGCATCATCATATGAATCTCAATCATGTAAGGCAGCTCATGAGATTATTGTATTGAAGCACATAGGAGAGAGATGAACCACATAGCTACCGGTACGGCCCCGAGCCTCGATGGAGAACTACTCCCTCCTCATGGAGCAGCAGCGGTGATGAAGATGGCGGTGGAGATGGCAGCGGTGTCGATGGAGAAGCCTTCGGGGGCACTTCCCCGCTCCGGCGGGTGCCGGAACGGATACTCTCGTCCCCCGGATCTTGGCTTCGCGATGGCGGCGGCTGCGGAAGGTTTACGTGGTTTTCGTCCAACGCCCGAGGTTTTTAGGTCAGGGGCTTTTTATAGGCGGAGAGGCGGCGCAGGAGGGCTTACGGGGGCCCACACCCTAGGGGCGTGCCCCCCCTTGGCCGCGCGGGCGTGTGGTGTGGTGGCCACCGCCCCCTTCTCTCGGCGGTTCTCGTGTGTTCCGGATGCTTTCGGGTAAAATAGGAACACTGGGCGTTGATTTCGTCCAGATTCCGAGAATATTTCGTTACTAGGATTTCGAAACCAAAAACGGCGAAACGGAACGGCACTTCGGCATCTTGTTAATAGGTTAGTTCCAGTAAAATGCACGAATATGACATAAAGTGTGCATATAACATGTAGATAACATCAATAATGTGGCATGGAACACAAGAAATTATCGATACGTTGGAGACGTATCGGCATCCCCAAGCTTAGTTACTGCTCGTCCCGAAGCGGGTAAAACGATAACAAAGATAATTTCTGGAGTGACATGCCATCATAAACTTGATCATACTATTTGTAAAGCATATGTAGTGAATGCAGCGATCAAAACAATGTATATGACATGGGTAAACAAGCTGAATCATAAAGCAAAGACTTTTCATGAATAGCACTTCAAGACAAGCATCAATAAGTCTTGCATAAGAGTTAACTCATAAAGCAATAATTCAAAGTAAAGGTATTGAAGCAACACAAAGAAGATTAAGTTTCAGCGGTTGCTTTCAACTTGTAACATGTATATCTCATGGATATTGTCAACATAGAGTAATATAATAAGTGCAATAAGCAAGTATGTAGGAATCAATGCACGGTTCACACAAGTGTTTGCTTCTTGAGGTGGAGAGAAATAGGTGAACTGACTCAACATTGAAAGTAAAAGAATGGTCCTCATAGAGGAAAAGCATCGATTGCTATATTTGTGCTAGAGCTTTGATTTTGAAAACATAAAGAGAGCATAAAAATAAAGTTTTGAGAGGTGTATGTTGTTGTCAACGAATGGTAGCGGGTACTCTAACCCCTTGCCGGACAAACCTTCAAAGAGCGGCTCCCATTCTATTTTATTTTTGGGTGGCACTCCTTCCAACCTTTCTTTCACAAACCATGGCTAACCGAATCCTCGGGTGCCTGCCAACAATCTCATACCATGAAGGAGTGCCTTTTTATTTTAGTTTTATTATGATGACACTCCTCCCAACCTTTGCTTACACAAGCCATGGCTAACCGAATCCTTCGGGTACCGTCCAACAATCACATACCATGGAGGAGTGTCTATTTTTGTTAATTAATTTGGGGCTAGGAATCCCATTGCTGACTCTTTTTGCAAAATTATTGGATAAGCGGATGAAGCCACTAGTCCATTGGTGAAAGTTACCCAACAAGATTGAAAGATAAACACCACATACTTCCTCATGAGCTATAAAACATTGACACAAATCAGAGGTGATAAATTTTGAATTGTTTAAAGGTAGCACTCCAGCAATTTACTTTGGAATGGCAGGAAATACCATGTAGTAGGTAGGTATGGTGGACACAAATGGCATAGTGGTTGGCTCAAGTATTTGGATGCATGAGAAGTATTCCCTCTCGATACAAGGTTTAGGCTAGCAAGGCTTATTTGAAACAAACACAAGGATGAACTGGTGCAGCAAGACTCACATAAAAGACATATTGAAAACATTATAAGACTCTACACCGTCTTCCTTGTTGTTCAAAACTCGATACTAGGAATTATCTAGACTTTAGAGAGACCAATTATGCAAACCAAATTTTAGCATGCTCTATGTATTCTTCACTAATAGGTGCAAAGTATATGATGCAAGAGCTTAAACATGAACACAACAATTGCCAAGTATCACATTACCCAAGACATCATACCAATTACTACATGTATCATTTTCCAATTCCAACCATATAACAATTTAACGAAGAGGAAACTTCGCCATGAATATTATGAGCTAAGAACACATGTGTTCATATGAACCAGCGGAGCGTGTCTCTCTCCCACACAAGCATGATGTAATCCAATTTATTCAAACACAAACAAAAATAGAAACAAACAAACGGACGCTCCAAGTAAAGTACATAAGATGTGGCCGAATAAAAATATAGTTTCAAGAGAAGGAACTCGATAATTTGTCGATGAAGAAGGGGATGCCTTGGGCATCCCCAAGCTTAGACGCTTGAGTCTTCTTAGAATATGCAGGGGTGAACCACCGGGCATCCCCAAGCTTAGAGCTTTCACTCTTCTTGATCATAGTATATCATCCTCCTCTCTTGACCCTTGAAAACTTCTTCCACACCAAACTTTAAGCAAACTCATTAGAGGGTTAGTGCATAATCAAAAACTCACATATTCAGAGGTGACACAATCATTCTTAACACTTCTGGACATTGCTCAAAGCTACTGGAAGGTAATGGAACAAAGAAATCCACCCAACACGGCGAAAGAAGCAATGCGAAATAAAAGGCAGAATCTGTCAAAAACAGAACAGTCCGTAAAGACGAATTTTAAAATGGCACCAGACTTGCTCAAATCGAAAAACTCAAAACTAATGAAAGTTGCGTACATATCTGAGGATCACTCACGTAAATTGGCATAATTTTCTGAGTTACCTACGAGAGAATTAGACCCAGATTCGTGACGAGACAGCAATGCTGTTTCTGCGCAGCAATCCAAATCTAGCATCAACTTTACCATAGAGACTTTACTTGGCACAACAAAACACAAAACTAAGATAAGGAGAGGTTGCTACAGTAGTAAACAACTTCCAAGACACAAATATAAAACAAAGTACTGTAGCAAAATAACACATGGGTTATCTCCCAAGAAGTTCTTTCTTTATAGCCATTTAAGATGGGCTCAGCAGTTTTAATGATGCACTCGCAAGAAATAGTAGTTGAAGCAAAAGAGAGCATCAAGAGGCAAATTCAAAACACATTTAAGTCTAACATGCTTCCTATGCATAGGAATCTTGTAAATAAACAAGTTCATGAAGAGCAAAGTAACAAGCATAGGAAGATAAAACAAGTATAGCTTCAAAAATTTCAGCACATAGAGAGGTGTTTTAGTAACATGAAAATTTCTACAACCATATTTTCCTCTCTCATAATAACTTTCAGTAGCAACATGAGCAAACTCAACAATATAACTATCACATAAAGCATTCTTATCATGAGTCTCATGCATAAAATTATTACTCTCCACATAAGAATAATCAATTTTATTAGTTGTAGTGGGAGCAAATTCAACAAAGTAGCTATCATTATTATTCTCATCAAGTGTAGGAGGCATAGTATAATCACAACAAAATTTACTCTCCATAGTAGGTGGCGCCAAAAGACCACTATTATAATCATCACAAATAGGAGGCAAAGTATCATCAAAGAAAAATTTCTCCTCAATGCTTGGGGGACTAAAAATATCATGCAAACCAGCTTCCCCAAGCTTAGAACTTTCTATATTATTGTCAACAATGGTGTTCAAAGCGTTCATACTAATATTACTACCAGCACGCAAATAAGATTTCATAGGTTTTTTAATTTTCGCATCAAACAATCCATGTTTTAAATCAGGAAATAGAATAAGAAGCTCACTCTTGTACATTATGCCAAACTAGTGTAAACAAGAAACAACAAGATGCAATTGCAGGATCTAAAGGAAATAGCTTTGAGCACACACACAACAGCGCGAGAAAAATACTTTACTCGAGACCGTAGTATGAGAGCCTTTTACCTTTCCTCCCCGAGCAACGGCGCCCGGAAAATAGCTTGATGTCTACGGGAGCTTCTATTCTTGTAGACAGTGTTGGGCCTCCAAGAGCAGAGGTTTGTAGAACAGCGGCAAGTTTCCCTTAAGTGGATACCCAAGGTTTATCGAACTCGGGGAGGAAGAGGTCAAAGATATCCCTCTCATGCAACCACTGCAACCACAAAGCAAGAAGTCTCTTGTGTCCCCAACACACCTAATAGGTGCACTAGTTCGGCGAAGAGATAGTGAAATACGAGGTGGTATGAATAAGTAGTAGCAACGACACCAGAACGAGTGCTTTGCCCGGAGACGAGTAAACAAGCGGTAGTAACGCGACAGTAGTAACGCGATAAAACGAGTAAACAAGCAGCGATAGCGATATTTAGGAACAAGGCCTAGGGATTACACTTTCACTAGTGGACACTCTCAACATTGATCACATAACGGAATAGATAAATGCATACTCTACACTTTTGTTGGATGATGAACACATTGCGTAGGATTACACGAACCCTCAATGCCGGAGTTAACAAGCTCCACAATAATGCTCATATTTTAGTAACCTTTAGTGTAAGATAGATCAACGAGACTAAACCAAGTACTAGCATAGCATGCACTACTCGTCACCTTCATGCATATGTAGGAGGAATAGATCACATCAATATTATCATAGCAATAGTTAACTTCGCAATCTACAAGAGATCATGATCATAGCATAAAACTAACACGGTGCACACACTGTCACCTTTGCACACGTGCAGGAGGAATAAAACTACTTTAATAACACATCACTAGAGTAGCACATAGATAAATTGTGATACAAACACATTGCAATCTTAAAGAGATATAAATAAGCACCTCACTATGCCATTCAACATTGAGTAAGTATTCGTGAAATATGGCCTAAGAGACCCACACGGTGCACACACTCGTCACCTTTACACACGTGGGACAAGGAGTCTCCGGAGATCACATAGGTAAAACTCACTTGACTAGCACAGTGACATCTAGATTACAAGCATCATCATATGAATCTCAATCATGTAAGGCAGCTCATGAGATTATTGTATTGAAGCACATAGGAGAGAGATGAACCACATAGCTACCGAGTACAGCCCCGAGCCTCGATGGAGAACTACTCCCTCCTCATGGGAGCGAGCAGCGGTGATGAAGATGGCGGTGGAGATGGCAGCGGTGTCGATGGAGAAGCCTTCCGGGGCACTTCCCCACTCCGGCGGGGTGCGGAACGGAGACTCCTGTCCCCCGGATCTTGGCTTCGCGATGGCGGCGGCTGCGGAAGGTTTCGTGGTTTTCGTCCAACGCCCGAGGTTTTTAGGTCGGGGGATTTTTTATAGGCGGAGAGGCGGCGCAGGAGGGCTTGCGGGGGCCCACACCCTAGGGGCGCGCCCCCTTGGCCGCGCCGGGGTGTGGTGTGGTGGCCCTGCCCCCTTCTCGGCGGTTCTCGTGTGTTCGGATGCTTCGGGTAAAATAGGAACCCAGGCGTTGATTTCGTCCGATTCGAGAATATTTCGTTACTAGGATTTACGAAACCAAAAACAGCGAGAGAACAGAGCCGGCACTTCGGCATCTTGTTAATAGGTTAGTTCCAGAAAATGCACGAATATGACATAAAGTGTGCATATAACATGTAGATAACATCAATAATGTGGCATGGAACACAAGAAATTATCGATACGTTGGAGACGTATCAGGGGTCGAAACTGCCGGGAGGTGCGGGGGAGGCGGATCTACGGCGCGGCGGCGAACTCGGGCGGGGGCGGCGGCGGTGGCGAAATCAATCGGCGGCGGAGCGGGTGGGGAAATAGAGGGCGCGGGGTGAATTTTCATGCCATTGGAGCTTCGCGCGTGCGAAAGATACGCGCGCTAGCTGCCCGACGCGCCACATATGGCGCCCGGATAGAGCAAAACGCAGCGCGCACCGGTTTTTGACGGCGTCGTCGTGAATAGCGCACCTGTTTTTTTTACGAATTCGTCTCCGTGCGCTACATACCGAGCGGTTATTATAGCGCGGACGCAAGATAACGCGTCTCGTTGGAGATGTTGGAGATGCTCTAAGATGTTGAATATAAATACACTGCCTAGTCTCTTTCCATCAGTTCGAAATTTTGGTTCAATTGGCTAGTGCAGCAATCTTTCATGGTATCAGAGCCAAGAGGTCTCAAGTTCAAGACCCTGCTCACGCAGTTTTAAAAACAAAAGAAAAAAAGATTCTGCGACCCGCACCGAACCCACGCTAAGGACTAAAATAGCCTAGACGTGAGGGGGAGTGTTGACATGCCACAGAGCATAGCTGCCTGGCACCATCGGCGTGAAAACAGAGGCAGCTTTCTCAACTCAAATCTATCGCTGCCTACACCGACTCACGGGCGGGAGCGCCAAGTCCCTAGTTGCCTGCGATGCATGGAGCAGTGTTTGCTCTGCTACACACAGCCCCCTTTTTTTCTATTCGAGGTCTATTGTATTGATCATATACAAGGCAAACAACACATTCTTCATAAACCCGATGATAAAGGGTTCACGAGTGCCCAACAATTTAACCACGAATGGCGAGAAGGAACACATGGTTTCAAGACCGTGTCAAGAACCAAGCAGGACACCAGCGAAACTCGACCAATGTACCTTTCCTCATGCGTTTAGAAGATTCGGCGAGAAAAAAGCAGGTCCTGATGGACTTGTGGAAGACGCCAACCAAGATGAATCCACCATGTTGCACATTGCACCCTCGAAGCCCAGAGCGCCCAACAGCGATAGCGCATCACATCGCTCTAGTCTCCCATTGCTTCATCGGCCTCACCCATAGAGGCCATCTTCAAGAAGATAACGACATTGTGATGCCGCCACCGCCTCGATCCAAACCGTACCTAGGGTTTTCCCCGGCAACCGAGGAGGTGTAAGGCATGGTGAAGGCCATGAACACGCCTCCAAGAGGCAAACGGCTTCCGCGAGGCGTCGCCGTGTTCAGCATACTGTTATAAAAGCGACAAGCAAATAACGAAGAACGAAACAAGAACACACGCGAGGGACACAAGATTTAACGTGGAAAACTCCTTCCAACACGAAGGGGAAAAACCACGGGCGCCGGCCAGACAAAACTTCACTATATCGGGAGGTGTTTACAAACGCCGTGGGTTATCTTATAATCGATCAACCCTAGCCGGCGGCTTACAAGATGTATATATAGGCGGTGCCAACGCTCGGCCCAAGCCTCCGGCGACGGGCCTCGCTCCGCTCGTCGAAGTTAGCCTCCCTTTAGTATATGAATTTGGATCGCAATACAACGGCATCAACCACGGCCGATTAGTTCTTTCGCCTCGGCCATACACACGGCGGCTCCGATGCGGCGGGCATCGGAGTTAGGGAGGCCGATGAAAGCCCCGCTTCACCTCATCGAAGAAAACGTGGTCAACATGTCGTCATGCCGCTTCCATTCGACCCGAGGTTCGGTCAGCGCGTAATGCACGGCCGTTTGCTTGAAACCTTGTGTTTTGATACAGTAGCTTCGTTGTAATTACTCGTGGCTACTCCTCTCTTTTTGGATGAGCGTGAACATGCTGGCGTCTTGTCTAAGATAGTCCTCGTACAACAATGTTCTCTGTCTCCTGGTACTACCATTTTGTTTTTTGGTTTTTGCTGTTTGATAATGCAAAGTAGTGCAGTATTTCGATTCGTTAATAACTCGTGTTAACTGGGCGCACATCAACCAGCAGAACCATGGCCTTGTTGCACGGCCATGGCGGTGGCCGCGCGTAGACGAACTTCCAGAAGCTTCTCTCGCTAGCTCGCTCTCTCTTCCGGTGGCTCGATGCGCTTCCGAGGCCGGCCGGCGTGCTGTGAAATCGCCAGGCTGGCGCCAGGTGGGCCCCGCGGCCGTAACGAACTTTTCACCTCGCGCGCGGCCGAACGCAACCAACCGAAATGTTACCAGCAGTTAAAAGTCTTGAATCGCCGAGAGGGACCCCCTGTCAGGGATAGAGTAGAATGGTAATTTTGCCCACGTGGACGCCCGGTCGACCTCGCCCCTCCCGGCTTCCTCGTCCTATAAACCCCGATCATCCTCCTCCTCCGGCCGGTCTCCGGTCTTCTTCCTCCTCCTCCCCTTTCACCACCCTCCACACAAACTAAGCGCGGATCGAAGAGCAAGCACGAACGGCCATGGCGGGGTCGAAGAAGGGAGAGGAGACCACGGGGAAGGCGAAGGCCAAGCTGCCTGCCGGGACCCGGAGGCCGGCGACGTCGACGACGGCCGCGCGCGACGCGTCAGCCGGCACGCGTGCCCGAGCGGACCGCCAGGCGGACCCTTCCTTGGCGGCGCGCACGGGGCGGAGCGCCGAAGCACCGGCACCGACGCCGACGCCGCCCAACCGCCGCGCTACGAGGGTGAGCGCCCTTCTTCTGCCACCAATCCTTACGTTGCCCACCACGTTCTCTCACGTACCAGGGGGCGGCCGGGCCAGTGGCTGCGGCGGAGGAGGGAACTTCAGGGAGTTCGACCAAGAGGCGGTCGCCCGTCTTCCATGATGATAAGGAAGCTATGGCGGCGGCCGCGGCAACTACGAAGCGCAAGAAGCCCCCGCAGCTGCAGCCTTCTGCGGTGACGGAAGCAGCGGCAGCAACGGCGGCGGCACTACAGAAGGCGAACGTGGCCCCGTCCCCGCGGCTGGTGCCTCGTGCAGCCGGCACGCGTGCCCGAGCGGACCGCCAGGCGGACCCTTCCTTGGCGGAGCGCACGGGCGGAGTGCTCAAGCACCGGCACAGACGCCGCCCAACCGCCCCGCTACGAGGGTGAGCTTCTTCTCCCACCAATCCTTAGCAGGTTGCCCACCACGTTCTCTCACTTGTCCTGTTCCGTTGTTGCAGTCACAGGGCGCGGCCGGGCCAGTGGCTGCGGCGGAGGAGAAGAAGCTCTGCACGTTAGGCAATCCGAGGAAGAGGCCGAGGCGGCCGTGCGTGTTGCTTGATGATAAGGAAGCTGTGGCTGCGGCGGTGGCGGCGGCACCGAAGGAGGCCACGAAGCGGCTGGTGGTTTCTGCGACGGTGACGGAAGCGAAGAAGGCCAAGAAGGCCCGGCTGCTGGTTCCTTCTGCGCCCGCGGCACGGACTCCTGTTGCTGCGCCGGCGGAGAATGCTCGAACCAACCGAGCAGGGCCGAGAAAGACGAACATGCCAGGGGCGGGCGACAGGAACATGGTCCGCTCCGACCAGACGCTAGAGGGACCCAGCACCAGGCTCCGCAGCAGCAGCGGCAGCGGCGGCCGCGCCCGTGACGAGCTATGCGAGGACTGCACGAGGCCATGGGTGCACGAGGTATACCTGTGCGATAGCTGTTACCAGAGCCGGCGCCGCTGCCAGGCATGCAACGACCGGCGCCGTGGCCGGTAAGCCGGAGCAAGTGCCGAACCTCCAGTCCTTCGACGCCGTGAAAGATAACCAAGTCGCTCGCCAGTAAGCTTCTGTTCGTTCGTGCCAGTAAGCCGAAACTCTTGATAATGAACAGTACTGCATTTTGGGTGATCTGTGCTCTAGAATGTCATCTCATGTAATCTGATTCATTAGCCGTCAGACTCTCGCCAGTAAGCTTCTGTTCGTTCGTGCCAGTGAGCCGAAACTCTTGATAATGAACAGTACTGCATTTTGGGTGATCTGTGCTCTAGAATGTCATCTCATGCAATCTGATTCATTAGCCGTCAAACTCTCTGGTTGACTAATGATATGCCATCTAGAATTTCATCTGAGTCATGAGCCTGCTGGTTGACTAATGGCATAATGAACATGGTCTCCAACTGATGAAAGAGGCAAATAGGAACCACAATGGTGCATACTGACCAATGCAGACAGCAGATAAGTAGAGATGTTTGTATATTGCATAATGTACATTCTTTGTAACAAATGTTCCTTGTCAGCATTAGTGTCTCCCTTGAGAGGTTGCAGTGGCCGACGTTGGGGTGTTCCATATGGCTCTGCTAAAATTCAGTGGAATCATGTTATTTTCCTCAGCATGGCCGGTTTGGAGATCAACACATGGCACGTGTAATTTGTTTTCTCCGAAGTGTCAATATCAATGGTGGACTCGTCTCATTTCCGATCTTGCTGGCTGTGGATTCCACTCTACTAGCACAACAGAGTTTGGTTCAGTAATCTTGAATTAGTTTCCAAGCCTCTGTTTTTTGGTCAGTTTTTCTCTTACTTGGTCACAGATTCAGTTCCAGTTAACCAATGCGATCTCATTTCTGCGAGTTGTCACTAGCATATTTACTGCTGGCTTATACCATATCAACGATTGTCCTGCCGATTCTAGCTTGCTAGATTTTCTTTTGAGACTTAGTTTCTTGACTGTGGATTTTAACTCTGCTAGTCAATGGGGGAGACTTGTATAGGATCTATCAATTGGGTGAGATCATAGGATCAACTCACATAAAACATATTTTTATCATGTGAAAAAATCTGAAAATAATATACAACATACCTATGGATTGTATCTACAACTCCAAAAAAATTCAGCTCAAAAATTGCTCTACACTTGAAGAAACAAAAAAGACAAATTCAACTATGAATAGTGTCAGATCTGATTGAATAGTAGTTTACACTATTCACACCTAAATTTGTCTTTTTTGGTTCTCTAAGTATATGTCGAATTTGAAGCTGCAAATTTTTAGTCTTGCATATGTAACATAGTTGTGCGTTGTCATTTTTTTCCATAATATTTGAACATGTTTTGTCTCTTCAAAAAAATTGATCTCATAGATCCTACCTAAAAGCTGATCCTACCCAAGTCTTCCCCTAGGTTTTGCTGCATAATGTTTCAACAAATGCTGCTCCGAAAAGTTCGAATCGAAGTCCTTACGATCCGATTCTTATCTGGTGTGGATTCAAATATACTAGTGCCATATAGTTTCATAAAGTAAACTTTAGTTAGTTGTTGAAGCTCCAAATTTTTTTTGGTCAGTATCAGAAATAAGTTCATACGGTCAGTTTTACTCATTTGGTCACATATCAGTTAAACCAAATGTATACTGAGATCTCGTTTTTGTGAGTTGTCACTTTTTCTTTGCAGGATGCTTTCATAAACCCAAAACTTAAATAATGAGTTGCCACTTGCAAATTTATTGCTAAATTCCACTAGTTTCAACAGTTTTCCTGCTGATTTTATCATGCTAGTTAGTAGGAGTACTCAGTATTGCAGTCTGTAGTTATGAAACAACTTAACTACTGAAGTTAACCGTCAGAATTAATCTTCCTACTGTAATGTTTTTCCTTTACCATATTTCTTGATGGATCATTCTGACTGGAGCCAGCTGGTCGACCATGTATCATCGATTTTTTTGGCCGTGTTTTCCACTGTACAAGTACAGCAGAGTTTCAGTGAGTAATCCTTAGTTCGTTGCTGAAGCTTCAGTTTTTTGGTCAGCATCAGAGATGAGTAGTATACTGGGATCTCGTTTCTGTGAGTTGTCACTTGCAGATTTACTGGACTATACTAGTTCAACAGTTTTCCTGCCGATTCTGGCGTGTTAGCTACTAGCCTACTGCGTACACAGCAGCGCGCTTTGTACATATGAAACAACTTAACTGATTGAAGTTGTTAGCTACTACGTAACCCAATAACCCATTGAAGTTAACCACCACAAGTAAACCATGGGGTATCCAATTAGTGAAGGAAGCAATAGGGAATTGGGAACTACAGTATTGCATACTGAGCAATATTTCACGCACTCCCTCTTTAACAGCAGATAAATGGAGATGTTTCTCTATTGTCAAAATTTCTGTGGCCCTTGAGACTGAGAGGTTGCGTCAGTGCGGGAGCTTGGGCCAGAACTGAGAGAGGCTAAATTACACTATTTTGGGCCAAATTGGTGGTGGGTGTGTGTGTGTGTGTGTGTGTGTGGGGGGGGGGGGGTGACTTTTATGTAGCTCCGCCAGTGCATACGGTTGTGTCAGTGAATCGTGTTATTTTCGTCGGAAAGGCCGGCTGGAGATCGATCGACACATGGCGTGTTAATTTTTGCTTTCCTAAGTGTCAAGTTCACTGAAACTAGGTGAATACCCGTGCGTTGCCACGATCTCTTTAATTTATTTTCTCATCACATATATAAATATAATGCATGTGCGTTACCACGACGAAGGGATGGAAACTTAGAGCATCTCCACTCGTCCCCCCGACGAGGCCCCCGGCGAGCGTTTTTTCCATCCGGACGGCGTAATTCGGCCCAGTCGCGCCCCCGGTTCCTCGTTTTCGTCCGGATTTGGGCCTAAATCCATCCGGCGATCCCACGCCATCCCGCCCCCCGGGGAGCGCTCGGGGACTCCGGACGAGTGAAAAGCGGGCGTGGCCCCAACTTGTCGGCGACAATGGCCTCCGATCTACGGCAAAACCCTCGTCTTCCCGATCTACGACAAAACCCTCGTCTTCCCGATCTACGGCAATACCCTCGTCGAACGAAAGCTTTGAACTCTCAAGTGGTGCAACATAGATAGATTATATATATATTTCGAATATAATTCGAATAAACATAGAAATTACATATAAAAACTTTAAAACTAAACTACTTCTTCTTCTTCTTAGAAGGCCCCGCCTCATCGTCGTCGCGGCGACGCTTCCGGCTCGTCACCTCCTCGTCGGAGGAAGTTGAGTCCTCCTCGTCGTCGTCCTCATCAGCCCTCTTCGTCCTCCTCCTCCTGCTCCTCCTCCTCGCTCCTGCTCCTCCTCCTCTTCCTCGGCCTCTTCCTCGGCCCGCTCCACGGCCTCTTCGTCCTCCTCCTCGTCGTCCCACTCGTCCTCGCCGGCCGGCGGGGGAATCGTCGCTGCTGGACGATGCGGCTGGATCCCACCAATGGCGCCATCCAGGCGGCTTCCCTCGCTGTCGGTGTCCGATGGCCAAGAGATATCGCTCATGGTTGACGGAGGATGGTGACGAGAGAACAGGATGAATGGCTCAGCCCGTCGAAAACCGTTTATGTAGGTCTCTCGACGAAAGAGAGCGCCGGTTGCTCTTCCGCGGAGTTCGTGCTCCATTACGGCGGTTCTCGCATCGAGGCCACTTCGACCGTTCCCGACGAGTCGCTTTCGGCTCTCCAGTCCACTTCGCGACGGTTCAATGCGGCGAGGGAACTCCGACGATTGCCCTTCCCGGTGACTCGCACCGTCGCTATGCACGCGGTGGGTGCGCGTCCATGGGCTCGCGGCTGGAAAAATGGGCCTCCCCAGGCCAAAAACTACATCCATCCGGCGCTAAATTTCGCCGGATTTGGGCGTGGGGAGCCCAAACGAGTGGGGATGCTCTTATGGGTCATGCTGTTGTTCAAACTGACTTCAGCATTTGTTCACTTACTGTAACGCTATGCAACTTTTTCTTCCTTTGTTTTCTGGTTCTCATGATGTATCTGTAATACACGCTATCCAGGCGGTGTTTGCATGTGAAAAAAGTTGACGAGTTTCAGAGTGCATTGGCACAACCAAAAGATGTACATACGCTGAGTTCTGAGTCACACTTGTGTTTACTTTACTAGATCAACTAGAGTAGCATCCGTGCGGGTAGACACTATATCTATATGTATACTGCAAGATCGGAGAGAGATCGAGAGTGGTATGGGAGACAAACCTTCTCCCTTCGAGGTCGAACCGTCGGACGCCGACATGGTGGCGGCGACGGATGGAGTGGATGAGCGGTGGCGGCGGTGGAGCTTCCCGTCGGCTCAGCGCTAACCCTAGATCGGATTGGTATGTCGGTGGGGCGTACGGCAAACGCGGTGAACCTCGTACTGCGAGCCGCCGGCCCCCACCTCTCTTTATAGCGCTGGCGACAGGGGCCCACCAACCATAACGGGTTGGGCATCCCCGATCAGGGCGCAGGTCAAAGGGGCCCGGTGGGCCGTTGGGCCCACTCGGGGAGAGATCAATCTAACATTCTCCCCCTTGATCTCAACTTTACTTTTAACTTTATACTTTCGCTTTATTCGTTTCATTTTAGATTAGTCCATAGGGCATGTTTCATCGTCACAGCTCTATTGCCGATAGAATCAGACAGCCACAATACACTTCTTTGTTTTGAAACAAATTCTTTTACTTTGGGCCTCTTATGATCCAGGATAGGTAAGACTTTCCCTTAAACCCATGCCGGCTACGTGCTCCTTGAACACGCTGGGTGGTAAGCCTTTCGTTAGCGGATCCGCAAGCATATCTTTTGTCCTTATATGCTCGAGACTTATAGTTTGATCCTGGACCTTGTGTTTCACAACATAATACTTAACCTCAATCGGTTTAGTAGCATTACTCGACTTGTTGTTGTGAGCATAAAATACGCGGAGCTCATTGTCGCGAGTACATCTTTAGTGGTTTGTCAATACAATCTACCACTTTCAAGTCGGGTATAAATTTCTTTAACCATAATGCCTGCCCCGTGGCTTCATAACATGCTATAAATTCTGCATACATCGTGGATGATGCAACTATGGTCTGTTTGGAGCTTCTCCACGAAATAGCTCCCCGCTGAGGGTGAATACATATCCAGATGTGGATTTTCTATCATCTTTATCCCCGCAAAATCTGCATCTGAATACCCTCTTATTTCTAGGGAATCAGATCTTCTGTATGTTAGCATGTAACTCTTTGTGCCTTTCACATAACGCAATGCCTTCTTTACCATTTTCCAGTGTTCGAAACCTGGATTTTCTTGATATCTACCGAGTACTCCGGTGATAAATGCCAAGTCAGGGCGAGTGCACACTTGTGCATACTGTAGGCTTCCAATAGCCGAAGCATATGGAACCGCTTTCATTTGATCGAGCTCGTATTGATTTTGGGGACTTTGATGGTTCCCAAAACTGTCGCCCTTGACTATAGGGGCAGGTGTGGCACTCGCACTTATGCATATTATACTTACTTAGAATCTTTTCTAAATAAGCCTTTTGCGATAGTCCTAATGCTCCATTGTTTCTATCTCGGTGAATTTCTATGCCCAAAACATATGACGCTTCACCAAGATCTTTCATATCAAAATTTGAGGACAAGAACTTCTTTGTCTCTTGCAGTAGACTAACATCACTGCTGGCAAGCAGAATATCATCCACATACAAGATTAGGAAAATATATTTCCCACTTTTAAACTTTGCATAAACGCAATTGTCCTCAATATTTTCTTTAAATCCAAATCTCTTAATTGTTTCATTAAACTTTAGATACCACTGTCTGGAGGCTTGCTTTAATCCATAAATGGATTTCTTTAGGCGGCATCCCATTTCTTCCTTGCCTTCCATGATAAAACCCTTAGGTTGTTTCATGTAGACATTTTCTTCTAAATCCCCGTTTAGAAATGCCGTCTTTACATCCATTTGATGCAGCTCTAAATCAAAATGTGCAACTAGTGCCATGATGATTCTCGAAGGAATCCTTACATGAGACCGGAGAAAATGTCTCATTGTAATCTATCCCTTCTCTTTGTGTAAATCCTTTTGCCACAAGTCGTGCTTTGTACTTTTCGACATTCCCATTGGAGTCATATTTTATTTTGTAGACCCATTTGCAGCCCACTTGTTTTGGCTCCTTTAGGAATATTCTCTAAGTCCCAAACATTGTTGGTACTCATCGATCTCATTTCGTCTTCCATGGCCTCCACCCACTTTGATGAATCCGGGCTTCTCATGGCTTCTTCATATGAAGTGGGATCACCTTACATATGAACTCTTTACGTAGTTGTAAACTTTGTAATCGATCGAAATGGCTGATTTTCTAGCTCTTGTAGACCTTCTAGGGGCCACATTCTCTTGAGCATTCTGTTCCTCAACTTGTGGCTCAACTTCGGAGGTGGTCGTTGTTGCTCCCTTTCATGCTCAACAAATGGTTCATTCGGCTCTGACGGACGGGTTCCGAATTTTCACTCATCGTTGTCATGGGTGGAGTCACAACAGGCGCTTGCACCACAATCGCAGGGATCGTCTGGTACGGGTGCACATGGTAGCACAAAAAATGGCTCCTGAGTCATCGGATTAGGTGCATGCACCCTCTTCTCCTCAAGATCAATTTTCCGAGCTACCATGCTCCCCCTCATCATTTCGTCCTCTAAGAAGACAACATGTCTCGTTTCCACAAACTTTGTGTATTTCTGCGGGACGAGTAGAAACGATAACCTTTTGACTTTTCGAGATAGCCAATAAAATGGCAGCTGACTGTTTTGGTATCTAACTTTGCGATATTTGGATTGAATACTTTGACCTCGGCGAGGGCTCCCCACACTTTCGGGTGGTTTAGAGAAGGCACTCTCCCTGTCCATAGCTCATACGGCGTTTTGGGCACCGATTTGCTTGGTACTCTGTTTAGAATGTGAATAGCGGTTTTTAACGCCTCAATCCACAATCCCAATGGTAGGGTGGAATAGCTCATCATACTGCGCACCATATCCATAAGGGTACGGTTGCGCCTTTCGGCTACCCCATTCTGCGAGGTTCGCCCGGCATCGAGTGCTGGCGACTATTCCAGTCTCCTGTAGAAACCTTGCAAAAGGTCCAGGGACTTGGCCATATGGAGTATGTCGACCGTAGTACTCCCCTCCACGATCAGATCTGACTATCTTTATTCTTTTGTCATGCTGATTTTCAACTTCAGCTTTGAATATTTTGAATTTATCCAACGCTCTGTTCTTTCTTTTATTGGATAAATATAACCATATCGGGAGTAATCATCCGTGAATGTTATGAACGAATCATAGCCATCCACACTTTTCATCGGAAATGGTCCACATATATCGGTGTGAATTATTTCTAGTGTTGCTGTGCTTCGATTCGCACCCTTTTTAATTTGCTTTACAAATTTTCCTTTAATGCAATCGATGCACTGTTCTATGTCTGAGAATTCTAATGGAGGAAGAATATCATTTTTAACGAGTCTTTCTATTCTCCCCTCGAAATATGGCCTAGGCGACAGTGCCATAATTTCGATGATTCATCGGTTCTTTTTCTTTTCTTTCCTTCTTTTTTCGACGAGGGTATTTGTTCATTCACTTTACACACGAACGTTACTTTTTCACGCAAGGACAATAAATAAAGCTCATCATGGAGTATAGCAACCCCAACATAAGAATTATTACACCATATGGCACATTTGCCATGTCCAAAATAACATTGATAACTCGTCTTTATCTAAGCGCGATACACTTATTAAATTTCGATGTATGGAAGGAACAAATAAGACATCTCTAAGCGTAATAGTCAAGCCATCGCCTAGCTCCAAGAGGACGTCGCCAACAGCTTCAACTTCGCTTGAATTCCATTCGCGACTTCAACGCATCCTTCGCCTCTTTTCATAGTCCTCGTCGAATGGAATCCTCGTAAAGAATTTGCAACATGAACAGTTGCACCCGAGTCAATCCACCAAGTAGATTTCGAAAACCGTGTATACGAGGATTCATTTACAAAGGAAACTAAGTTGTTACCTTTCTTTGCCATTAATTCTTTCAGCCAATGCGAGTCTTTTCTTGTAGTGCCCGGTCTTCGACGATGAAGGCACTCGGTCTTTGTTCACTCGGCGGTGGCCTCGTGCTTGGAACTTCTGCTGATGCTGCATTGGGGCTTTATCATATTGCTTTGAAGGAGAACCATTGTTGCTTGGTGTGAAGGGCCTTTTCTTATTGTCCTTCACATAATTGATGGTACCTCCATTCTGTGCCTTGAGTCTATCCTCCTCTTGCACACACATGGCAATGGTCTTTTCAATGTCCCATTTCTCAGGGCTCATGTTGTAATTGATGACAAAGTTTTCAAACTGTTGTGGCAATGAAGCCATCACCAAGTGAACCGAGAGTGCAGGCTTCAGCTCCGGGTCGGCATCCATGGGCTTCAGACTTTGCGGCCATGTTGCTCATCCCGAGGATGTGCTCCCCGATGCCATGTGCACCTCCGAGTATACTTTTACGTCACCGACTGCTTCAACAAGCTGGGTAGCATATGTCTTTGAAGAACCGATGAACCGGCTCTTTATCTTTCTAGGTACTCCCCAGCGGAAGTACACTCTGTAATTGAGCCCACTATAGCGTTCTCAACCGTATTCTTTATGAAAGCCATGCACTTTTTGTTGGCGATCCGCCACTTTCTGTTCTCTAAGGCGTAGGACATCTCCACGGGAGCATGGTCCCTTTTCTTTTGAGCCCATGCATCATCGGTATCCCCGTCGCAGCTCGACAGGGTCAGCAGGCTTAATGGGCTGCGGTGTGTCAACCACCCAGTCCACCTCAGCACACACGAAGGCGAAATCCACCTTCTTCCTCCATTCCGTGTAGTTATCCCCTCTAAGGGTGGGAACATCCTTGATGCAACTCATCAAGTAGAACCCTCCTGAAAACCACAAAGAAGTGAGAACAGTACAATTGCAAATTATAATCCAACGTTGGTCCGAATTAAAACATGCAACTGTTAATGCAAATAAAACTATATCACCGTTGGGCAGAAATAGAGATAAATGCACATATCATTGCTATTTGCAGCGGAAACTGTGAATTTAAACTTTAAACTTTGAACTTTTCAGAGGCATTTTCTTTACTTTTTAATTTCTGAACAAATATTTCGTTGGTCCTATTTATTCAGAAAAAACTAGACAAAATTTTGGCCAAAAATGACCCAAAACTGCCTAAAATTGCCTCTGTAATTAATAAAACTGTAAAAAACTGTAATTACTGCACAGCGCGGCCCGCGGCCCACGCAGCCCACCACGCGGTGCGCGACGCGCAGCCTACGCTGCGCCCACGCTGTGCGGCACGCGGTAACGCGGCGCATACGCTGCCAACTGCAGCGGCCCGCTCACGCTGCCGAGCCAGCGGCCCAGCCGTCGAAAACGACGCGGCCCGCCGCCGCGGCCCAACACAGGGCCTCCACGCGGCCCAGCCGCGGTCCGGCCACTTCTCCCACGCGGCCCAGGCAACGGAGCCCACGCGGAGACCGGCTCCTTACGCTCCTGGCCGTCGGATTGAATCCGACGGTCGGGCATCATTTTCGGTCGGTTTATATACTGCCGAAACGGCAGAAAACCTAACCCTAACCTCATTTTCCCCCCCGGCCTGTCTCTGTAACCCTCTGTGGCGGCGGACGGAGGCTGCACCTCCCGCCCAAGCACGCGGCCCGACGGCCGCCGCTACGGCCTGCCCGCCCCTGGGGTCTCTCTTTCTCTGTTGGGTCCGGCGGCGGCGGCGGAGAGCCGTTGGCTCGCCCCGCCCGGCGCTCTCTGCCGGCGACGGCGGCATGCAGTCGCGCCCCGCAGCAGCCTCCCGCGCGCTCGTCGCGTGGTTGCCGGGCGGCCGGCCGACGGCGCCGCCCGCCCTTCTCTTTCTTTCCTCCACCGGATCCCGCGCGGCGGCCAAGGAACGGAGGCAACCGTGGCGCCCTCGGTGCCTCTTGCCGGTGAGTGCGTCCATCCAAGAGGTGGGCGCACCGCCGTCAAGTGGTGCAGTGGTGGCTCTTTCTTTGCCGGCGACGAGCCGCAGCACGGTAAGCCGGTAGGTTTTCTTTTCTTTGCCCCCGGCTCGCAGAGCGAGTAGAGGTGGCCCTTCTTCCCGATGCCTCGGCATGCCGATGCGCATCGGGATCGAGAGGGGCGGCGCGGCCTTGCGGCGGCGCTAACTGTGCCGGCGAGCCCGAGGGCCTCTGCCGGTGTACTTTTCTTTGCATCAGGGAGGATCTAGGATTTCTCTTCTTTCTTTTCTACCCAAAAAATAAACACGAGATCTACATCTAGAGTGGCTCTGATACCAATGTTTACTTTACTAGATCAACTAGAGTAGCATCCGTGCGGGTAGACACTATATCTATATGTATACTCGCAAGATCGGAGAGAGATCGAGAGTGGTATGGGAGACAAACCTTCTCCCTTCGAGGTCGAACCGCTCGGACGCCGACATGGTGGCGGCGACGGATGGAGTGGATGAGCGGTGGCGGCGGTGGAGCTTCCCGTCGGCTCAGCGCTAACCCTAGATCGGATTGGTATGTCGGTGGGGCGTACGGCAAACGCGGTGAACCTCGTACTGCGAGCCGCCGGCCCCCACCTCTCTTTATAGCGCTGGCGACAGGGGCCCACCAACCATAACGGGTTGGGCGCCCCCGATCAGGGCGCAGGTCAAAGGGGCCCGGTGGGCCGTTGGGCCCACTCGGGGAGAGATCAATCTAACAACTTGGTGCTACTCTTCAATCTGATATCCCCCAATTCAATAACTATAGTTGTTTCTGATAATTTAGTTGTGTCAAGATATCAGCGGCTAGCACCTTGATCAGTGAGTGGCATTCTATCCAGTGTGGCGGCTCTCTTCTTATACTTTACCTTTAGCAATGGAATTTTCAGTGAAGTAATGATTCACAATGTCAGTAACAAAAGGGCTGAACAATGGCGCAGAGCTGAATAGAATAGAATAACGTAAGCTTCTGCCCTCCGTTCCGCGAGTGGGTGTTTCTTTAGAGCATCTCCAACTGGCGCGCTATATATCGCTACGACCGTGCTGTAAATATTTACCGTGCGTTGTCCTGACATTTCTCTACCGGAAATGCTAAACTAGAGCGCGTGCGCGGGTGCTAAAAATGTTCCTCCGCCGGACGCTCCAATATACAGCACGCAGCGTCGGCGGAAACTACAATCACACACAACTATGCATCAAATATGATCAAACAATCTTCACAAATTCACAAACAAATGTACTATTTATTATTACAACACAAGAATACAACAAATACATCAAATTGTTCACAACAACAAATACACCAAGTTTACGGATCAACATACAACAATACAACATAGTTTTGAAATAATACAAAATATAGTTTTCGAACAAATAAAACAAGTATGCAACTATTATTGTCCATGCTAATTCCACCATTTTTCCATGAGATCTTTTCAGAGCTCATCATGTGTTTCGTTGGAGCGAATGACATGGTACGACACAATGAACCGGACAATCCTATGTGCGGACCTCCTCACTTGCACGGGAACCCCCATCAACTCGTAGTGGGTATGATCCACATTTTTTCCACGATTATCCTCTATAATCATGCGGTCATGATATACCAAAGACACTCTTGGTCCCAAAATCTAGCCGACCCCCTCACAATGGTAAATTGGGCTTGCAAAATCCCAAATGCTCTCTCTACATCTTTCCTAGTCGCCAATTGTGCATTGTGAAATTGGGTTTGTTTCTTACCTCATGGTTGAATAACCGGCTTCACAAATGTTTGACACCTTGGATATATTCCATCGGCGAAGAAGTAGCCATAGTTGTACTTGTGGCCATTTGCTGCACTCTCTGCCCTAGCACAACGAAGTCGCCCGTTCCAGTGACAAAAAATACCTACTTAGAGGTGATAATTAGAGCTTTAATCGAAGAAAAAAATTGATAACGGCAAATATATACTGAAGTGAACCAGCTCATTTCTTACAAGGAGAAGCGAAAAAAACTGAAGGTAACACAGGACTGGCAATAATTAACTAAATAATTTGAAGTCGTGCCGTCGAGGCGGTTCCTCGGCAATGCCCACCATGGGGAGCTTAGGGTTGATGGAAGGCGACGATGGAGATTCCGGGAGCGAGAGAAGGCACGACGTACCCAGGTTCACGTCCTCGCGGTGGAGGATCGCTACGTCCTGCTAGCAATCCACTATATGGATATACTAGATCATGATAGCGCGCGTTGCAGCGCCCGTCCATTTTAATAATATTTTGAAAGTTGTATCATCTATGTGAGATGATATCAAATATTTATGTCATACCTTATGACCTGCATCACAACTGAGGATTTTAACTACAAATTAGTTAGCATAGGACATACAACTATATTTTCCAACCTTAAACATTACAAATTATACTTTATACATCAACTTTGATTATTACTTTACCCAATTTGAGCCCAGTACAAACACATACATAGTACCATTTGTCATATTTGAGAATTACGGCGAACATACAAAATAAGTACCTAAATTACACTTGTTCAAAAAATTGAGAGCATGTGATCCTTTACTCCAAGTATTGGAGTATGAGAGATAAACAAAAGGATGCAACAAGCACATAGTAACTATGTCTTCTATCTTCTGCTCTTCCAGTTCCGCACACTACTTCAAGTTGTTCAAGTGTATATCACGGTTTTCCCACCTAGAAATCAAAGTTCCCACAACAAATCAAAGAGAAATTGTACAATTCAAAATTTACCAGAATGACTAACAAAACATGCACATCATGTCAGTTAAATGACACAGGTCTACTGCTAGATCTAACAAAAAAAATGCTTAGCTAGGCAAACTAAGCCAAAAAAAAATGGAAAATAGCATAAACAAGCTTCACAAAAAAGCTACTACAAAAAATCCTATCCATACTCATATTTAAAATATTATCTATGGGATTTTGGGCATGATAATGAAAGCAAACCATATAGACTATGTTCAGCACATGTAATTGGAATATGTTTGGAATATTTAAACTCAAGGGTCCCTTGAAGTTTCAGAGAATATGAGTGTTATTGCATATCTTGCAGGTATCATCATACTTCTTAATTGATGGAATACATTCATTGGTGAATGAATGATGTATGACACTTCCTTGTATGTTCATATTGAGTTCAAAAGCTATTTCCCAAAGCAAGAAGCTGAAAGCCCTTATAAGGAGTTCAGGAAATAACTACACGGGATAGCTGAGTAAATATTGGTATGAAAGTGTTGTGATAAATAAAATGTCATGCATTTTAGTCAAGACAAAATATCAGACACATGATGTGCATAGATTTTGTAAACCACCAAAAGCTTTAGCATGTGAAACTGTTACACGACAAATCAGGAACAAAAAAATGCAAGGAACAATAGACCAACAAATTTGTAATATGATTGATTTTTGAGAGAGTGCATACCTTTTGTACATTTAGGGAAGAAGCAAGACAAATGAAACTGTGCACTTCTCTCCCATAAACACCACAAAATGGAAGGCACGAGCATTACACAGCCCAACACAAAAACCAGATCAAACTTCTGGAAATAAAGAGACATATACCTTGCAGGCTCGCAGTAAGTAAAAAAGACACAAACAGATGGATAACAATGAACCTCGAATATTTGAATAGCTAAGTGAAGCACTGTATAAATATCTCAATACAATTAAAATTCTGACAGGTGATATTCACTATCTCAATAAGAAAGATAGTTAATATTAAAATCAACTACACTCTGTGGTACCTAACTGTTCAAAACAACGATGGGAGTAGAAAATTTCTTACATATTCCTACATCATTTCTATTTACCTGTATTAGTCTCAGCATTCCAGAAAAAAAGTCATGTAATAGAAATTTCTTATATCTCCTTCCAATAAATGACATTGTTCTCTCACCCCTTGTCTGGTGAGCTACCTATCTAACAAAAAAAAATGATATCAAAAGAGGTCCACTGTCTAACGAACATAGAACATAATGATTTTCAATTGCAATTATAGCATTTAATAAAAAAACTTGCACCAAAATTTCAAACGATTCAATCATAGGAGAAAAATGAGTAACTTAAATTCTTCTTTATACATGATCAGTAATGCACACCATGGAAGCACTATGGCATCTAAATATACGGTGTCAACCTAGATGTTGGGCAGGCTAGAATTTCAAGCAAAAAACAAGAACTAAAGGCAAGCACAAATATCCAAGAACAGCCAAGAAAAAAATGTAAGAACAATATGGTGATCAATCTAATCCAGAAAATATGACGACATATGTCCCCTAGCAAACAGAAGCAACACATGTAATATATCGACTAAAGGTATCAGCCAACTATCTTTTAAATGTGCACAAACTGAAAACAACTGTCCCATTGACCCATTGCATACACGCTTAATTACTTGCAACTCTTCTTCGACAGCCTTCTCTTTCCCTAGACTGAGTTGCCCAATTTCGCACACGACCTAGATTATCAAAGGAACAACATGAACACCCAACATATAATGGCAAAAGGTAGTACCATGACTTCAGACACTTGAATGTACGGCATCGAAAAGATCAAGGCAAGACAAATGTTAGCACGAACAACGTTTACAAACAAATGATTTTTTTCTAAATTTAAAAGCAAAGTAGGGCAGAGAGTCGCTGATACTGCCAAGAACAGGCAAGATTCTAGATCCACCAACAATTCAAGAACATTGCAGAACTTTGTACACTGGTCAAAGCTCGAAGCACTCAGAGATTAAGTGAATAAGTATTTACCTTCTCGACATCATATTCTTACTAACCTGTAGCATGAAAGAAATACTCCAAGTTCAAATGCAATAGTATTGTCAGATGCTATAGTTCAGCCAAAATTTACATTAATTAGCTTCCCAATGAACAAAAATAAATACGAATGAATTTCTAAACCAGCCGTTGAAACAACAGTCTCATTTAGATTGATTGCATAACATGTATTTTATAGAGGTTGTACATAAGGTAAAATACAGCCGTTCTGCATACAAACAGTTTCCAACTAAAAATGTCGATCGGTTTCAACTGAACAACATTAGAAGTATTGTGCAATCTGTATGCAAACCTCCCACCATGGTCTGTATATTAGCACTGATGTAGTTGTAGTTGTCTCCAGGAGCTGAAGTGATGGAGAAAGGATGCCTAAACAAGAGATAAATTCCAATCACTACTCAGTGCACAATTAGAACCCAGGAGCAGTGCTAGCCAAATGAGTAGATGAAAATCCATTTAAATGGATAACATCCTGAACGCTGAAAATGATAAAGTTTCGACATTCTTGTAAAGAAAGTATGACACAACATATGCAAGAAAATCAACCGGATCCAGAGGCATGGACCTTGTAGTCGTCGATCACATGGACATTTTCCCAGGATTCTTCGAGCAGTCGAGGTGCGCGTGCTAATGCGCCATGACTCTCCAGGCAGGCAGGCTGGCATTATTGGTAATGAAGAAGACCGTTACGGCCACCCGATCCGCTCCCACGTCATCCTCCACGGCCGCTCCATGGCTCTTCCGGCGATCTTGAGTGCACAACACACGCCAAATTGCACATCGTCCGCCTAACCAGCCCAAAAATCCGATGTCAAACCTCCACATAGCAGATAGCTATGGTGAAACTGAGGGGGATTTACGGACGTACCTGGCGGGCGAAGTTGTGACGGGCTTGGTGCCTGAGGTTTGGCACTTCACCATACTTGTTGCCGCCACAGAGGGGGTTGGGCTTGCAGTGTGCTGCACCTACAATTTGTTGCGAGGTAGGCAAACGTATAGGAACGTACGTGTTTCGGTGGACGCCGCTGCTCAAGATCGAGGTTTGGGGAGGCGCCGTTGTTCGAGATTGTGGTCAGCGGCAGCGGTGGTAGGAGGGAGGCGGCGCGGGGGTACACACAAAAGGTTGGGGAGGGGAGGAGGCGCTGGGGCCTGGGAGCCTGGGATGATTTCTTATCGGCTTATTAGTTTGTCGATGGACCTACTACTTTGGTGGGCTGCAGTTCCGGAACGAGGCCCAACGAATCAGCAGTGGGCTAACTCGTTTTCCGGAGTAGAAGCCCTAAAACGGTTCGCTGAACCATTTGACGTGAACTGATGGTGCAAAAACGAGTTGCCGACGGTTTGGTACGAGTGGGTTGATCTGAAGCGTTGCACAGGCAGATCCAACGGCTGACGAGCCAAAATCGCTGTGAGGGCTCCTAGGTGGTTCCATTATACTGTTAACTAATGTGTATAGGGGGCCACCATATGCGTAGTTATTGTATCTAGTCTAGCTCTAATCCGCGGATTGCGATGTCTAGGCGTATCACGTCTATGTTTTTATGTTTATGAATCTATGCCGTAAGGGGTGCCCCTGCCTGGCTTTTGTAGCACCCTACCTTTAAATAAAGGTAGGATACCTGTGTATAGTGCTATTCCCGGAATCACTGATAGCACACACATTTCAAAATGTAGTAATCATAGTAATAGTATCAATATTACAACGTAATGATCCGGTACGATAAATAAAGGGAAATACAACTGGCATAGTCCAAATGACTAGCATTCAAATAAAGTTAAAATTGTCTAACACAACGGAAATAAAATAGCATGGAGCCTCCATCATCTTCATGTGCCACATGCAGACATGTTGGAATGCAGACTCGAGACCCAACCTAATAATATTCTTCAGATGAACCTGCACGTTTGAATATGCAGCCCCATGAATGGAGGTCAGTACAATGATGTACTGGTAAATGACACTTATTTGGTGGCAATTGTGAAAGACTAACTACATGATATCTGGCAAGTGGAGTCTTGGGCTAATTTGTATAAAGCCAATTTTATCCTATATTTTATTTAAAACAAATCATTTTGAAAACTTTGATTGATATTATAAACAGCCTCATGGTTAAATCCACCATGAGTTTTGAGGGGAAAGAAATCACATGGTTACATCCACCATGAGTTTTATAGAGTTGTTTACACCATTTTAATACATTCCAAAAAGGTGATCACATTCTTTCGTACAATCCCTGTCCAGGAGCTCAAATTGTCCATAACCGGGGACACAGCTAAGATCTTAGGTTTAACTCTCGAGAGGTTGTGCACTTTCACCTTACGACCCATTCTACCCAGAGAGAAGAATGTGACAAGATCTTTCAGAAGGAGAATTCAACCATACCAGCTAGACCCGTTCACATTGGCCGTCACCACATAAGAATGTCTAGCAAACAAGTTGAACCCCACCACTTAATTAATCCTGACAGAGCCCATAATACCATAAGGCTGCACTGGAAGCTATCCAAACCTGGACGACTTGGTAATCTTTTTGTTCCTGGGCGGCCAACCACAAGTGAAACTCACAGGCTTAAAACCCCTTACAGGTAGTAAACCCCCACACGATCCCCTGGTTAAATCCACCAGGTGTGCAGTCCAGAGCAACCACTCTACATCTGCGAACTCTCAGGTGATAACCCCCACTTAAGTCCACTGGTTAAATCCACCAGGGCACGTGGTCCTGAGTAGCTGCCCACCATACAACCATTCCACCCAGGTATTTCGTTGAGGTTGTTAATTTTCAATTTTCAAACACTTACAACCAAACAACGAAACAACATTGGCATTTGATGTTGCTAGGCAAACTAAGCATTTCTAACAGTGGGTTCAGTAGTGGCTACACACTACTTGGGTTGCTAGCATAGCATAATACTTTACTTTCAAAAACAAAACCCTACCATGCATACTAATTTTAAAATCACTAATGCATAATATAAAATAGGTAGGATTTGAATGTCACTTGCCTTGCTCAAAGCAGCCTGAACAATCGCAACAATCACAAGCAAGACCCTAGTCCTCCTCACAATCTAACAAGACGAACACAAGCCAAATAAACATAACATTCAACATGCACAACCATGGACATGTATGCATGCATGATATGCATCATTTAATTTCACACATGGGGATGATGTGAAAATGTTGTGTTGAGTGTCCTCTGGTATTTATAATGTTGGCAATGATCTCAGGTTGTATTTGTTTTATTAAGATTTCATTTATAGCACTATTAATCACCAGAACAATGCATAGACATCAACTAAAATAGCTACTGCAAGGTTTTATGTTTTGTAAAATCTAAACTTGACATATCCGGATAGGGTACAGTGATACGAGACTAATGCAATTGGATTCATTCAAAAATAGTTTGTAGAATTTAAATTATTGTCAGAATACTGATTTGAATAGATTTACAGAAGCAAGTTTGTGCATGTATTAACTTTGGTCAACTCTGGTTCCATGATGATCTACATGTTCTAAGGATTTCAGAGACTACAAATTGTAAATTTTGGCCCACTGGATTAATTTACACAAATTTTATAGTGACAAAGGGTTAAATCTCTGTTTTGAATTATGGTGCAAAATTCATCACAGAACATGTACTGCA
This sequence comes from Lolium rigidum, assembly GCF_022539505.1. NCBI lineage: Eukaryota > Viridiplantae > Streptophyta > Magnoliopsida > Poales > Poaceae > Lolium > Lolium rigidum. The sequence goes on from NC_061511.1 coordinate 132,681,170, forward strand.
TTGTTGCATGGTTGTGGTCTACAGGTTTCAGGCTTTTGAACGGTATAAAGTTTGTAAAATTTGGGCCTACAGTTGATGTTATATTGATTTTACAAGTTAGGGACAGAATCTAGCATTTAAATTCGAATTTAAACAATGTTTGACTGCTTTTGACTGGGGCTGCTGACTAGGCTGACACATGGCAGCTTCTGATTCGCCGGTACCTCTTCGGTTATGCATCTAATCTGCCGCGTCCGATCTAGATCCTATGGTATACCTGAAAAAGAAAAAAAAGAAAGGGGATAAGAGGAGAGGTGCTCACTGTGGAGCGGCGGCCGGCAATGACTCGACGGCGGCGCTCGGCGTTGCGGGCGTCTCCGGCGGCAGAGACGGGGCGGACGAGGAGCGGCACGAGGTGGTGGAGGCGATGGTGGTGGCGGCGCGGGCAGCGTCGGCCTCGTGCGGCCGGGGCGGGAGGCCTCGAGCGACGACAGCTCGGCGTGCTCCGGCGAGCAATTTAGCGGCCTGGCGGCGAGGATTCGCGTGGGGGAGTGAGGGAAAAGGAAGAGGGGGGTCGTGCCTTTATAGGGAGCTGCTCGGGTGCCGAGAGGGGGTCGTGGGTGAGTGGGGAGAGTGGTGGCCGAGCTCGGGTGCGGGCGAGTGGGGGTGGTGTCGGTTTCGGCCGGAGGTTGGGGATGAGCGAGCGCTGACAGGGTGGGGTCCAGGGGTCAGCGGGGGAGAGAGAAAAGAGAGAGAGAGGCGCGGGTGTGGGGTTGGGCCGTTTCGGCCGAGCTGGGTTGGCTTGGGCCGGCCCAGTTTCGGCCGTTGTGGTCCGTTTGTTTTGTTCTTTTCCTTTTTTTTTCCTTTTAGGTTTTCTCTCATAACTTTTGAACCATAGCTCCAAATGAGCTCATATCTTTTTTCTAAATATTTGTAAAATCCAGTGGATTGTTTTAGGACTAAAAGATACAAGAATAGATTCATTTGAAAAATAAATAAAATTAAATTTAGCACATAGGCTAATAGCAACATAATACAACTTGGGTTGATTTATTAGGGTTTTAACCTATTTGGGTTTTGTTTGTTTTTATTTGACTTTCAATGCATGGATGATATGGATGCAGCTGTTTTTAAAATTTTAAAAACTTGGGATGCTACAGACTAACCCCCTTAAGATGAAGCACGTCCTCGGGCTTTGGAAAGGCTAGCAAATAGGTGAGGGTGATCTTCTCAAAGATTGTCTTCACGCTCCCAAGTTGCTTCTTCCTCAGTATGGTGACTCCACTGAACTTACAAAATTTAATAGACTTGATACGAGTATTCCTTTCAGCTCTTTCCAAGATCTTGATTGGTTTCTCCTCATAGGTCAAGTCACTTTCCAAATGAACTTCCTCGAGGGGTACTGTATCCTTCAATGGGGGTTCTGACATCTCCGGATGACACTTCTTCAGTTGGCTGACATGGAACACATTGTGCACAGCTGAAAGAATCTCTGGCAGTCCAATGTCATAAGCCACTTCTCCTTTACGGGATAAGACTTTGAAGGGTCCAATAAATCTAGGGGCTAGCTTTCCCTTGATTCCAAATCTCTTGACACCTCGAAGGGGTGATACTCTGAGATAAACTCTATCGCCTACTTCATAGGAAACATTGATCAGCATAGCTCTTCTGCCTGGATTGTGCTATCTTCAATCTATCTTTGATCAGTCTAACCTTCTCTTAAGCTTCTTGAATGATATCAGGTCCAAACAAACTCCTTTCTCCTAACCCACTCCACAGTAGTGGTGTGGTGCATTTCTTCCCATACAAGGCTTCAAATGGTGACATCTCAACACTGGCTTGATAGCTATTGTTGTAAGAGAATTCTGCATATGGCAGGTTGTCATCCCAACTAGATCCATAATCTAGAGCACATGCTCTCAACATTTCCTCTAAGATCTGATTCACTCTCTCAGTTTGACCATCTGTCTGTGGATGAAAAGCTGTACTGAACTCCAACCTAGTTCCTAGTGATTCATGCAACTGTTTCTAGAAATGTGAGGTAAATTGGGTACCTCTATCAGACACGATACTCTTGGGTACACCATGGATGCACACAATGCTCTTCATGTAGATATCCGCTAGCTTTGCACTAGTGTAAGTGGTCACTGGCACAAAGTGAGCTACCTTGGTCAAACGACAGACTACTACCCGAATTGAATCACACCCGGATTCGGCTCGAGGTAATCCAGTTATGAAATCCATACCAATTTGATCCCATTTCCAATCCGGAACTTTCATTGGTTGCAACAAACCCGTTGGTTTCTGATGTTGAGCTTTCACCCTACTACATGTGTCACATTTGGCTATGTACTCTGCAATGTTCTTCTTCAAGCCATTCCACCAAAATCTCTCCTTCAAATCCATATACATCTTAGGATTACCAGGGTGAATGGAATATGGAGACTCATGAGCTTCTTGAAAAATCAACTTCCTTAGATCGAGGTCTTCTGGTACACAAATACGCTTCCCAAACCAAACAGTTCCTTGCTCATATTCACGGAACTCTGTTGTTCTTCCTTCTACCAATGCTTCCTTCAAGTCTCTTCTGACTTCTTCTATTTCTTTATCTCCTTTCTGGGTTTCTCGATTTTATCCATCAATGTTGGTTGAACCACTAGTGATGCTACAAAACCTTCCGGTACAACTTCCAAGCTGAGATCCCTAAATTCTTCACACAAATCCTTGGGTAACTCCTTGCTTGACAGACAGTTCACATAAGTCTTACGGCTCAGGGCATCAGCGACTACGTTTGCTTTACCGGGATGGTATTGCCAACTCAGGTCGTAATCCTTGATGAGCTCTAACCATCTTCTCTGTCTCATGTTCAGATCCTTCTGAGTGAAAATATACTTCCGACTCTTGTGATCGGTGAATACTTCACAACGCTTCCCTATCAGGTAGTGTCTCCAAGTCTTCAAGGCATGAACTCCTTGTGTCAACACACTCCCAAGTCCTTGACGTGATGCGTCACAGTACACTTGAAATTCTTTCTCCAGATCAGGTAGACACAACACCGGAGAAGACACTAATCTTTTCTTCAATTCTTGAAAGATGGCTGATAACCCACAAGTATAGGGGATCGCAACAGTCTTCGAGGGAAGTAAAACCCAAATTTATTGATTCGACACAAGGGGAGACGAATAATACTTATAAGCCTTAACAACTGAGTTGTCAAATCAGCTGCACCTAGAAAAGCACTAGTAACAGGGGTGATGTGAAAGCAGCAGTAATATGAGAGGTATAGTAACAGTAACACAACATCAGTAGCAGTAACACAGAGGCAATGGCACCAGAAAATAGTTGATACTACTTCCAATGACATATAGGACCGAGCGAGTATTTGATGATGAAAGATGGACCGGGGTTCCCAGCTATCTACACTAGTGGTAACTCTCCAATAACAAGTGTTGGGTGAACAAATTGAAGTTGGGCAATTGATATGATTGAAATAGCATTAAGACAGAACATCAAGTTTATTAATCATGTAGGCATGTTTTCCATATATAGTCATACGTGCTCGCAATGAGAAACTTGCATAACATCTTTTGTCCTACCAGCCGGTGGCAGCCGGGCCTCAAGGGAATCTATCGGTAATTAAGGTACTCCTTTTAATAGAGTACCGGAGCAAAGCATTAACACTTGGTGAAAACATGTGATACTCATATCTAAGCCTTCCCCTCCAGTTATCCCGATTCTTGTCACTGCGGGGCCTCGGGTTCCGGACATAGACATGTGCAAACAACTTGTAGATACAATCTAAGCAATAATTATAGAGCTTAAATCTAAGATCATGCCACTCGTGCACTAGTGACAAGCATTAAACACAACAAGATTGCAGCAACAATAACTTCACAAACTTTATAGATAGACTGACCATAATGTAATAATTCATCGGATCCCAACAAACACAACACCGATTACATCAGATGGATCTCAATCATGTAAGGCAGCTCATGAGATCATTGTATTGAAGTACATGGGAGAGATAATACCAACTAGCTACTGCTAGAACCCGTAGTCCATGGGGGAACTACTCACGGAGCATGATGGAGGCGGTGGCGTCGATGGAGAAGCCTTCCGGGGGCACTTCCCCATCCCGGCGGCGTGCCGGAACAGAGATTCTGTCCCCCGAAATGGAGTTTCGCGATGGCGGCGGCGCCCCTGGAGTCTTTCTGGAATATGATTGATTGATATAGGGTTTTCGCGTCGCGAGGAATTTATAGGCGGAAGGGCGGCGTCAGAGGGGTCCCGAGGGGCCCACCCCATACCTGGGCGCGCCCCCCTCCTTGGCCGCGCCGCCAGCTGGTGTGGGGCCCCCTGGCCCTTCTCCGTTTCTCCTTCGGTGTTCCGGGTCCGTCTCGGAAAAATAGGAGGTTTGGCTTTTGTTTCGTCGAATTCCGAGAATATTGCCCGAACAGCTTTTCTGGAACCAAAAACAGCAGAAAACAGGAACTAGCACCTTGGCATCTCGTTAATAGGTTAGTGCCGGAAAATGCATAAAATCATTATAAAGTGTGAGCAAAACATGTAGGTATTGTCATAAAACTAGCATGGAACATCAAAAATTATAGATACGTTGGAGACGTATCAATGGCTTCACAAGCATCAGTCCACTTATATTTCTTTTTTTTTCTTCAAGAATTCAGTCATGGGTTTAGCAATCTTGGAGAAATTCTCAATGAATCTTCTATAGTAACCAGCCAAACCTAAGAAACTACGGATTTCTCCGAAATTTTTAGGAGTTTCCCATTCCGTCACAACATTCAGCTTTGAAGGGTCGACGGCAATTCCATCCTTGGATACTACGTGTCCAAGAAATCCTACTTCACTCAGTCAGAACTCACATTTTCTAAACTTTGCATACAGTTTGTGTTCTCGTAGCTTCTCCATAATTATGTGAAGGTGTTCCTCATGTTCCTTAACACTCTTGGAATAGATTAGTATGTCGTCAATGAAGACTACGACAAACTTATCAAGAAATTCCATGAACACTTTGTTCATCATATTCATGAAGTATGACAGAGCATTGGTTAAGCCGAAAGGCATCACCGTATACTCATATGAACCATATCTACTGACAAAAACGGTCTTGGGTATGTCATGCTCTCTAATCTTAAGCTGAAAATATCCAGACCGCACATCGATCTTGGAAAACACAGTTGCTTCTTCCAGCTGATTAAACAAGTCATTGATCCTCGGTAGGGGATTTTTGTTTTTGATGGTTACTTCATTCAGTGAACGATAGTCCATCACCAAACGCTGACTGTTGTCCTTCTTCATAAAAAACAGAAATGGGGCTCCCCACGGGGATGAACTCTCTCTGATGAATCCTTTGCGCATCTGCTCCTCAAGCTGCTTTTTGAGTTCCTTCAACTCATCAGTGGACATAGGATAAGGTCTCTTTGCTATAGGGCCCGTACCTGGAAGAAAGTCAATCAAAAACTCCATATCTCTATCTGGTGGCATTCCTGGTAATTCCTCTGGGAAAGACATCTGGGTATTCTCTTACTATGGCCACTTGGTCTAGGCTAACCTCCTTAAGATGGTTTAGGCTAACTCCCTTAAGATTGTTTAGCCTAAAATCTCCAACATTCAGTTGGGATTTCAATCGAATCCTTTTTTACTTCAGGGGTAGTGACTGTGATTGATCTACTAACACAATCTATGGCTCCTCTATAGGTAGTCATCTAGTCCATTCTCAAGATAACATCCACACCTTGGTACTCCAAAATTACCATTTGGGTTGGATCTCGTCTTGGCGGCATTTGTGGTTGTTTTAGCATAGATGAGAAGCAAGATAGATAGATCTAGGGAATAAAATTACCTACCCATGCACAAACAAGTCACACAACCAAACAAAAAAAATTAAAAACAAGAATTTCCAAACTTTCTTTAATAAGTAATAAGGTTCAAAAGTACGCATAGTCTTGTTGGTACTGCCATACATCTGGTAGCAGGGCAATACAACAGAACATAACGGAATACATAGGATGTAAAAGGGGCCATATAGCGTCTCTTGACCGTTCCATAGAAAGCTAAGGAATATGACTGCTTGCTCGTCTTCCTCTTCTTCCTTGATGGTTTTCTTGAGTTAGGTCATCTAAGGAAAGATGGAAAACATTTTTGAAGATGGAATAGGTGAGAGTACTAGAAGTTTACCAAGAAAACATCTTTTTGATTGAAATAGTGAAAGACGAGATGTCTCCTAGAGGGGGGGGTGAATAGGCGTTTAAAAAACTCTTACGGATTTGGCTTGTAAGAATGCAGAATTAAACTAACGCTTAGTTTACAAGCACGACCCCTAAATATGCTAGGCTCAACTAAGTGTAACAATAACAACTAGAGCTAAGCAAGATAGGCACAAGATATATGAAGCACAAGTGATAGCAAGATATATGTACTTCAAGCACGATGGCTATCACAAGGAAAGTAAGCTCGGGTATAGAAATAACCGAGGCACGCGGAGACGAGGATGTATTCCCGTGTTCCCTTCCTTTGCAAGAAGGTACGTCACGTTTGGAGGAGTGGAGGTCCCATGAAGGATTCCCCAACGCCACGAAGGCTCACCCTATTCTCCGAGCCACACCCACGAAGGATAATGGCCCTTTCCTTATGGTTAGATTTTCCTCCACTCCGGAGATGGCAAGCTCCACGAAGGAGAAGCCCGGGCCTCTTCACAATCTTCCTTGAAGAGATCACCGGAGCACCAACCGCCAAGCCAACTAGGAGGTCTCCCTCCAAGAGTAACAAGCTCATGGTCTCTCACTCGAACTAATCGTGGTGGAGAGCTCAACACTATGCAATGATGCAAAGCAAGAACACTAGAGGTGTTCAAGTCCTTCACACTCAAATCCCACCAAAGCAACAAATGCTAGGATGAGATTAGAGAGGAAGAACAAAGAGGAAATCAACAAATGACTCCAAGATCTTGATCCAAAGGGTTCCCCTCACTTAGAGGAGAGATGGGTTGGTGGAGATTGTAGATCTGGATCTCCTCTCTTAGATCCCTCAAGAATGAGCAAGAATCATGGGGGGAATCAAGAGAGAGGGCAAGTTCTTCAAAGACAACAATGGAGGAGAGAGAGTGGAAGAACTTGTCCAGCCCAAGGTGGAAGAAGGGATATTTATAGCCCAAGAGCAAATATAACCGTTGGGGAAAAGTTGGGCTGAGTCAGCCGTCAAGGAGGGCGGTCAACCGGGCCTAGGGCCGGGCTGTCCGGTGCAGGACCCGGTCAGACCAGGCCACAGACCGGACCAGCCGGTCCAAACCGGACCTGGCGCCGGGTCGTGACCGGGGCGAGTCTTTGTCGCGCAGAACCTGCGCCGGGGAGGCCGGTCCACCGCCCGGTCAGACCGAACGAGGGGCCGGACCCGGCCGGTCCAAACCTGGCCTGTGACCGGGCCATGACCTGGACACTTCTGTGTCTTACAGTACATGGCCCGGTTGGCATCAGTCCACGGGCCGGCCGGTGGGACGGCCGGTCACGCCGGGTGAGAAACCGGGCCAGCGGGAAAAACATGTTATACAAAAACTGTGATAACTTTTGTGTCCGGACCCCCATTGACATGAAACCAATTTTGTTGGAAATATGGAGACTCATCACAGGATATTTTTAGATGTTTTTAGAGAGGAAGTCTCCCACCGTCAAGAAACGGTGAAGACGTCCAAACTCGAAAACGCAATAGAAGATGCATGCGGATTCCGTTTTCGATGAACTTGGGCTTGTTGTAAATCTAGCAACAAGCTCAAGAACCGCTCACATAGAAACACTAAGAAGCAATAGGGATATGCAAAGTATGCAAATGATTTATCTCCCTAAGACGATGTGATCAAGTTACCCAACCGAAAGCCCCTCTTGATAGTGCGGCTATCTATCCTATAATCCGGTCTCCCAACAACCACCTTGAGAACGGTAAAAGGAAAACCTAGCAAGGCCATACATTTGCCTTGCGCATCCCGCTTGATCTTGATGATAGCTCTTCAAGCTCCACTCAAGCCGGAATGCCTTACTTGATCATCGTTACTTCGTGAAGACTCACAAATGCTCCCCCATACACTATGATGGGAAAGCTCCATTGATGTACATCTTCACATGTCCATTATCATCAAATGGACGGCAAGCTTCAAGTATATGATCCTCTCGAGATGCTCAACTTGAACTTTCCCAACTCAACCTTGATGACGATCACCACTTGCCGTCATCCTCTCATGGGCATACCACGTGACTTCACGTGGCACATTCTTCATGCTTCATGTGTTGACCAAACTTGAATCTATTCTTCACTCTTTGTATTGGTCAACCTTGTATCTTCTCATGCTCTATCATACTATCTTGATGCCAATACACAAGGTGTATCTTTATCTTCATGGCATCCATACTTGAATCCAACACATGGAATACAAGTAGTACCTATGGAATATTCCTTCATATAAACTCAATGAAAACATTAGTCCATGAGGGGTTGTCATTAATTACCAAAACCACACATAGGGGCAATGTACCCTTACAAATAGGATTAGGCAAAATTTTCATCCTAGGGTCTTCCTATTTTTAATCCAAACCTAGGGTCTCGATCCTACATGCAACACTATGCTCTGATACCATTTTGTAGCACCCTACCTTTAAATAAAGGTAGGATACCTGTGTATAGTGCTATTCCCGGAATTACTGATAGCACACATATTTCAAAATGTACTAATCATATTAATAACATCAATATTACAACGTAATGATCCGGTACGATAAATAAAAGGGAAAGGCAACTGGCATAGTCCAAATGACTAGCATTCAAATAAAGTTCAACTTGTCTAACACAGCGGAAACAAAATAGCATGGAGCCTACATCATCTTCATGTGCCACAGGCAGACATGTTGGAATGCAGACTCGAGACCCAACCTAGTAATCTTCTTTAGATGAACCTGCACGTTTGAATATGCAGCCCCACGAATGGAGGTCTGTACAATGATGTACTGGCGAATGACACTAATTTGGTGGCAATTGTGAAAGACTACCTACATGATATCTGGCAAGTGGAGTCTTGGGCTAATTTGCATAAAGCCAATTTTATAGTATATTTTATTTAAAACAAAACATTTTGAAAACTTTGATTGATATTATAAACAGCCTCATGGTTAAATTCACCATGACTTTTGAGGGGAAAGAAATCACATGGTTGCATCCACCATGAGTTTTAGAAGAAATCACATGGTTACATCCACCATGAGTTTTATAGAGTTGTTTACACCATTTTAATACATTCAAAAAAGGTGATGAGATTCTTCCGTACAATCCCTGTCCAGGAGCTCAAATTTTCCATAACTGGAGACACGACTAAGATCTTAGGTTTAACTCTCGAGAGGTTGTGCACTTTCACCTTACGACCCATTCTACCCAGAGAGAAGAATGAGACAAGATCTTTCAGAAGGAGAATTCAACCATACTAGCTAGACCCATTCCCATTGGCCGCCGCCATATCCGAATGTCTAGCAAACAAGTTGAACCTCACCACTTAATTAATCCTGGCAGAGCCCATAATACCATAAGGCTGCACTGGAAGCTATCTAAACCTGGACGACTTGGTAATCTCTCTGTTCCTGGGTGGCCAACCACAAGTGAAACTCACAGGCTTAAAACCCCTTACAAGTAGTAAACCCCCACACGATCCCCTGGTTAAATCCACCAGGTGTGCAGTCCAGAGCAACCACTTTATATCTGCGAACTCTCAGGTGAAAACCCCCCACTTAAGTCCACTGGTTAAATCCACCAGGGCACGTGGTCCCGAGTAGCCGCCCACCATACAACCATTCCACCCAGGTGTTCCGTTGAGGTTGTTAATTTTCAATTTTCAAACACTTACAACCAAACAATGAAACAACATTGGCATTTGATGTTGCTAGGCAAACTAAGCATTTCTAACAGTGGGTTCAGGAGTGGCTACACACTACTTGGTTTGCTAAAACAAAATCCTACCATGCACACTAATTTTAAAATCACTAATGCATAATATAAAATAGGTAGGATTTGAATGTCACCTGCCTTGCTCAAAGCAGCCTGAACAATCACAACAATCACAAGCAAGACCCTGGTCCTCCTCACAATCTAACAAGACAAACACAAGCCAAATAAACATAACATTCAACATGCACATCCATAGATATGTATGCATGCATGATACGCATCATTTAATTTCACACATGGGGATGATGTGAAAATGTTGTGTTTAGTGTCCTCTGGTATTTACAATGTTGGTAATGATCTTAGGTTGTATTTGTTTTATTAAGATTTCATTTATAGCACTATTAATCACCAGAACAATGCATAGACATCAACTAAAATAGCTACTGGAAGGTTTTATGTTTTGGAAAATCTAAACTTGACATCTCTGGATAGGGTACAGTGATACGAGACTTATGCAATTGGATTCATTCAAAAATAGTTTGTATAATTTGAATTATTGTCAGAATACTGATTTGAATAGATTTACAGAAGCAAGTTTGTGCACATATTAACTTTGTTCAACTTTGGTTCCATGATGATCTACATATTCTAAGGATTCCAGAGACTACAAATTTGTAAATTTTGGCCCACTGGATTAATTTACACAAATTTTATAGTGACAAAGGGTTAAATCTCTGTTTTGAATTATGGTGCAAAATTCATCACAGAACATGTACTGTATTGTTGTGTAGTTGTGGTCTACAGGTTTCAAGCTTTCGAACGGTATAAAGTTTGTAAAATTTGGGCCTACGGTTGATTTTATATTAATTTTATAAGTTAGGGACAGAATCTGGCATTTCAATTCGAATTTAAACAATGCTTGACTGCTTTTGACTGGGGCTGCTGACTAGGCTGACACATGGCAGCTTCTGATTTGCTGGTACCTCTTCGGTTATGCATCTAATCTGCCGCGTCCGATCTAGATCATACGGTATACCCGAAAAAGAAAAAAAAGGGGATAACAGGAGAGGTGCTCACTGTGGAGCGGCGGCGGGCAATTGCGCGGCGGCGCTCGGCGTTGCGGGCATCTCCGGCGGCGGAGACGGGGCGGACGAGGAGCGGCACGAGGTGGCGGGGGCGATGGTGGTGGCGGCGCGGGTAGCGTCGGCCTCGGGCGGCGGCTCGGCGTGCTCCGACGAGCAATTTAGCGGCCTGGCGGCGAGGATTCGCGTGGGGGAGTGAGGGAAAAGGAAGAGGGGGGGCCTGGCCTTTATAGGGAGCTGCTCGGGTGCCGAGAGGGGGTCTTGGGTGAGTGGGGAGAGTGGTGGCCGAGCTCGGGTGCGGGTGAGTGGGGGTTGGCGTCGGTTTCGGCCGGAGGTTGGGGATGAGCGAGCGCTGACAGGGTGGGGTCCAGGGGTCAGCGGGGGAGAGAGAAAAGAGAGAGAGAGGCGCGGGTGTGTGGTTGGGCCGTTTCGGCCGAGCTGGGTTGGCTTGGGCCGGCCCAGTTTCGGCCGTTGCGGTCCGTTTTCTTTTTTTGTTCTTTTCCTTTTTCTCTTTAGGTTTTCTCTCATAACTTTTGAACCATAGCTCCAAATGAGCTCAAATATTTTTCTAAAAGTTTGTAAAATCCAGAGGATTGTTTTAGGACTAAAAGATACAAGAATAGGTTCATGTGAAAAATAAAATAAATTTAGCACATAGGCTAATAGCAACATAATACAACTAGGGTTGATTTATTAGGGTTTTAACCTATTTGGGTTTTGTTTGTTTTTATTTGACTTTCAATGCATGAATGTTATGGATGCATGATGTTTTTAAAATTTTGAAAACTTGGGATGTTACAGCTTTATATATCAACCAGACTAGGGTTTACAAGAGTCCCAGTAGAATTCGTATTGGAGTCTTCTTTCTTGTAATCCAAGTTGATATTCCTTGTAGGTCTAACTGGTCGAGTCCTTGCGGTGGTCCATCTTCATAATCTGTACCGGGTATAGCAATGTCGGGTACCCGAAGGGTAGTGCCCGTATCAGTAGCCCCCGAGTGTCTGGCCGAAATGATTCTTCGGGCAGTGACTATAGTCGTTATCATCCGAATGTCTTGATCATCCAAAGAATGTTGAATCTTGTGCTTGATGTAGAGTTGAAGTTATTTTTTATCGGGTGCGCGGCCAGCGCTCCCGATGGGAGTAGCCCCCGAGTCTATGAACGGGTGCTTGCAACCGTGCATAGACTCAAGTTGTACTACTTGAAGAGCTTGACGTTGATGTCGACGTCTTAAAATTATTCCATCATCCGATACTTTTATATCTATCGGGTCTTCAAAACGGTGCAAGCTTCGAGAGAAGCCGAAGAGCTGGATTGTTAGAACCTTCAGGTCCGTTCTTCTTTATCGATGAGGCTTCCATCTTTTTATCGGGTGCACGGCCAGCGCTCCCGATGGGAGTAGCCCCCGAGCCTATAGATGACTATGAAGTAGTCATGTATATGGTGTAAAATGCTGAGTCGAATATCATAGATTTCTTCGAGTTCCGAGAACATTTGGATGCTTTTAATGGTATCGATGATTTTGATGATGTTACAGAGGATTTGATGATTTTGATGATGTTACATATGAGTTAATTATTTTGATGATGTCACAGAGGAGTTGACGATTTTGATGATGTCACAGAGTCGATGATCTTGATGATGTCCCGGAGGAGTCGATGATTTTTTTGATGTCCTGGAGGAATCGATGATTTTGATGATGTCCCAGAGGAGTCGATGATCTTGATGATGTCCCGGAGGAGTCGATGATTGATCCGCGGCAACACCCGAACGTAGGGTGAACTGCAGGCCCGACGGACTCATTGCATCTTACTGAGCCGTGTATCTCTGTAAATCGTCGGCGGCAACACCCAAACATAGGGTGCACTACACGCCCGAAGGACTCATTGCATCTTACTGAGCCGTGTATCTCTGTAAATCATCGGCAGCAACACCCGTACATAGGGTGCACTACATGCCCGATGGACTCATTGCATCTTACAGAGCCGTGTACTTCTATAAGGGCACGTTTGGTTGCCTGCATCCCCCTTGGCTCGCATCGGGCTAGCAATTTTTGGCCCGTTAGGTTGCCTGGGCCAAGCCGTGTTGTTGTAGGAACCGCTTCTCAAAGCAGTGTCAGGCCAGGCCCTGGAGGAACGCTCGGTTCGGCAGTTTCCAGCGGTGCAGGCAAATCTCCACGCCCACTGATGCAAAGTGGAATCTTCAGCGCACGGGCGGAGACGAGAATGGAGATGGCGGGAGCTGCGGCGCGCATCGGCGAAAAGCGAAAAGGGGGCGGGAAGGATTCCGTCATCTCCCGCCGCTCGCCATGGCCTATTTCTACCCCCTCCTCCATTGCCCCCCAAATTTCGAGCTCCTCCTCCCATCGGCAAGCAGGTAAGAGGCGCACGCATCTCCGGTCTGTGACGGTTGCAGCGGCGGCGGCGAGTACATCTGGGCTACCTCCTGGTCCAACGCATCTTCACCTCCGGCCATGACTATAAGCCATCCCTTATCCCTGTACCGCGGTGATGTTTAAATCTATGTTAGGAGTTGTCAGATCTTGCCTAGGGTTTGGTCTTGTAGCAGGGGTTAGTTCGAATTGTAGTGAGCTATCATGATCTAGCTAGGATTCGAAATTTCCGTATGCTACTGCCATGATCTTGCCTAGGGTTTGTTCTTGTAGCAGGGGTTAGTCCAAAATGTGCTCACCTACCATGATCTTGCAAGGGTTTGTGCTATTCACCGTTGCAATGAACTGCTTGTCTTATTTAGGATGATTGTTGGTATGGTTTGTGCTATTCACAGTTGCAATGAACTGCTTGTCTGATTTAGGTTGTACTACGACGTGTGTAGAACTCTTTCTGCGATGAATTTAGCCAGGCGCTTGTCTGCGTTGGGGACTCTCAGATCCCTTCCCAAGTTCCCGATTTGCAGCCCGCGTATGAGTCCAAGGTCACCCGTCTGCCTGTGTCTGACGTGGTGGATCAGGTAGCGGCAGAGGTGGCGGCTAGGCTGGCCACCTCTAAGAAGAACAAGAACCGCAGGGAAGTGGAGAGGGCCTTGAAGACCGGGCAGGAAAGGAATGCCACCATGAAATGGCTTCCATTCATGTCCAGCTTCGTGTTGGAGAAGATGTGCGGCCTGATCGAGAGTGGAGTGAGAACTGACAAAGGCTTCAAGGAAGTCCATCTCAATACTGTGGCGAAGGGCCTAGCTGACCACTCTGGTGTGACCGTCTGCTCCACTCAGGTGTACAACCACCTAAGGAAGTGGAGGCAGAGGTGGCTCACCATTACCAGGTTCCGCGATCTAAGCGGTGCTCAGTGGTGCGAGGACACCAAATGCATCGTCCTTGAGGGTGAGCACTACTGCGGGCACGTCGCAGTGAGCACCTCACTAACTCAGTCCTCCTCACTAACTTTCTTGATCAGCCACGAGCAGAACTAACATGATTGTCCCTTCGTATCGTAGGATCACCCAAAGGACGCGGAGTTCCTGAATATGCCCATCGCCAACTACAACGAGATGCATACCATCTTCTCCTTCGGCCTCGCCACCGGCAAGTACGCCATGGGATCCAGTGAGCCCCTGGGGTCGGCTGCACCATCTCCTGCACCTGAGGATGCTGACACCCAGGAGTCAGACACGGTCAACCTTGATGCTGACAAGCCCACGGACGCGCCTGAGAAGCCGACCGTCGGCAAGAGGAAGAGAGGTGCCTTCGTGGATGATGAGCTGGTGGCCTTCACCAACATGACTGTTGCTGTGAACACTACAAAGGAAAACCTTTTTTTTGACAAATCACTTTCGTCATTTGAAGGCCAGTTTTCGTCAAGGATTACTTCGCGGTGACGAAATTTGATCGTCATGGGGTTCATCAAGGAAGCTCCGTCATAAAATATCGGGGTGACGGTATGCATTTTTTCGTCAACGTCAAATGTTTGATGGTGACGACCTGCAAATTCGTCAACATCGAAGGTTGATTGTTGACATACAGGTTTGTCACGAAAAATTGCAACTTTCGTCAATATCTAAATCTTGGGAAGTTTCTGATTGGTCCAAAAAAAAGCATACGTGGCCTTACATGTGGGTCCCATTTGGCTTCTGACAACATGGTCCGACGGCGCTGACATGGTGGGACCCACAAAATATTATGACAAGCTGGACCCACAATATTCTGACCGGTGGGATCCACAAAATTCAGACAAGTGGGACCAGGTTGTTGCCGACATATGAGTCCCAATAATGCTGACTGGTGGGACCCACAAATTCGACAAGTGGGACCAGAAATTGGTGCCACGTGGTTTCATTTAATAGTGACGTTGTGACATTTTCCGTCACCTTTTGAATTTGACAAAATTTGAGAGCATTTGAATTATTTGCGTAAATTTGGGAAAAAAACTCAGCGAAATATCAAAAAATAGACAATACATATCATGCATAAATGGTGGCACAAGAAGTATGTATGTCTCTCACAGACCGAAAGATTCATAAGAAAAATTACAATTGGAACACAAAGAAATTAAAAGACCTATGATTAATAATGTTGTAGGACGGTGGTGCAATAGATCAGCTTGCCCCGGGATTCAGACATGGATGGTGGCCGGGATGTCCTCAAGAGCAAATTAAGCACGGCATCCAATTCTCTCTCGCCTCTTGTCATAAGCCGTAGTCTTTTCTTCTTGGGCTTTCTTCACGGCTTCAAGTTCTTCCTCCCCGCTTCTTCCCGATCCCTTCAAATTTTTGATCTTGTTCTTGCAGCCTTGCCTCGCATCTCACCGTGGTACCTTTCAGCTCGCTCGTATGGAGTTCTGCTCTTGATCTGCCAGCCTTTGTTGTAGCTCTCGGATGCGTGTAGCTGAGACAGAAGACTTCCTGGAACTTGTTGCGACGCCCAATCTTGGTAGGAATGTGCTGTTGCAGGGGGGTGGATGGGCTTTTCTCGCTCAGAACTAGCTGAACAATTTGCAAATCAGTCAAATCAGGTTCATCTTCATTGCGTGGCGCCGTTTCTTTGCCACCATTTTATCCTACATAAAGATTACAATCATTGCATGGACAACATACAACACTGGATTATATTATATTGTGCTAATATGAAATATTTCTTACATATGCACTTTTTTGCTTCAGCACTCATAATGTTATCCTTGTTAGTGTGTGTGATTCTAAAAAATTCAATTGGAGAGGTTTCTTCTTCCTGCTGCTTAGCCTTTTGCTTGAAAAAATGTAGAATGCACATTACCATTGTACACTGTGTGTATGACGTAAGTATGAACCGTATGGGGAAATTCAGTAACACTTACTATAAGTTCCCAAAGTGAGCAACATAGCTTCGAGATCCAAGTGGTATGGAACTGCTTTCACAGCTTCTCCGTTCTTTCCACTTTTTACACACACTACCTATGTTCAGTACATGCATTTTAATTATCCAGATCGTAGAAATGTAAGAATTCGAAGAGTCGTTATTGAAAGGAGTAACGTTTATGTTCCCGGTACTTCTCATCAAACCATCTCTTCACTAGTTCTTTCCAGCTTTTCTCTTCTACATGATCTCGGCTTCTTCGGATATGCTTGCTCCAAAGGTGAGATTTTTAATTTTCGGCCAATACTCCTTTTAAGCCTATATCTGAACTGCCGAATACTAATTTGCAGCATATCAGTGCACACATCTTGAGCCACCTCATCATTTTTGTCCATACTAAACTTTCCCTGCAAAATAGTGATGCATTAATCAGTAGATTCTTAGATAGTTGATCATGTAGCATACTAACTAGGTTAAACCAAGATTGTACAGGACTCACCGCTACTGTATTTATAGCATGAGGAATGACATGTCTGAGAGTTTCATCTTTCTTGTACTGTGTCCAAGTGTGTTGCAAGCGGCATTTTCTCACTGGATGTGAATACCAACCTCACCGCTCAGCTTTGCTGACTCGGATATAATCCTTGGGTCTCCTGACACCAGCAGAGAATTCAATTGGCATCTTATTGCCACCATGTCTTCTTGTGTACTCATGTAGTCCATGGCCCATGGTAGGTCTGCGTCCACCTCTCTTTCTCTTACTACCGCCAGATGTTGTCAATATCTCTGAAATAAGAGATATGAAATGATTCTCTTTTATATGAAAATATGCGGTACAGTGTTTAGTTTTTACAAACTTTCATACCTTGCCGCTAAAAGTTTACAATTTGATTGTCCTCAGGAGATGAGTTGCTGCCTCCGGATGTCATGATCTCGGTTAGGTGAGGGTGCTCCTTCAGTGTTCTGACCAGCGAAGTGGCCGTCGGCTCATCGGATGACCCAGCTCGTGTTCAGCTTGTTGCCATTGATCTTGTTGCAATGTTGGATGGTGCAACTTCGTGTCCGGATCGCTTCTTCTCGTGCAACTCGCTGCGTAAGAAGCAACTATCTGCAAGCATAGTAGAGGCTACATTAGTAGGAAACATTTAGCATGTACGTATTTGCAAGCATAGTTCAGACATAGTTCCACAGACCTGAGCTGAAGTTTTGCCGACAGTGCGCTGATCCTCATCTGAATGAAGATCATCATCAGCGAGTAGCTATCTCTTCCGGATTCGGTTCGTACGAAGGGTCCTCTTCGACCTCCTTCTCTTCGCAGTCTGTGTCCTTTAGATTGTTACTAGTTCCTATTTGTACCCCACCATACACTAATGAACGTGCAAAACTAGAGAAATCTTGCCGATTTTTGTGGCCAGGTCCAAATCTTTCAGCCAAATTTTTTTCCATGCGTACTACATTTTCTTGCATTTGTTTCTCCTTGACAAGCTCATATGTCGGCTTGACGGGGTTTTCTGTCTGCGCTGGAATAATCGGAAGAGCGGAGCGTGAACAAAACATAAGAGGGGGCCAATTCCATAGAAAATAGCAAATAATTGTCTTTGCAAAATATTGTACAACAACAAATGATTGAAAACATAAGAGTCTACGTATGATGTCGGCGAACAAAACATAAGAGGGGGCATATGCCAGGCTAAGGGACATCATGTGCTTTTAGATATCTACTCGTAACAAATAATTTTCAATGGGATGCAGCCAAGTCCCTCTACTTTTGTTTGAAGTCGTAATTAGGATGCAACATTTCTACCTGATTAATCCCTTGTCTCAGTTACTAACGCACATGAGCACCAAAAGCATCATTGAGGTTACAAAATTAGAATCAGTAAAAGAACTTAAAAGGAAGTATGTTTTGTGATCACCTAGATATGGCTCAATTGTTTGGTAGTTTGGTTGATAGCCTTTGGACCTCGATCAACCTCCTAGATGTAGAGTTAATTGACACATGAGACTCCCTCGGACACCGACTTATGCATGTCCGTTGATAGCTGGTTTCGACCTGTTATTGGACAACTACCACCTCACATGGTGGATACTACCCTTCCGGTTGCTTGGCGGGCTTGGTATGCACGTAATGAGGTTACTCATGATAAGCCTCTACCCCTATTATTGGGTCTCACCGATTTCCGAGTGGATATATCAAGCTGATCGGGGATGTGAAGTCCATTCCTATAGAGAACCTAGTTAAAGGAAAACAGCCAGCCTTCACTAGTGGGTATGGCACCGAGTGCTGCCGCAACGTGTGACTCCATCTTTAAAGCCTTGGACTAAGCCACCGACTGGATGGATTAAGCTGTCGATTGATGGGTCTTATAATTCTGGTGAATTTGCTGGTGTTGGAACAGTTGTTGGAATTTGATCTCAATGTAACCCATGATGTCTAATAAAGTTCCTTTTTTACCCGCAAAAAAAAATTGACACATGAGACAAATTTCACAAGAAATGAAATTGATTTGGGAAACACGTGCAAACTAACTAGATCCATAGAAAACAGCAAACAATTGTTCTAGATCAAACTCTGGTCCCCTCTGAAACTGAGGAATAAAAGTCTGAAGCAATGTCGTTGTTCATTGTAGCTCGTCAGGCTGTTTTCGGCAACGGCTGGAATTAGTTCAGTTAAGTGTTTCGGCAAACAATTGTCTATGCAAAAGATTGTACACAGCAGCGGGATGGCAAAGATTGTATAGCACGGCATGATTGTCTCTGGAATAAAAACGATAAACCCTAGACGTATGATGTCTGGATTGGATCTATCAAATATGCAAGATCTAGATATAGGTCAAACGGGCGTGATAGACATGTAAAACCGATCTCTCGATCGAACCATCCGAAAAACACAACAACAAGCCGATCACCGACGGATTTACCTCGGGTTTCTTCGAGCCGGGCGCCTTCTTCGGCGTGTGTGCGCGATTTTCCTTCCCCCGACGCTTGACGACTGCCGGCCATGGCGACCACCGGCCGGGGAGATAGATGCGAGATGGAAGAACGTCCGGCGAAGACACCGGATCGGGGTGAGCACGAGAGGATGAGGTCGGGGGGGCGGGGAGTTAAGATGCTCGTAAATCATGCGGGAGAGGCACGACGTATATAAGGGAGGGCGAAATATTTGATAGGTGGGGTGCGCGGGAGGAGTGGAGGGAACAAAAATTTGGGCGTTTTGGCAGCTCGGCGTACTACAATTTGGAGGGAACAAGTTTTTGCCGTGAAAGAAAAAATATTACTCGGAACTGTACATGTATATTTTAATTAAAAAATGACAGAAAACGAGTAAAACACATAATAAATGCTAAATTCAATGTAAAATCATCAGTAACTAGTGGGACTGAGTAAATGTTGTGACATTCATGTGGAAAATTCAAATTTAATTTTTTTCATGAGGTTTGGTGTAGTTTGATGTGAATTTACACAAGTGAGGGCATTTTCGGCATAACGGTTGAATCGTCGACCCCGGAAGTTGTAAAACCTTTTGCATGTGAGGTATATGTGAGAACACATCCCACATATACATGTTATTATTCACACATGTGAGATTTTGTCTGAAAACACTTGTGAAACCTCATGTTGGTTGGGTCGATCCATGTGTGGACCCACATCGATCATGTCGGTGAAGGGCTCATTTTCAAGCAAGCTGCACTTCAAAGACTCAGATTGAGCTGCAAATTTTTGTGAGTGGTCATGAAGGGTAGGTATGTGTGTCTGAGGAGTTTCAGATTTTTCTGACAATTTTAGGTGTTTGTTTATTTTTTTAATTAGAAAATGACAGAAAACGAGTAAAACTCATAATAAATGCTAAATTCAATGTAAAATCATCAGTAACTAGTGGGACTGAGTAAATGTTGTGACATTCATGTGGAAAATTCAAATTTAATTTTTTCATGAGGTTTGGTGTAGTTTGATGTGAATTTACACAAGTGAGGGCATTTTCGGCATTGGGAAAATTGGGAGCACGTGTCTGGTCTCATTTGGCGTCACCACATTACTCCTACAACAGTAGTTTCACTTCGAAAAGGTTTGACAACCTCTTAGTGCAATGAGGTCAACCTAGGTTTGACCAAACACTCAAAATTTCATATAAAATTGAAAATTTGTTGAAATCTTTCCAAACCTTGTGTATTGGCCAATGTGTGGCTAACACTTTCCATGGAAAATAACAAACTAGAAAAAAATTGTTTCCCTACCAAAGCACTCACAAAAGTGAGGTGCGTAGTGAAAGATTATGCCCGTCTACCTCGAACGGGTAGTTCTTGACCATTTTTTGAGGTAGCTAACTTGAAATGGACTGAAATTTGGCACAAGGGTGCATCAACATGTGGGTAATGACACTAGCATGCTATCTTGGCAGTTTGATTTGAAAATTTTAAAAAATTCATCCCCTAAACTCAAGAAGAGGCATCACTTGTGAAGCATGTACATCTTAGGGTATTGGGAAAATTGGGAGCACGTGTTGGTCCGATTTGGCATCACCACATTACCCTAGAACAGAAGTTTCACTTTGAAAAAAGTTTGACAACCTCTTAGTACAATGAGGTCAACCTAGGTTTGACCAAACACTCAAAATTCCAGCCCTAATCATGGTATGAAATTCTTAGAAATTTGAAAGAATTTACATACTCGATTCATTTTTTTTATTTCTTTCTTACTTTCTTCGTATGGAGACTCCATGTTAAAGGTGGGAAAGGTTTGTAAACAAATATCCTTCTGTATGTGTGATCACTAATTCATATTTCAAATATTTTATAGTTTTTAATACCCATACTGAAAATTCTGTGCCTGCCCATCCGTCATGCGTGGGACCCATGTCAAAGTAATGGGAAAGTGGACTGACTACATGCAGGAATCCACGTTTTCACACGCACGCGTCGACGGAGGAACCCAAACGGCAGCACTCTATCGTATATCCATCGGCCCCATCGTCTCTCCCACCCGCAACTTCTATTCCCCAATCTCCGGCGAAAACCCCGCTTGCACCTCCACCAGCCGCACCACCGACCTCCCCTTCCACCAAAGATCCCGAAGATGAAGCGTGTTCGCGGAGACGAGCCGGAGGCGAGTGCGGTCGTCAACGTCGACAGAGGCGAAGGCGATGCTCCGGTAGTAGTCGACGCCGCGGAGGCGGGATCTTCTTCCGGAACTAGAGCCGCTCTTCGCCGCGCCATGACCGTGGAGGGCTCCGCCCAACCGGCCGTGGTCGCCGTCGCTATGAGGCCAAGGGAGACGTCCTCGCTTCCGCGGCACAAGCAGATGACCAGGGCTTCGATCCGAATGACCCGTTCTACCGCCACTCCAAGCAGTACCGCGAGCTATATGGCCCCAGAGAGTGCGACGAGTTCGAAGAGGAGGCCTCCGACAACTGCAGCGAGGTACTCTACTATTCCGATCGATCCCCCGTTATTCTTGATCTTACCGTTCACCATAGGGTTTTCTCATAGGGTAGATTGATTTGCCCTGTCTCGCTACTTCTTGTACAAACCGATGATTCCGGGGTTCTTACTCATCTGATTTATGGTTTGTAGTTACTAGATTTGTAATATTTGATGCACATCTTGATTCAACTCGTACCAAAGTATCAACCAAATGATTTATGGTACCATGAATATTCATGCATGTTTCAAATTAGTAGATGACACTTATCTTAATTAGGTCATGATTCCTTTTGTGTGATGAATCATACCTGCTTAGTGTAATGCTCACCGCATTTCAAACTTAAATTCATCCGAATATGAATCATACCAGAGTGATTATGATTACAAGAATTATATTATAGGTACTATTAATTGATCTGATCCATGGATTTTATAATCACCATTTGTCTTAAACTGGTGCTTATTTATACGATGAAACCATAGTGTGTACATCATTTTTATTTAGGGAACAAATGAATGATCGATGCATGTAATTTATGACCACCATTTTTCTTGAATTCCTGCTTATTGACGCCATGAATCCATATTGCTTTATGAATCAGTACATCTTCAGGGAACAAATGATTGATCCCTGATCCATGAAATTTATAATCACCATTTTCTCTTAAATTGGTGCTTAGTTATATTACTGAAATAATGATTGGACTACCCATGAACAATTTGTGACAACAGTTTAAATTGGTGCTTATTTATATTAGTGAACTAATTATCTATGGTTGGATCTAGATCATAAATGTTGATTCTACATGATGATTAATTCTTAATAATGTTCATACAAAAATATTTAATGCTTGAATTGTATTTCAGTTAATTTCCTTCTCTCACTTCTTCTTTACTTTCAAAATCGCAGGAAGACTCGAGGACGTTGACAGCGACAAGGAGGACCGGGACCGGAAGAGCCGCTTCGTTCGAAGAAGCCGAAGACCGGCCGGATCCCTTTCCGTCGGAACGGAAAGCCTAATTGCCCATTCTCGCGGCAGTGGTTTTCCCGAACGATATTGAGTGTCCGATCCCGCACGCGACGGGAGTTGGAAAAGGTAGCGCGCACAAGCACAAGGCTGCTAGCAAGGCGAAGCACGCTGGCTTTGGCAAGTTCCTCGTGGACTACGTCAAGACCGGCCTCATCCCGCTCGTCGGTCCAGCCTGTTGGCCCTCATGTTCTCCACTAAATTTAGTTTCGTTTAGTTGTTCCCCTGGAGGTTCATGGTTAAACTATGTCATGTTTCAAATACTATGTTCTACTTTTGTTATTTGGAACCTGGGCAATCATACCCAGTTGTTTAAGACTATGTCATGTTTATATGTTGTTTGCTGTTGCAGAAGCATTACTGCTGCACATGTTATCTCTTTTTTCATGTTGATGCACGCTGCATTTGTGTAGATGCTTTATTCTGTAGCTAAGCAAGTTTCGAGTTAATTTCGACTACCAATGTTTGGCTACACAAGAGTTGTGTAGATTACATATCCCTTTGTCCCACAAGTTTACTTCTTTTATGTCTCCTTTTTTGCGACTTGTAGTTGTTGTTGTTAGTTTCAAGTTTTGTTTTCATAAATACAATCTGTCTTGGTAATCAGCAAAATTGAAACCTCACAGGAGAAT
>NC_061511.1:132704639-132718505 GCF_022539505.1 Lolium rigidum
GGCGTTGGACGAAAACCACGTAAACCTTCCGCAGCCGCCGCCATCGCGAAGCCAAGATCCGGGGGACAGAGAGTATCTGTCCCGGCACCCCGCCGGAGCGGGGAAGTGCCCCCGAAGGCTTCTCCATCGACACCGCTGCCATCTCCACCGCCATCTTCATCACCGCTCGCTGCTCCATGAGGAGTGGAGTAGTTCTCCATCGAGGCTCTGGGCTGTACCTGTGAGCTATGTGGTTCATCTCTCTCCTATGTGCTTCAATACAATAATCTCATGAGCTGCCTTACATGATTGAGATTCATATGATGATGCTTGTAATCTAGATGTCACTATGCTAGTCAAGTGAGTTTTACCTATGTGATCTCCGGAGACTCCTTGTCCCACGTGTGTAAAGGTGACAAAGCGTGTGCACCGTGTGGGTCTCTTAGGCCATATTTCACGAATACTTACTCAATGTTGAATGGCATAGTGAGGTGCTTATTTATATCTCTTTAAGATTGCAATGTGTTTGTATCACAATTTATCTATGTGCTACTCTAGTGATGTGTTATTAAAGTAGTTTTATTCCTCCCCGCACGTGTGCAAAGGTGACGGTGTGTGCACCGTGTTAGTACTTGGTTTATGCTATGATCATGATCTCTTGTAGATTGCGAAGTTAACTATTGCTATGATAATATTGATGTGATCTATTCCTCCTACATATGCATGAAGGTGACAAGTGTGCATGCTATGCTAGTACTTGGTTTAGTCTGTTGATCTATCTTACACTAAAGGTTACTAAAATATGAGCATTATTGTGGAGCTTGTTAACTCCGGCATTGAGGGTTCGTGTAATCCTACGCAATGTGTTCATCATCCAACAAAAGTGTAGAGTATGCATTTATCTATTCTGTTATGTGATCAATGTTGAGAGTGTCCACTAGTGAAAGTGTAATCCCTAGGCCTTGTTCCTAAATATCGCTTATCGCCGCTTGTTTACTGTTTTACCGCGTTACTACTCGCTGCGTTACAACCGCTTGTTTACCGTCCCGGGCAAAGCACCGTTCGGTGTCATTGCTACTACTTATTCATACCACCTCGTATTTCACTATCTCTTCGCCGAACTAGTGCACCTATTAGGTGTGTTGGGGACACAAGAGACTTCTTGCTTTGTGGTTGCAGTGGTTGCATGAGAGGGATATCTTTGACCTCTTCCTCCCTGAGTTCGATAAACCTTGGGTATCCACTTAAGGGAAACTTGCTGCTGTTCTACAAACCTCTGCTCTTGGAGGCCCAACACTGTCTACAAGAATAGAAGCTCCCGTAGACATCAACCCCTCCGCCGCGTTGTACCGAGCCGCCGCCGCCACCGACAGCACAAGGCCAGCGCTTCCGACGGCACCTCGCCTTCCTCCTCTTGCTAGCGGCGCGCTCGAGCGGTGTCCATGTCGTTTTCGCGCCTACTTTCAACATGGCGCAACCAAGATGCTCCCCGGTTTACTCGCAAGGTATGTGCCTCCACTGGCCGCCAACATTTTCTCGAATTTTTTGCTAAAAGCTAGTACTAGTGAAGTCATTTCATATGTATAGTTGTAGAGTTCATCATACGATTGATCGGACCACGAGTACGACATAGAGGAAGCAGAGAACGTATCCATACTATTAGCATACCGCAACATTAAGAAGCCAAAAATAGGTGGATCGGAGTTCGGTAGACAGAAGTTGTGGAGAGAAAGGATTGAAGGGCACGAGAATTTGATGCGGTCGTATTTCAACGAGAATCCGATATTTCCCGAAAGCTATTTTTGGCGGCGTTTTCGGATGAGCATCAACTTGTTCAAGCACATCGCAACGGAGGTGACCAAGTATGATCGATTATTTGAGCAACGAAGAAACGCCGCCGGAGAACTTGGTCATAGCACATATAAGAAGGTGACCGCCGCCTTGCGTATGTTGCTGATCCGCCGCCTTGTTCGGGTGCGGCCCGTCGTCGTCGGACCACTCAAAGTCGTCGTCGTCGTCCTCCTGCTCCGTCTCCTCCTCCTCCGCCTCCTCCTCCTCCTCCTCCTCCTCCATTTGCGCCGCCAACGCATCCGCCCGCGCCCCTCAGGTCGCCTCCGTTGCCGCCAGTGCCGCCTCCAGCTGCTGACGCTCCTCCGCCGCCTGTTGTGCTACTGACGCTCCACCGCCTCTCGCCGCCGCTGCTCGATCGCCTCCCGCCGGTCACGGTACAGGAGCTCGCGCTCCTGCTCCGCACGCCGTGGTGACGTCGAACGCCGCAATGGTGTCCGCTAGCGCCGCCTCCTCCCACGTCGCATTCTCCTCAGCTGCGGGGTCTCCCGCTGCTGATGCTCCCGCCGCCGCCTCATGTTGCTGACGCTCCTGTTGATCGATTGCCTCCCGCCGACGCCGCCGCTCTGCAAGCCAAAGCTCCACCCGGCGCTGATGCGACTGTTCCTCTACAGCGGCGGCGATGCCGAACTGCGAATCCGGTGGTGGAGGTGGTGGTGGGGACGGCGGTGGAGGGAACTGGCCGGCGCCGGGATGGTTCATCATTGCACAGTGGTGTTCGAGCGACGAGGGATATGCTTACGGCGGAGAAAGGAGGCCGGCGGCCGTGGTGGCCGCCATTGAGCCGTGTGGGGGGGGCTTTATAGACGGCGGGCGGACGGAAGAAAGTGCGGGAAGAGGCCAGAAGCGGCGAGAAGAAAGCGCGGGAACGCGCGGTGGCGTGCGAACAGTGGCAACGCGTGGAGGCTGCGCAACACCAACGAGACGTCTCGCCTGCCCCTTCGTCGTCATTAAGGCAAAGTTGCGAGGCTTCGGCCGTGTGTCACTGCGCGCCAATAACTTCCATCGCGAGGTAGGCGACGGCTAGATCCAAACTTGAATGTGCCGCTGACACGTCGGTCCAACCACGTGTCAAATCTTTTTGGAATACGGTTTGGCGAGGCGAGTGGAGATGCTCCTACGTTCGGTTGCGGGGCTACTGCGTGGTTCTGCGGTGACTAAGCCTGTCAGCGACTATCTATGCCCATCACATTAGAGTTATGGTGTGCCGGACGCAATATGGTTCACCTAGCTGGCTGGCTTAATTATGCCCATCTCATACTAGGATTAGTTTCCCGTCTCTTCTCCCTCCCTTTGAAACTTCGTATGCTGTTGCTAGCTTAACAAGGACCGCACTACGCGGCGGCGCCGCACAAAACGTGATCCGTGCGGCGGCTGACTCCTCCCGAAAAAATATCTCCCGCGCAGTCTGCCTTCGTCAGTGTGGGGTGTGCCGGCACATGTTTCGCAAAAAGCAGAAACTACCGGACAAAAAAGTGGCATGCACTTTCGCTACAAAGAAAAGTACTCTTGCATTCACTAGAAAGGTCGCTAGGTTACTAAAAAACTTAACTGGGAATGATTGCCTGGTTAATCTCATTTGGTTGCCAGGTTTTAACGCTAGAAGAAAAACAACCCTAATTAAATCCAGCAAATAGTCTCATTAACTTGGCTACTACTCGAAATTAAATGGGTAATTCGAATCTACAGTACTACTTCGAAATTAAACGGGTAATTAGCAAGTTAAGAGTATGATTTGACTAATCTGGCAATCACTACTAAATATTCGGGCAATTAAACTAGAGTAAATAATATGTCAATTACTACTAATTTAATATAGCAATCAGTAAATGTGGTAACTATGGCGTAATTAATCTGTCAGTTATTCTTAATTATTCTGGCAGCTAAACTTATTTAATCAGGCAATTAATACGAAATCCTGAAACGGAATCGAGATTACATGCGGCTATGTCATCTAGCACTAGCTAATACTGCTACCATGCTGCTCGCTTATAGCCCCCGACCAAGAGCTGCTGTAGTGGAGATGGACGAAGAAGGCACCGGAGACCTCCGAGATGCCCAACCCGGCCCCTGACACGGCATGCCGAGCAGCACACGACACGAAGCGTGGAGCATCCTCCCCTGGCCCCTCATGGTCGCATTCATGCTGCGTGCTCGGCATCGGTGGCCTTCTCCGATGCGTGCTCCACGACGGCGCCCTCCCTTCACGGAGCTTGCTCGACGACGGCGGCCTCTCCTCCCGGAGCATGCTCGACGGCCTCGCGGCGGCCGCCCGCAGCGGTGCATGGCGATGGCCTCTCCTCCCGGAGCATGTTCGACGGCCTCGCGGCGGCCGCCCGCAGCGGTGCATGGCGGCGGCCTCCCCGCGGCGGCCACCCGCGGCCGTGCTCATCGGCGGCCTCGTGCGCTCCTCCCCATGGCGGTCATGAGTTATGATGGGGCTGCTGCGGCGTTCTGCGAGCGGGCAGGGGTCGCGTGTGGCGGGGCTGTGGTCGGCGGCGGTGCATGGCGTAGCGGCGGAGCAGCGAGGGAGACGCGGGGCGAGGTGGAGTAGTGAGCGGCGCAGTTTGCCAGCGGCGGCTTGTCCAAGAACTCGAGGACTGCGTGTGTGTGGCTAGGGAAGGCCAGGTTGGGGAAGAGATAAAGCGTCGGTTGCGTCTTCTCCCCGTCCAATAATGAGCGCGATGCGTCTTTTCTAATCACGAGGCGTCGCACGGGAGGACAAGCGGTGCGGCGCTTTCTAGTAGATTTTCCCAACTTTGTTTTCTTCTGCGTCCGTCCGTGTGTATGATGTTGCTTTCGTAGACATAAAATGGGCTTGCTTTCTTCATTTTTTTCTGGGATTTAAGGATGGCAATGGGTACCCATGACCCGCGTACCCGTCGGGTAAAAGCCCAATAGAAGTACGGGTATGGGATAAAAATATTACCCATGGGTTTGTAAATGGGAAATATCATACACATCGGGTAGAGCGGGTACGGGTATGGGACCGTAGAACCCATACCCACATACCGATTTACCCATCTAAATTCAACTAGTGGGTCATCATAATATTCTAAACTACTTAATTTCACCCTAATCACGGCGTCACATTGCTAGGTTGAACCACACGCTTTCCGGTCTTACAATCTCCGGTAGGTTAGCGAGGATTAGACCCCTATTTAGGATCATCTTTTTTAATATTTTTTGATCAATTTGATGTGTTGTAAGCGCGGGTATTTTTTGCCCGCGGGTATCCATTAACCCTGTCGGGTGACGGGTATGGAAAAAACTTGTACCCGCTGACGGGTAAGATTGAAGGAAACGGGTACGGGTATGGATGGCTCTACCCGTACCCATACCCTACGGGTGCCCTCCCTAGGGATATATCCGCTGTCAAAATTCGAGACTTCAGCTTCCGAAAGAGTTGTGGTGCTCGATGGAGGCTAACTCTTTTTATTGTTCAATAACTTTTGTGTCGTTCTGGCGGATGTGTGAAAGATATTTGTTGTTGTTCAAGCAAGGACATTATTTAGTTTGGCGAGACATCTCATCTAATGGAACAGAGGAAGTACTAGCAATCTAGCATGAACGATCTTCCATTGCTCGTGTGAACATTTTCTCTTTTTATATGAATATAAATATTGTTTGTGCTTCGTAACAGCTGATCATGACTTTCCAAGTACAATGTACTTGATGTGAAAGAAAAGTAAACAAGAAGATAAAATAAAAAAATAAAACAAGAAAGTGAAAAACAATTAATGATGTGCAAGTATGCTTTGGTTATATTAGTTGTATAAATTTCCAAATTTTAGGTCCCCTTGTGTATTTTACCATGGCCCCAATTTCCTGGAGAAAGACCTATTGCTATACAATAGCGCTTAACATTTTGATCAGCCAAAAAATCAGAAGGTCACGTCGGGTTTAGGACATCATACTAATGTTTGCATGGCATATTTTGTGTGGGAGCATCATCGGTCGGAGGGTGTCGCTGGCGCGTGTTGCTATGGCGGTTCTTGCCCTACCATTGAACTATAACAAGGCCATAAAACATGAAATATCGAAGGTAAGGCTCATACGGTTTCATAGAACTGTGGAAGCCTTGGTCAACTTGAACGTGTAGATGCATCGTTTGATGAGAAATATGACTATAGAGCAATTTTTTTACTAAACCATGTTACAACTGCACCATCAATGTTCATGAAATTGAATAAATACTATTTCTTCATATCCATAATAAATTTCGCTAATTTAGTACTATACTGAATGGGCGAGTCTTATTATGGATCGTACGGACCGAATTGTCTTATGCTCCTTAGCACCAATGATCCCTTCATTTTCAAAAAATAATAATAATTGCAAGTTTCAAAATATTCTGAAGACAAAATTGGACATAGTCGATGTACTCACATGTATATAAAATAAATCCCAATGCAAAATTCATTATGTCATGGGCTACACAAATATGAAAAAATTCGACAAATTTAAAGATTGGATATTATGCTTACTCAGATCTACATTTTATTAATTTTTGCGTAGTTCAGAATATAAAGTATTTGAAATTGGTATTTTGCACGTTTGTGGAACATATATACATTAGGTACATCAGAAATTATTTTGAAATATTTTTAAAACTCGTATATATATATATTTATTTTCTTTGTTCTAAAATTGTGTGACGATGTGATGAGATGAAGAAGATTTCGTACTTCAGTATGTACACATTTGTGATGTATTTCACCCTATACGAACAATATAGTACTCTCTCTGATTCATATTAATTGCCACTAGGATGAATGAATCTAGAACTAATGGAAACAGCATGCAAACATATGTGCTTATCTGATGTTAAAGAGACATTAGGTGTGGAAAATGTGAAATAGTACATTGGTCAGTATGCACTTCTTCGGCCATTCTGGGGGAATTCGACGAACTCGTCCCTGGACTTGTGATTCTGCGCCATTTGCTTGGCCAAGCATGTACACAGAGTCACAGACACAGCAGATAATCACCTCATGCAAATTCGATATGGGATTCAGCAAGAGACCGAGCCAACAGATTGGAACACGTTCGCATTTCCAGAGTGTCTAACGGCTACTAACCAACCAC
The DNA here is from genome assembly GCF_022539505.1 of Lolium rigidum. Taxonomy (NCBI): domain Eukaryota; kingdom Viridiplantae; phylum Streptophyta; class Magnoliopsida; order Poales; family Poaceae; genus Lolium; species Lolium rigidum. The sequence continues at coordinate 132,711,555 of NC_061511.1, forward strand.
ATTACATGAGCTGATATTCTAGAGCAGAAATCACACAAATTGCAGTAGAATGTACGTACAAGCTGAAACTCATTATCATACAGCATTCAGAAACGATCAAGTCGCAGAACAGGAATCGACTTGGTTGTTTTCCTCGATCGGCCGCCAGCGCTTAGTCAAGAAGTTGCGCAATACTCCGGGCATCCATGAGCAGCCGAGAAATGTCGGCCCGCATCTCCCGCAAGTGGTTGCGCGCGAGGCATACCTCTTTGATGGCCTTGTTCTGGAGCTGCTCGGCCGCGATCAACCAGGCCCACTGGAGGATGACGCCCGCGGGGAGGAGCGCCGTGGCCACGCCGACGGCGTCGATGGCGGCCGTGGCGAACGAGACGCCGTTGCGGAGGCACACCTGCGCCTCTTCGGCGTTCCTGAGCGCGTCGCTGCTGTGGGTGGCCCAGCTCTGGACCGCCTCCGCGCTGAGGACGAGGTCCAGGCCGTCGAGGCAGAGGGGGAGGGCGTTGTCCGCCAGGCCGTGGAACACGCTGCAGCGCTGGATGACGCGGCGGGCGGCCTCTAGGAGCGAGGCCGGGGAGACTCCGGCGGGGCCGAGCTCGACGTAGCGGAAGGCCACGCCCGCGCGGTTCGCGCGCAGCGCCTCCTGCTGCGCCATGAGCTTGATGGTGGCGAGGTCGATCAGCCTGGTGGCTTCGTGCGAGGCGGAGGCTTGGCGGAGGGTCGCCCGCACGGCCAGCGCCAGCTTCCGCCACTCGTCCGCCATTGCCTCTGCCTCGCGAGCGTGCTGATGTGGAATGTGGAGGGAGGCAGGTAGAAGAAAAGGATTTATCAGAATATATTTGTTACAGTGGCTTCGGAGAGAAGCAATATGGAATTTACCGATTTCCTCTCTCTCACTGACAGCGTGTCCCTCGCAGCGATTTAAAGACTTTTTTAACCGCGCGTAACTTTTCGTTGGGTTCGGCCGCGCGGGAGGTAAAAAGTCGGTTACGGCCGCGGCCCCACCGCGCCAGCCTGGCTGTTTCAGAGCACGCCGGCACCGGAAGCGCAGCGAAAGAGAGAGATGGCGGCGGAGGAGGCGTGGAAGACGCGGTTCAGGGAGGTGGAGGTGGAGGCGGAGGGCCTCTGCCGCCCCCGGGCATCCTTGAAGATCGTCGATCTACGCGCGGGGGTTCCTCGGTCGCCGCCGCTGAGGACGTGCGGACCATCTTGGAGGTCGCGGAGCAGGCGCTCGAGAACACCGCCGGCGACCTTGCCGCCGCGACGTCATTGCTGGGGAGCGCCAGGGAGCTCGCGCGGCGCGGCGGATCAGCCGCTCCCCAGGATCCTCGGCCTCGCCGACATGACAAACGTGCAGCGCTTCGCGGAAGGCCCGGGACGCCAGGATGCTCGCGGTGCGGTTGAAGCGGACCACGCCATGGAGAGCCACCTGCTGATGATCCGCCACCTGCTGCACCATCGAGGGCCAGCGCGCCCAAGCCTACGGGCGCCTCGTGAGTGCGAAGGAGAAGGTCGACGCTTGCGCCGCGCTGGCCGCCCGCGCACGACATGATGTGTCCGCCGCCGACTGAGGATACCGTGCGTGCGACTTGATCGCCAGTTGTTCCGTCCGTCGCTTGCCTTCTCTTGCCACTTACCTGCGTGAAATATTTCTTGCGCTTTCCCTGCATTTTCTTGCGTATCTAGAGTTTGAGACTATGATTCAACTGCCCGTTGCTGCTGCTGCTACCTGCATTATGGCAGATTTTTAAATTCTTACTTCTTAGATACATATCCCAATGGTTTTGTTGGCTGATGTGCGTTGATTTTCCTGGGGCTACCAAACTGTGACTATAGCTTATTAGTATTATCAGGATGCATGGCTAATCTTCAGAGGTTGATATTTCAACAACGAGATTACTGGTATTAATTTAGATGCTCAATTCTGCTTGAATGCTGAACTTAGTTCTGTGTGTGGTCCTGCACAACAGCAAGGAGGTTTGATTCAGAGCGTGATAATGATATCTTGTTTGTAATTAAGGTTATGTTCGTCGAGCTGTCACCCCTGTTGTATGGACACGTGTTGGCAGGATGGATGACGGGAAGAGAACGCGCCAAACGTCTAAGAGCAAGTACAATAAGTCATAGTCAGGCTATAAGGATTAAAATAATATATTGTTGCTTAGTTGAAAGAGAGAGAGAAGGAGAGAGAAGAGGAGTGGGCTCTTATGCAAGAGCTAGCTCTAGCACGTGCTCCTAGGCATTTTGTGAGAGTGAAGGGTGGGCCATGCATTGATAAAGTAGTACAATTTTATAGCTCACTACTGTACTTGTTGGCTCTAGATTGACTATAGATGACATGGCACTTGGCTTATAGCACTAGTAGAAAACCTCTCATCCATCTAGGACTTTAATACCGGTTCCCTTACGAACCGGTATTAAAGGTGGCATTTGTACCGGTTCGGACGCTCAGACGGGCGAGCAGAATTCGTACCGGTTCGTTACGAGCTTTCGTACCGGTTCGTGTTAGGAACCGGTACGAAAGGTCTTCGGCCGTAATAGCGGATGAGGGTGGGGCCGAGGTTGGACCTTTGGTACCGGTTTGTGTTAGCAACCGGTACTAAAGGGTGCTTCATATGCTCAATGCCCCTCCCCCGCCCCCGATCCATTCTCATTTTTTCATCTCTCTCACATTTCTAAAACTTTTGCACCTCTCACACTCCAACAAATTTTCATTTTTTCTCCACCATTTTAACAAGATTAACGACCTCCATCTATCCAAGGGTTAGCAATATCATCCTTTCTTTCGGCGTTCCTAATTTAGCTCATTTCTTTGGTAGTTTAACTCGTACTATTTTTCTAGTGCTAGCAAGGTGTTTGATGAAATGCCTAAGTTAGGGATTTTACTTTTTTATAATCAATTTGAGCTGAAATTATGGTATATTTTGTAGGTTTTAATTAGTATCATCCCCGTCCTCACCGCCGTCGATCGCCACGTCGTCCCCTAGCCGGCACCGTACAACCTCGGTGAGCCTCTTCTTTTTTATAAAAAAACTTAGTTTTATGTGATGAACTTGAATATTAATTAAGTTGGTCACTCATATATCCACGATGTTGTGTACTTAATGATTTTTGATATACATATAAAATGCAGATGAGTCGACAATGGATGTACGGTGACCGGTGCCATCCCGAGTTCATTAATGGCATGCATTATTTTCTCAACGTGGCTGAGGCAAACAGCGGTCGAATGGTTTCATGTATTGTCCATGTAGTTCCCGTAAGAATATGAAGGATTACTCTACCTCGAAGACCCTTCACGTCCACCTCGCCGGAGAACGGTTTCATGCCCAGCTATAATTATTGGACCAAGCACGGAGAAAGAGGGGTTATATTGGAAGACAACGAAGAAGAAGAGGATAGTGACAACTATCCCTTATTCACTGAAGACGGTGATAGTAGAATGGGGGAAGACGAAGCTGAAGAAGAGCCCATTTTCGATGAGCCGATTTTTGATGACCCGGATGACGATTTGGGTCGGGCCATTCTTGATGCGAAGATGAACTGCGTAAATGAAAAGGAGAGGTTGAAGTCGGAGAAAATGTTAGAGGATCACAACAAACCGTTGTACCCAAATTGCGAAAATGGTCGAAAAAGCTGGGTACCACGCCGGAATTGCTGCAGTGGAAGGCAGAGAATGGTACTTCGACAAGGGATTTGAAAAGTTGCTGAAAATAATAAAGAAGATGCTTCCAGGGGAGAACGTGTTGCTCTCTAGCACGTACGAAGCAAAGAAGGTTGTCTCGCCCTATAGGATTAGAGGTGCAGTAAGATACATGCATGCATCAATGACCGCATCCTCTACCGCGGGGAGTACGAGAATTTGAATGCATGCCCGTATGTAGTGCATTGAGGTATAAGATCGGGCGAGATGACCTCGGCGATGTTGAGGGCGAGTCCACCCCAGGAAGAGGGTTCCTGCGAAGGTGATGTGGTATGCTCCTATAATACCACGGTTGAAACGTTTGTTCCAGAACAAAGAGCATGCCAAGTTGTTGCGATGGCACAAAGAGGACCGTAAGAAAGATGTGATGCCGAGACACCCCGCTGACGGGTCGCAGTGGAGAAAAATCGACAGAGAGTTCAAGTCATTTTCAGATGACGCGAGGAACTTAAGATTTGGTCTAAGTACAGATGGCTTTAATCCTTTCGTGGAGCAGAGCTCCATTCATAGCACCTGGCCAGTGACTCTATGTATCTATAACCTTCCTCCTTGGTTGTGCATGAAGCGGAAGTTCATTATGATGCCAGTGCTCATCCAGGGCCCGAAGCAACCCGTCAACGACATTGATGTGTACCTGAGGCCATTGGTTGAAGAACTTTTAGAGTTGTGGCGTGACGAAGGTGTACCTGTGTGGGATGAGCACGAACAAAAGGAATTTAACCTACAAGCGTTGTTATTTGTAACCATCAATGATTGGCCTCGCTCTTGGTAACATTTCAGTGGCAGCTCAAACAAGGGATACAATGCATGCACACACTGTTTAGGTGAGACCGACAAGTAATTATTTGGGAAACAAGAATGTGTACCTGGGGCATCGTCGATTTATTCCAAAACAACATCACGTAAGAAAGAGAGGAAAGCATTTCTGAGGTGAGGCAGATAACCGAACGAAGCCTACCCGCCCTATCGGGGAAGTTATATATGATATGGTCAAGGATTTAAAAGTGATCTTTGGAAAGGGTCCCGGTGGACAATCCGTTCCGCATGATGTTGACGGACACGTACCCATGTGGAAGAAGAAGTCGATATTTTGGGAGCTACCCTACCGGAAATTCTTAGAGGTTCACTCGCAATCGACGTGATGCACGTGACGAAAAATCTTTGCGTGAACTCGCTAAACTTCTTGGGCGTGTATGGGAAGACAAAAGATACACCGGATGCACGGCAGGACCAGCAAAGTATCCACGAAGGAAACAACCCGAATCCGTAGAAGTATCAAGGTCCCGCCAGCTATGCTCTTACCAAAGAGGAGAAGGAGATCTTTTTTGAAGTCCCGAGTAGCATCAAGGTCCCGTCCGGCTTCTCGTCGAATATAAAGGGAATAATAAACATGTCGGAGAAAAAGTTTCAAAACCTAAAGTCTCATGACTGCCATGTGATTATGACACAATTACTTCCAGGTTGCATTGAGGGGGCTTCGCCGGAAAATGTTCGAGTACCCATTGTGAAGCTATGTGCGTTCCTCAATGCAATTTCTCGAAGGTGATCAATCCACTTACTCTACAAAATTTACGAAGGATGTGGTCCAATGTCTAGTCAGCCTTCGAGTTGGTGTTCCCACCATCCTTCTTCAATATTATGACACATCTCCTAGTTCACCTCGGTCGAAGAGATTGGCGTTCTCGGTCCCGTATTTCTACACAACATGTTCCCCTTTGAGAGATTCATGGGAGTCTTAAAGAAGTACGTTCATAACCGTGCTAGGCCGTAAGGAAGCATCTCCAAGGGCTATGGAACGAGAGGAGGTCATTGAGTTTTGTGTTGACTTTATTCATGACCTTAAGCCGATCGGTGTTCCCGAATCGCGCTATGAGGGGAGACTGCGTGGAAAAGGCACGCTAGGAAAGAAATCAGCAACGTGTATGGACGGACATTCTTTCACTCAAGCACACTACACAGCTTCTACATAATTCCATCTTGGTGGCTCCGTACAAAGAGGAACACAAGGATATCTTACGCTCTAAATACCCGGAGCAACGTGAAGATTGGATTGATGGAGAACACATGAAGACTTTCGGCGGTTGGTTGCAAACACGTCTCATGAATGTCACCGATGACGAGCAGCTGTACTTGTTGGCCAAGCAACCATCTTCTACTATATCGACTTTTCAAGGGTACGAGATTAATGGGAACACATTTTACACTTTCGCCCAAGACAAAAAGAGCACCAACCAAAACAAGTGGTGTCCGCTTTGATGCGTAAGATGGCAATGGGAACAAGGTCACATATTATGGGTACATAGAGGAGATATGGGAACTTGACTATGGACCTAATTTCAAGGTCCCTTTGTTCCGGTGCAAATGGTTCAACCCGAAAGACGGGGTACAGTAGACCCGCAAGTACGGAATGACTACAATGGATTTCAAGAATCTAGGGTACGACACCGAGCCATTCGTCCTAGCCAGTGAAGTGGCTCAGGTTTTTTATGTGAAGGATATGTCTAGCAAACCGAAAAAAAAGAAAAGAAAGGCAAGAGGACACATCATACGATGAGCCAAAGCGGCACATAGTTCTTTCAGGAAAAAGAAACATCGTGGGAGTAGAGGACAAGACAGACATGTCAGAAGATTATAATAAGTTTGATGATATTCCACCCTTCAAGGTAAAAATTGACCCAAGCAACATCTTAAACAATGAAGATTGTCAATGGTTGTGTCGCAGTAAGAAGAAAGGGAAACAGACGAAGAAAACTCAGAAGACTAGCTAGCTACATATAGGGATCATAACTTGTGTATCTCAATATGGAAATCACTTTTGTTCAATGATGTTACTGTATGTAAGATATTAACAATGGAGATGGTTGGCTTGTTTTACTAGTTAAGTAGCTTTCACGGGCTTGCAGGGAAATTTTTCCGAGGCGGAACTTCCGAATATGCCATATATAGGGCATTTGCACCAAGGGCATATTCGAGAAGTTCCGCCACGGGAGATTTCCCAACCCTTTCCCCTGTTGGAGATATGCCCAAGAGGCAATAATAAAAGTGGTTATTATATATCTTTATGTTTATGATAAATTTTTATATACCATGCTATAATTGTATTAACCGAAACATTGATACATGTGTGATATGTAAACAACAAAGAGTCCCTAGTATGCCTCTTAACTAGCTTGTTGATTAATGGATGATTAGTTTCATAATCATGAACATTGGATGTTATTAATAACAAGGTTATATCATTGTATGAATGATGT
>NC_061511.1:132718605-132760653 GCF_022539505.1 Lolium rigidum
CCCCAACATTGTTAGAGGAGATGGAGTCTTTCACGAGCTTGCAGGGAAATTTTTCCGAGGCGGAACTTCCGAAGATGCCATAGGGCGTGTGCACCAAGGGCATCTTCGACAAGTTCCTCCACGGGAGATTTCCCAACCCTTTCCCCAACATTGTTAGAGGAGATGGAGTCTTTCACGGGCTTGCAGGGAAATTTTTCCGCGAGGCGGAACTTCCGAAGATGCCATAGGGCGTGTGCACCAAGGGCATCTTCGACAAGTTTCGCCACGGGAGATTTCCCAACCCTTTCCCCAACATTGTTAGAGGAGATGGAGTCTTTCACGGGCTTGCAGGGAAATTTTTCGAGGCGGAACTTCCGAAGATGCCATAGGGCGTGTGCACCAAGGGCATCTTCGACAAGTTCCGCCACGGGAGATTTCCCAACCCTTTCCTCCATCCATGGTGATGAAACTCTCCATCCATGTTGGCTTGTTGAGCTGCTTGCCATGGCGTATCGATGCTCCTTTTATAGGCACGGCGCCGCTTCTACTTTGTCTTCTTCCTCCGACAGGGCATCGTGCGCTACATACTTTATCTCATCGAGCAGGGCGTCCTTATCCTGCCGACAGCTTTAGTACCGGTTGCACCCACCAGCCGGTGCTAAACGTTACCCACGCGTCCTTATCCCACCGACAGTTTTGTTACATGACAGAAAAACCACCTTTAGTACTGGTTGCACCCACCAACCGGTACTAAAGGTTACCCACGCGTCCTTATCCCACCGACAGTTTTGTTACATGACAGAAAAAACACCTTTAGTACCGGTTGCACCCACCAACCGGTACTAAAGGTTTGCCGCGCCATTGCGTTCCCGCCTATTTTCTTCCTGCTCTTTCCACCGGTTCCCGCCTCTGTCTTCCCGCCATTTTTTCACTATATATATGTAGCCTTGGCCTCCATTTACATATCACATCTAGACTCATATCTGCAAACCTCATCATTCTCTCCCATGGCTTCCATCGTATCTCTAACCCCCGGGAGCGCGGAGGCGCTTTGCGCCTCGAACTACCCCTGCCCGCCGGGCTACCGCGTCCCGACCGGCTGGTTGCTAAGCGTCGGAGGCGTACCGGTCCCTCCAGTCCCTCTAGGTGTGGCGCGCGAGATGGCCATCACGAACCACTACTACTTCGAGCTCACGCCAGAGCAGCGGAGGAATCCCTAGTGGCATCCCGACTATAACCCGACTTGGGAAACCTTCTTCATCAATCGGCGTGAGAGGGCGCTTGCCAGGCAGGAGGAGGGCGGCCCGCCTCCTTCGAACTTCAACGAGGCCGACCGTCGGCTGTGGTGGCGCGGTCGGACTCTCCAGGGCGTCATGGCCTACCGTGGCCCCCGCCTGCGCTACCCTCAGTCCCAGCCCACGCGTGCTCTCCCGCCGAGGTTCGACTACCGCGACCCTGATGCCAGCGACGATGATGACGGCGACTACGACGACTACAGTGGCGACTACTATAGGGCTCGGCACGAGTATGACTGAATGACTCCAACTGTCAAATCTGGCCCTGTATCTTAATTTTCAGTTTAGCTATGTACTTTTAATTCGAGTTCAATCGTAATAAAATTTTATTCCCGCCCTTTCTCTCCCGCATTTTATCTCCCGTGCGGCGTCGTGGCGGGAAAGTTTCCCGCGCGACATCGTACGTGGCGGGAAAGTTTCCCGCCCGGACGGCGTCGTGGTGGGAGTAAAGAAAAGAAATATAAAATATATAGAAAAGAAATAGAAAAGGAATTAGAAAAGATATAGAAAAGAAATAGAAAAGAAATAGAAAAAAGGATATAGAAAATAAATAGAAAAGAAAACAAACGGAAATAGAAAAAGAAATAGAAAACAAATAGAAAAGAAAAGAAATAGAAAATAAAAAGAAAAGAAAAGAAACAGAAAAGAAATAGAAAAGAAAAGAAAAAGAAACAGAAAAGAAAGAAGAAACGGAAAAGAAAAAAGAAATAGAAAAGAAACAGCAAAAGAAAAGAAAAGAGTAAAAGAAAAAAGAAAACTAAAAAAAACCCCTTTGGTACCGGTTGGTACCACCAACCGGTACGAAAGGTCTTTCGTACCGGTTGGTGGTACCAACCGGTACCAAAGGTCCTCCCCGTGTGTTCCCTTAGGCGCGCGACGGGGAAATCCCCAATTCACACATGCCGACGCACAGATCGAGAGAGAGAGCTCCGCGCCTTCGCCGCCGTCGGTCGTCGTCGCCACACCGTCGCCGCACGCACACCACGCCGTCGCCGCCGTACGTCGCCGTCGCCACGCCATCACCGTCGCCGTCGTCCGCGCGCAGCAGCAGCTCCCCGCGCCGGCAGGGTAAGCCTCTCCCTCCCTCTCCACGCCAGCCGCCGTCTCCATTCCTCCCCTTTCTCCTTCCCCTCGCTCGCACGATGCTCCCCTCTCCGCGCACGCTGCCGCATGCCGCGGTGCCGACCTCGACGCGTCCAGGTGTCTTCCCTCCTCCCTGCCGCGCCGAGCACCTCCCGGACGCGCTCCAGGTGCTCGATGAAATGCGGCGCGGCACGGCAAGCATGGAAACTCCCGCGCCCACCCTGCCCAGTGCCGCCTCTCCTCGCGCCGCGCCCATCCGCTCCCGCCCAGCCCAGCCCCGTGCCCAACCCGCCTCACGCCGCCCCCGTCCCGCGCAGCCCGTTACCGCGCTCGTCCCGCCCCGCGCAGCGAGGCCATCGTCCCGCCCCGCGTCGCACGATGCCGAGCCCGCCTCGCCCCTAGCCGTGCCCGCGCCAATTCGCCCTTGGCCGCTTCGCGCACGTGCCGCGCCTCGCGCACGCGCCACGCCGCCCCCGTCCCGCCCCTGGCCGTGACGCACGACGCACGCGCAAGCCTTGCCGCGCCGCCCCGCGCAAGCCTTGGCGGCGGTGTCACACCCTTCGTTTTTTGTATTATTCGAAAATGGTCTCACACCCTTCGTCATGCCGTCGCGCAGCACGCCATCGTTGCCGTCGTCCGCGCGCATCACCTGCAGGTACCTCCTCCCCTCCCTTCGCCTCTCCTCCCTCCGCCTCGGCGCTCGTTGATGGAGAGCAAAGTGCTAATAATGTGTTGTAGTATCAAGAGAAGAGACACAAAGAAGTAACTAAATCCATCATCCTTTTGTGCTCGAAAAAATAGAAACGAATCCATTGAGAGAAGAGCGAGAGGAGGAGGGGGAACACCGTGTCCGTGGCGGTCCGTTAGGGTTTTTTTGCTTTCTTCATTTCAATTGTTATCCATCTAGCAATCTGTTATATGATCATGACATGATGAATTAAATACAATTTCTTTCTTAATTTTGCAGTGACATTGAGGTATGGAGGACGACACCTTCGTCCGAGATGAGGAGGGGGAAGAAGCGGTGCAGAAATTGATCTATGAGAGTGCCCGTGGTCCGGAACCCGATGGAGATGACAACGAGTTCCAAGACTTTCTGAATGATTTCGGCGAGGGACTTGAGTCCGAACAAGTTAGAAAAGACAATGAAGTGTCCATCACAAACTCCGGCGAGGTGTATATCTATGTATCAATTAGTCTATATGTTCATCCCTAGATGCATTCATTTATTTGTATTGCACTTATTAACAAATAATTTTTTCTTTTAGCCTTCTGGATCATCGAGCAAGTCTGTTAGATCAAAACGAGGCCCGACGCGGGTGCTAAAGGGCGAGGGCAGGTTAGCCCCCACGGCATTCAAGGCTAATGGTGAACCAGAGCATCCCAAAGAGTTTTGCCGAAAATTTACAAGTCAAGCCGGAGTTCTTGTTAGGGACCATGTACCGATCAGCATTCAAGAGTGGCATAAGCCGAAGAACGCGGAGAGTGGTGCTAGTTATGTCAACGAGACGATGAAAATTTTTCTTTGGACACGCTACTGACAATGTTCAGCCTACCGGAAGACATGAAGGAAGGCCGGAAGAAAAATGTCAAGGAATGGACATTGAAGAAGATGGCCATACAATTCCAGACCTGGAAGAAAAATTTATGGGACAAATATAAGAATGAAGATCCAGTACTCGATGATAATCTAGTGAAGATAAAATCTCACTGGCCCGCATTTAAGGAGTATAAGCAATCGTCTACTTTTGTGTCCCGATCGAAGAAAAATACCGAAAATGCTTCAAAGAAGAAACTTCCGCATCATTTGGGGTCAGGTGGCTACAAGAGTGCCATTCCGAAGTGGACAGCGTTTGAGAATAAAGCCGATGAATGATGGAATCACTCCACGAGACATAGGACTGGCCCGAACGGTCCAAGTTCCGGTTGTTCGCTCATGGGGCGGGGTTGGACCCAAAGACGGGGCTGATCGTTGCGAAGGGAAAATGGAAGGAAAAAATTGAGTCAATTGTACCGAAGCTTGTAGATGCAATTGAAAAGGTCGGAAAGGGAGAGTACATTCCCGATCGAGAGAATGACGAGCCGACACTCGCTACGGGGAACCCCGAACACGTTGGACGGGTACGAGCTCGCCCGAGTCTCACCATGAAGGAAGCGTGGCCGGACAGCGCCGACACTTATAGAAGCCGTTCGCGAAAGAAGAAGAAGGACACCGACATTGTAACGAAATTGTTAACTAGGGTGGAGGCTCTTGAGAGAAATCAGAGGGCACCTGATCAGCCGCTGTTTCTACAAGATCCACATGGCGATGCTGCCCCATCTCAGCGAAGAAGCAGTGTCGGTTCCTCGCATCTTGACGGGTGTGGAGGAAGCTACCCCGTGGATTATGTCACGGAGAAGACAGATTGCGAGCTACATATGTTATTCAGGACCGCGTCCATTAAGGTGGCGGTCGGCTATGTGTACCCAAGTGAAGATGGAGCAATGCACCATCATATGCCCATTCCACCTGGCTATGTTCGTGTGGGGGTGGATGAAGTTGTTCCGGGTTTTGAAACAGTGGAGCTTGATATTCCTAGAGGTGAAGATGAGAGGACACTGGCCGATGTCAAGCACGGTTTCGCCCTATGGCCGAAGAAGTACATCGTCCTTTTGCAAAGGCCACCGACTCCTACACATGAGCAGCAAATGCCATCGACTCCTCCTGGTGGCAGTCCTGGTGGCAGTCCTCGTGAGCAGCAAAGTCCACACCTACCTGAGAGGGACCCCAGTGTGAGTCCACCACCTCGAGATCCTCCGCGTAAGACCGCGTCCGTTAAGCGGAACGGTACGCCGCCTAGGAAGAAAGCTAGAAAGGAGAAAGCACTGCCGCCCATTGAGAAGTTACCTTGGGAAAAAACTCCCGAGGAAAACCAGGAAGCCGTTCAGGCCGAGGTGAAAATTTTTTTTGCACCGAAAGTGCCAGAGATACCTTTCGAGAAGACATTAGATCCGGTGAAAGTTGTGCGTACTGCTGAGAATCTATTTGACCCTGTACCATCGCCGCCATCTGACTATAGGCATTCTATTGAAAGGTCGTATGACAAGATGATCGAGGCGACAAAACCCGTTCAATCGGGTATCAGGGAGATAAAAGGGATACACCAAGTCTACCAGCTCGAACAACAACCCGTTCAATCGGTTGCCCCTCTCAAGGTGTTTGACGGGAAGCCCGTTGAAAGTTCTCGACAAGACACAACCGATTACGCCTTCGCTGAACGAGCATATCAATTTGTTCAAGGGAAAGATTTGGTCCAGAATCTCAGGAAGCTACCAACATGTATGCGTAACTTGCATTCGTGGTACCTTAATGCCTCAAAGGAAGGGATCGAGACTATCATGGTGCGAGATAGTGAAGAGCACTACTTCCAGGAATACTGTGTGAACGTTGAGTTCAACGAGCTTTTCCAGTTATACAATCTCCGGGCTCTCGAAAAATCTATCATCAGTTCCTATTGTCTGTAAGTGATTTATTTAATTTGAGAAGTCTTTAGCTCAGCTCGTTCATTGTCTGCAGATTATAATCCTTTGTGCGCTATATTATGCAGATCGAAGATGCTCGAATGCAAAAGGGGCGAAATCACGGACATTGGGTTCATTGACCCGCACACAATGCATGTTAAAACCATAGAAGATCCCGTCTATAACAAGGATACACCGGAGATTTTGCTAAGGTTTTTGAAGCGACAACATGACAAAAGGCTAATAATTTGGCCTTACAACTTCGAGTGAGTCTTACTGTCTTATAACACATTATATTTTGCTCACCGTATGTCAAAATTTTAACTAATGACTTATATATATGACACTACATATTTAAACGTGTGTAGGTTTCACTTTATTCTTCTCGTCATCAATATGCAAATTGGAGAAGTTGAAGTCTTTGACTCACTAAGCAAAAAATCGGAACTATACTTGTCTTGTTATTTAATGCTCAAAAGGTAATTTTAATTCTTATCGGTTTGTTTCGTTAATTTCCTGCTATGAACTAATTGATAACTCTTTTATGCATTTTCTTTTGTCGGGCAGCGTGTGGGAAACTTTCATCAAGGAAGATAAGTCCCATGAATGGCCACCGAAGCTGCGATGGAAGGCGAAAGTAAGTAGTACTACCTAGGTCCACACACCTTTAATTATCATACTTGACTATTGTTTGATTGAATTATATTCTTGTAAAGAAATGCCCGCAACAACCACAAGGGACTGATCTCTCGTGGATTCTACGTTTGCGAGTACATCCACAGAATTGTCGGCGAGAGAATGAATAATGAAAGAAATAAAGAGGTACGAAAACAATATTCACAAATTTGTTTTCTTATCATAAGTTGTCTTGAGTTTCAGTAATAGTTGTTTCATTGTGGTTTGAATATATATATACACACACACACATAGCTCATGTATTCATTTGTATCTTATTCTTTTATAGTTGTCAAGAAAGCGGAACAAGCTCTCAATCGATGACCGCTTCATAGCAATAGACGAGGAATTGGCGGGATTCTTCCTTCGGGACGTCATACCACCATTCGCGAGTTCCACTATGAATGAAGATGTACATGTTACATATATAGTTGAATCGAAGAGTACCACTATGCTACATGTAATAGACATATATAGAGTACGCCTCGGAGAGTACCACTATGCATGAAGATCGATCTTCATGCATAGTGCTTCTTAATTTGCGATCTTATGCAATTACATGTGTGTTATATTGTATGCACCAACTTGCTATGCATCATCTTGATCTTCATGTACTACCTAAACCCAAAGGCGTTTCGGTGCATCGACGCGATATGAAACAAACCGCGATATCCCTAAACCCCTCCAAAACCCTAAAACTTCAATTCTCGCCGCGGCGAGATTCGGGCAAATTCCCTGCCGCGGGTAGGAACCTTTGGTACCGGTTCGTATTACCAACCGGTACCAAAGCTCCTTGGCCCTGAGCTCTCCTGGTGGCCCACGTGGAGGCCCCTTTTATACCGGTTCGTAAGCAACCGGTACGAAAGGGGGGGGGGCCTTTAGTGCCGGATAATTTATACCGGTTGAGCAACCGGTACGAATGCTCCTCTGGAACCGGTATAGATGAGCGTTTTTCTACCAGTGTAGCCAACAGTTGGCTCTACTATTGAACTTGCTCTAATCGTCGTGCGCTAGCGTTGTCAGCGGTTGTTGACCGGCCATCTTCTTCCTCCTCCTCGCCTTCAGCGCCAGCCTTTGTAGCCGTCGGCAGGCGACAACATTGACGTGTCCCATCGATGATGGGTCATGCGTCAACGTTAATGGCTGCCACCTTCTTCCCTTCCCTCACTATACAAACCACCCATCGCCACCATATTTCTCCCTTTCCAAGCCCTTCCCCTCCACCAAGCAAAATGCTGAGAAACGCCAAGCAAATCCCCGACTCTTCCCCTCATTGCGCCGTGGAGTAATACGAAGGAGATGACGCCGCCACAAACGACTTTGGGCGGCGCTGGCTGCTCGTCCATGAGGCACGAGCGCTCTGAGACGTGTGGTACCCTATCCCGCCAGACATGCGATGTCCGTCGGTACCGGCTTGCCGGTGCCGCCCGTACCGGTTGGAGTGACGCGCATGACGGCCATCTACAACCACTTCTGATCGGTCCTCACGTCGGAGGACCGCAACAACCCGCGGTGGGATCCATGCGTGGTTGACTTTCAGTGCGAAGGACCGGATCACCGCCTATGATGGCAACGGGCCGCCGGCGGCCAACAACAACATAGAGTGTTGTTTAAACCTGTTACTCCGTTTTATTGAGCTTTCTCTTTTATGCTGCTGCGGAAGCAGCTGATTCCACCTAAGCGCCATGCTACGACTGATGAAGTGATGAGCAAGATTGATGCAAAGCTTCGTGATCTGGCAAGAAATGAAGACCGGACTGGAGTTGGCTGATGAGCTTTATGATCATTTGTAGCGTGTATAGCTTTCCTTTGTTTTGCATTAGTGTAGGTGGCAAGCTGTGTTCTCATCTTCGAACTCGTCAGTCTTATAGCCGTGCGATTTCTCTTATTTCCCCATCTGTTGGCTTATATATAAGCTGGGCCTCCGGTCTTGTTCTTTTTTCTTTTTTTTTCTTTTTTTGAAAAAATGCTCTATACTTTTTGGTGTATAAAAGCATAAGCTTTCCGATTTCTAAACTTGTAAGTGTCCTCTAGATCTTTAGTGTTAATTACATTTAGGAATTCAGATGGCCGGAAGCCCGCGATCCATAGGAAGAAGA
Organism: Lolium rigidum; assembly: GCF_022539505.1. Lineage (NCBI taxonomy): Eukaryota > Viridiplantae > Streptophyta > Magnoliopsida > Poales > Poaceae > Lolium > Lolium rigidum. Next base: position 132,727,238 of record NC_061511.1, read on the forward strand.
GCATGGTGGGGGACTACCAACAAAATAATTTTTTATTTAAATATTTGCACAACGTTTTGAAAAGGTGACATAAAAATTTGTGTATACGAAAGGTTGTGCATACGGAGAAATTTAGGAAATTCATAATATTTTTAGTGATAGTTGGTTACTATTAACTTTTAGTATCTAATATATATAGTGAATTAATTATCGGATTATTATTGTAAACTTCTAATACACATCTGACCAAGAAAAAACGCTAGACAATCAAGTTAACGTTAGTTTCTATAAATTGTCTTACATAACGGTTACACTAGAAATATCGCTATTAAGATATTTGCTAGGACATACCCAACAAATATATATATACCAAACTATTAAAGATATTTACACATTAATGTAGATGCAAAATTAAGGATGTGTACAACTTTTTCAATGTATATACCCTACAAAATAATATCATTTTGTTAGAAAGTACATTTGTTTAGAGGTAACTGAACAACTAATGTATATTGCAATAAATAGAATGATACATTTAATATCGGTAAAATTTCATATTTGATTAACTTTGTGGAAAAGTACGCTTATTAAATTATTTAGGAGTATAGAAATTTAATTATTGTAAATTATATTTATTAAACTCGCCATGGGTCTATTTGGACTCGCATGTGTGGTCCTCCCCACTATCGACAAACTATAGATATCGAACCACGGTGTGAAGATGAAAAGGGGAACGGTCCAAGTCATGGTACCCTGATCAGTTCATATCAAACAAGTGAAATTGCGTGCATCTACGCCATTAATTTGTATGATGCAGTCTGGTACTTCTGCAATGCCATGTTGTAAAGTTAACATCAACTGTAATGATCCCGGGTAGTACCCCTATTAGATTTGTTTGTTCTTTTTATTTTATGCATCATCATGGCATATTCATCATCTCATTCATGTTTTAGCAAAATAAAATTATTTTTATAAACCCCATTTTATTTTTATTCTCATATGGTTCTACTTATAAACTTTCCTTTTCTGATGTCATTTAGAAAAAAAAATCAAAATATTTGCAAATCTTTAAATTGTTTTGAAAACTGTTTTTGCCAAAGTTTTCCTCCATTCTTTCACTCTTACATTCTCATCTTTCTTCCTTGATTTCTTGTATCTTTCTCTACCTTGTTATCTGTTTGCAATTTGCAAATTCCTGATATTTGCAAAGGGCCACGTTTATTCTTTTCAAGCCCAGCCATTCTCTTGGTCCTCTTCCTTTCACGGTAAACCATCAGCAGCCCAGCAAACACATCTTTCTTCCACCTTGGTACGGACGAGCATCTGCGAGTCTGCACGTCGCTTTCACGTTGATGGATGGACATCACATCGATCTCCTCCCTATAAAATCCCCGAGCCTCTCTACCCTGCAACCCTAGCACCCTACTTCTTCCCGGTAACCGCCGCCACCTCCGTCCCGTCGGATACCTCTGGTTCTGCCATCGATAGTTCATGAAGAGGAGCTCCTTTTCCTTCACATGATCTGCAGCGCAACTTGATTGGTTTGTTCCCTGCACCTTCACAATTTCATCTTGTTCTACCCTGCGCGAGCCCGGAAGTCTGAGCCTTTCTCTGTTTTTCTTCTCTGCTTTGATCCGACCGTCCACAATCGTGCCGCTCCGCTCCCAGCACGCCGGTGCCAAGCACGCTCGCCATGACCTCCAGGTCGTCGCCGACGTACGTTGCCTCGTCTCCATCTTCAAACGTCCTCGTCCACCTCACTGAGCCGGAGACGCCGCAGCTGCTCAAGCTCTTCAACCTCTGCATCATCATCTACCCTGGCCACTTCTCCTTCCTTGTCGCCGGCGACCTCCTCCGCCGCTTACTCTTCGTCTCCGACCACCCCAGGGTGAGCAGCCTCCCCTCCTTAATCCCTTGCATGCCCTGCATCGCTGAATCGAGAACGAGATCGAAGAAGAAAACGAAAACGAAAACAGAAAAGGTTCCGTTTTGTTCTGTTTTACGGTGGCCACTTTCGACGCAGATCCTCGCCGGCACAGTCCATCTCAGCACGAGATTCTTATTTCTGTAGATGCACCACATCACCAGCTATCTACTGGTTTTTGAATCATCCAAAACGGAGCAGTATCGGCGTCGTCATCGTCTTCCAAAGTTCGACCCAGAAACAGTTTTCAGCTGGCAGCGTCTCGTCGCTGATCCGTTTTTCCGGCGAAGTTCACCGGCGTCCCAGACCACTTTAGCACGATCAATGGATCCATTCGATGCTCCCCACAACCAGCTTCACTTCAGTGTCTCTTTTCGCGCAAAACGATGTCCAGATTCGTCGCGGCCACAACTTTAAAATCCGTGCATTTTCATTGTCTACAGGAAATCGCTGTCACGTTCTTCAGTTCGTAGTGTCTGTGTTCAGTTTCCATCTGTCAAAATTCAGGTAACGCTGTATGCTAAACCTTACTTTGCGTGCAACCTCATTTACATCAAACTCGTATCAGCAGCACACTGGTTCCACCCCTTGTCTCACCCTGGGCAGCCCGAGTTCGAATACCCTGGCGCGAAGATAAAAATCCCTTTTTCCATCCATGCTGGAGCTGACGTGGCGTGGAGTCCCACCTGTGTGTCTGGCTACTAGTTCCAGCTCCGTGTAAATCGTTTCCCGCTCAAATTTCAAACTCAGCTTCTGAAATTTTACAATCAGATGGTTTTCCAAATTCTTTAAAATTGCACTTTTACAAAACCAAATCAAACAAACTTTATGTCTATTTCTATCAGAAAAATATGGAGAATTTGAATATGCCATCCATATATCTGTTTGCATGTCGCATCATATTGAACCGTGATAGTTCGTGTATGTTCACCTCACATATACGTGGAGTATTTTGGACACCGACTAAGGTTTCCCTGGTCCGTTTAACTTTGAAGTAGATCACCCCTGCTATGTTATGCCATGTTAAGCAATCTTTAACTTTGCCAGTAGAAATGCAACTCGAACCTAATAATTGCTTGTCCGGGGTTCTGACTCCGCTTAAATTGGATAAGTGCATCGCATCATCTTGCCATGTCATGCATATCATCTTGATCATGTTGGATCTTCTTTATTCATAGTAGTAAGACTTGCACCCGTTGTTTGTTCAATATTTGCTTCTTCCCGGATAGGATCGCGAAGTGGTGATGTGAGATACGACGAGTTCTCCGACAAGTTCTTCTGCAACTTTCCACAGGCGAACCCTCTCTCTTCACATATTTTACATTTTGCTCTCCCTCGCACTGCTATACATAGGTTGCGCTTCTTTATCGAGTCACGTGTCCTATTCCACTTGTTTACCATAATAATCCTATATGTATCATTCCTTACCCATAGCCGTTGCTTGATGTTTGAGCCATGCGAGTTTAGGCTCTGTTGTTTATCTCGATCTGTTATCGGGATATGTTGGGTTGTTGGGAGGTTATCACATGCTATATCAGTTGTTGGAGATACACATGCTTTACTTATTTGTTAACAACTAAAATTGTAAGCAGAGGCATCCAGTGAGCCCCTTTGCGAAAGCATCGGAACTTTGACTCGCTAATGTCCCCTAGGACCCGAGTTCTTGTTATCCGTTCCGAGATTGAGCGCTCTACCCGTACGTGGGGACGATTATCGGGACCCCCTCACCCTTTACCTTTTCTCAAGTCAGTTGAAAAGGGGGCCACAACCTTGGTTTTATTTGCCTATGCCATGTATGCCATGCTTTACTTACTGTTGCCTTCGGGTGTTTACTTCCTGTTGCCTTCGGGTGTTTATATTATGTATTGTACCCCGCGGGACGTTTAGCGAAGCGTGTGGTTTGCACGCCTAGCCGCCGACGCAAACCCTGAGTCCGTCTCGGAGTACGGCCGAACTTCGTCACGGGTAGCTTAGTCGGGTGGCCCCCCTAGACTTTCTTGTTGAACTGGGAACGGTCTTGTTGTGAGACATCCACCTGCCGTAAGTGGGTCGAGCATGCGTATGGTTACATTTGGGCAACCCCTGGAGGGTGTACATCTTATCGATAAGCCGTGTCCGCGGTTATGGACGACTTGGAATTGTATATCTTGATCATAGAACAACTTACACCTTATACTTGTTGTTAATAATCTGATAATAACTTGCGTAGTAATATAGCATTACTACAACCGATAGCTAATAAAACTTGTCCACCGTTGAGTGCCTTTTACATTGCCTCTTCGCTTTGTTGAAGGGGATATGTGTAATCGGCTGGGTTATGTTTGTGTAGTATTTTACCTGTTACCTTATGCGCTCTCTTATCTTCTCTGATTAGACGGATGTTGTAGCGTGTCTCTATTGGTTATAGTTTTGCTGCCGCTAAACCTACCATATAGCCCTAGGCGATATATTCGCCCGGCGAGCATAGCTATTTCTAGTCTCGCTAAGTACGTGCCGGAGTTCGTTCCTTGGTACTTACTCTCGCCTTTTCTCTTTCTCTTTTGTTTCCTCCCTTTTGTCGGCAACCGATGGCCCGACTTCGAGAGGTACAAGATGACGACGTTAGCAAGGTTACCCTTTCGGCTTGGCCTGGGAAGGGTTATGGACGCCATCGTTTATCTTCAGGACTCTTAGTCCAATTTGTATCTTGTCCGTACTCGGACGTATTTGATCTTGTGTATGATTTGGATCTTTGTATTGTATATTTGTATCTTGACTCGTTGGAGTCGTTGTTGTAATATATGTTTCTTGTGGGCTCTATTGTAAACCTGTTGTAATGTTACTACTCGTGGTAATTCCTCTGGCATCACATGTGTGATTCGTCGCGCACGTCGTGTCGGAGGGTGTCTCAGAATCGATATCGTGCGAATTTTGGCGGGATTGCTGGAATCCTCATGGTACCGGTTCCGGGGCGTCACATCAACCAATAAAAGATTACACCATTCATCGATCTAAACATCTGGTGTTCACGGAATCCACGCAACAACGGCTACCAATAGTTGAGCCAGTTTCTAATGCAAAAGAACACAAGAACATCAAGGAGAAACACAAGATTCGTGCGGGATGAATCAAGTCGATCCTGCAATACTCCTAGGGAATTCTGCACATTGGAGCCTTCTCGGTTGCCGCCGACGACATCCACGAGGGCATTCCTGGCGAACAGCGCAATCCTGCATCATCCCTGTCACATGATCTCAGACAATAGCTATGGCGCCTAGGCGCTCATCATCGATGAGGTCGTCGACGTCATCAGCGAGGCCAGGATGGTCAAGCAGGACGCCCATCACCATGAGGTAGACGTCGAAGAGCTTCATGATCTCATAGGCTCCCTCGGCGGGCTTCATGGCCTCCAGGAGCTTCTTCACGATGTGGTCGTGGACGAGGTTATGGATGCGAAGGCTCCGCACAGAGGTGAGTGATATTTGCAAGAACACAGATCAATTGTAGCTAGTTTCAAAATAAAAGTATCGAACCACGAGGAGCTAATGGTTAGGGTCTTAACCCCCTTGTTACTTTCTACTAAAAGATAACTTAATAATTGTTTTCTAATCTAAAAATGATTAAAGGGGGTATTGTAAATGGTTGCAGGAAAAGTAAATAAAGCAGTAAAAACGATGTAAGGAAAATGTTGAAACTTAATAAGACAAAGTGTTCTCAGAGATTATTGGATCCACCTCTAGCACTAGGATTCATGTTAATCAAGATAAAATATGCTTTTAAGCATGTTGTGTGTGCGAGAGCTCCGTAATAAGATGCGCCCATAAAGCCATCGGTCATCACATCTCTAAATAACCACAACATCTAGCCTTCTGCAGCCACATATGGACTAGTGCTATTAAGGGGTGTACCCAATGGTGATCGATATGAGCGTTGTGAATTCCTCTTATCCTCCTTATTCATGTGTCAAAGCACCGATACAGTAATGTCACTTCCCGCCGTTCACTTTACCACACTTCAAAAGGGTAGTTCCCACTCGAGACCAAAATGCAATATTACATGGTGCACAACATGTAACATAAAGAGAGAAAACTAATACACACTAACACTTAAAACCATAGATCATCTTCGATTCATCTCATATTCATGCTAGGGTTTCTCCATCTCCCCAAGAACTAATAGGACTACTCACACATGGAGACAATCAAGAACATCATCATAATCTTGTGGAAGAAATTAAAGGAATGGAACAAATTCGAATACAAATCCACAATAGCAATCAAGATTACAACTATGGTTGGAGGATGATGATGATGGAGGTGCAGCGGTTGATGATGATGAAGGGGATGATGCCTTGTCCTCCTAGGATCAACTTAGCAGGATCTTGTCTTCTCCAAAGTTCCTTCTTGAGATCTGATCTGGGGCGGTGCTTTTCGGTTTTGCGGAGCTATGTATGTCTGATCTCTGATCCGTCTGTGGGAGGTGCAAGTATTTGACGAGGCGGTGCTCCTGGAGGGTGGTAAGGGCGGACTGTACGGGCAAGACCCGCCCGTACCGATGCCCGTTAAGCTTACAGATGGTTGTCCCCGCATTTTCTTTTTGCCCAGGTGCATTATTAAGTGAAAAAATGATTTTTATCACGTCAAAATGCCAGGAAATGACAGTTTTCATTGATATTTAATTATTGACTTATTATTTTGAGATCCTGTGTAGACAAGCATAAAAGAGCGCGGTAGCGCGGTGAAATACAAAAATCCTACCACTACTTGATGATATCTTAATAAAATAGTAATGCAAAAACATGCTAAAAATGCACTTATTAACTTCCCCAAGCTTAGACTCTTGCTCGTCCCCGAGCAAGATGGGAGCTTAATGGACAGAGTCATCTTTGTTCTTGAAGCGAGAGTAGCTAAAACAAATGACGCATTTTCAAGGAGGGTTAGAACATCGGATGTAAAACTAGAGCATGAATGACACCATACTATTATCAAACTCAAATGACTTAAAGGCCTCCACACCTTTTAAGGTTTAATAAAAGAAAAGAAGAACACTTTATCTAAATATCATAAAAACATGAAGTTAGATTTTTTGCATGGATCATACTAATAACTCTTTCTCTTTTTGCACTTCTTCTTTCTTCACTTTTTTATTTCTCATTTTTCTTTTCCTTTCTTTCTATATCATGATGTAATTTTCCTATATCATGTCAAAGCTTTCTAGTGTGGAGGACCATAAAATCATTATCATGATGCAAGTACAATTATACTCATCCTAATTCATACATCTAATGCAATAATCATAATTCAATCATCCTTTGGATAGGATAATGACTCAAGATTCATTGGGTAAAAACCATTCACTTTCCGAGGGAAACTAAATAAGTGCTAATGCAATCCTTATCGAAAATCGAACTAAATGCATGCTGGAAAGTAAATATGCGAACTAAAGGGATAGATTACAAGGTGTTATAGATCTCCCCAAGCTTGGAATCAAGCTAGGTGGGATCAAATAATCCTTGCGATTATTTGATACCGTTGCAGCTTCAAGGTGGAGGGATGGCGTTGGAGAAGGCTGCACGAAGCTTCCTGTTGGAATCCTCTAGAGCAGATAAGTTACGGATAGCACTCTGCAATTCATAGCGCGTCGAGTTCACTGCTTCAGTCATTGCCGTCAACACTTTATTGAGTTCCTTCTTCTCAGCCAAGTCCAGGAGATGTCGGCGCACAATCTCCCGATGGATAAGCTCATGGTTTTGATGCTTTTCCAGCAGGCTAAGGCGTAGCTTGGTCCTCATAGGTGGCTTGAATGGCGATGTAGGTTCATCCTTAAGCACGAAACCCCATTCATCCATGGGCTTCACGCTGGTGCGAGCGTTCAGTGTCATCTTCTTGGTTGTGGAAGTATGGGCGGTAGTCTCCTCATAAGTCCATGCATCAACATCATTATGCTTACGTTTTGGCGACGCATAGTGAGTGGCGATGAGCTTCAGGGGTTCCACATGCCCCTTCCCATGCGGCTTCTTGGTTTTTTCCTCATCTTCTGGAGTCACCATAGCTAGGTATGGTTGTGTCCAGCCACATGGAGCTGGAGTCATGAATGGATGATTGTCTTCATCATACGAGTCATAGTATATCTCGCGCTTCCTCGAGCTAAAACATCGGGATTCACGCTTGTCATCATCTTGGGACGAGGTATTCGAAGTTGTTCTATGACGGAGGCATGAGAGCGAAAGGCTTCCCTTTTCCAGGAGCTACGTAACACATCTTGTGGTGAAGATCTGAAATGATGGAGAAGGAGAGGTTTTGGGAGACCTTATTAGGAGTGAAACAGAAAGAAATCTCGTAGGTTTGGAGTTTATAGTCGCTTAGAAAAAGAATCCCAACAAATTGGAAAGAGATAAACTTGAAAAGGGAAATTCTTGGCACCACGACGGTTCGTGGTACGGGCGCAGACTGTACCGTCTGCCCGTACCCGACGTCCTGCCAAAATCCAGAACATACAAAGTTGGTTCGGGGCTTCAGTACGGGCGGGCTTGCACAGTATCGTCTGCCCGTACCGACTTACCGACATAATAAAGGCGGCAAAATTTTTTTTTACGAACGATCAAAAATGAAAACGAAAGAGAAACGTTCTGTAACTTTAATGATTGTCCGTACGTGCATAGATGACCGTACCGTCCGCCCGTACGGCGGACAAGGTTAGAAGACGAAGTTCCATCAAAAATTTAGTGTAAGTTTAACGACCACTTGTACGGGCGGGTCCAACCATACCATCCACCCGTACAGAGGTCGCGAAAACTCCAATCAGCTTAGAAAACTGTAAAGACCTAAAAAACACACGTAAAATAACAGAATTCTAGAAATTTCAAACCTATAAAATCAAACTCTCTTGCAACAGCTAGGAGTACAGGGTACCGTATTTTCTGGATCATCATATTGTTCATCTCCTTCTTCCATAGATGGTGGGTAGCAAATGCTTGCTTGCACTATCATAAAGAATAGGAGGAACTCCTTAACTTAGATGAAGTGTGCCTGGTGGAACAAAGATTGTAGATACGCTGCATGGTAATGTTTCTTTATCCACTGATCCTCGTTCTTTGAGCTGTTCTTCACTTCTTTGTATAATCTGCAAATTAAATTCTTGCAAAAGAAAAATCCACCGGATCATTCTGGGCTTAACATCAGCCTTTCAAGGATTTCTTTCAAACCCATACGATCATTGTAGACTCTAACTTTTGAGTCAGTGATGTACAATCTAAACTTTTCACGGGTGAATACAACTGCAAATATCTCCTTTTCTATTAAGAGGTAATTTATGTGCGCTTCATTTAGAGTTCGGCTAGCATGATGGATGATATTAACTTCATCACCATCCCGCTAGCACAAGGTGGCTCAAACTGATTCATGCATGGTTTGCTTCACAAAGTAAATCGAAAGGTTTCTCCCAATTAGGTGGTTGTATCATAGGAGCCTTAAGTAGAGCTTCCTTACGAATGTTGAAAGAATTGAGACAATTTTCATCAAACTTAAACCGAACATCTTTTTGTAAGAGATTAGTAAGGGGTCTTGCTATCTTATAAAAATCCCTAATGAATCTTGTGTAAAACACAACATGACCAAGGAAACTTCTTATACCTTTGATGTCTCGTGGAGGTGGTATTTTCTCTATGGCTTCCACCTTTGACTTGTCAACCTCTTTGCCTCTTCCTGAGATCTTCTGCCCAAGTACTATCCCTTCTTGAACCATAAAGTGACACTTCTCCTAGTTCAAGTATCTTCACATCTCTGCAACACTTTATGCAAATTACGCAAGCAAAGGTTAAATGAAGGTCCATAGATGGAGAAGTCTTCCATGAACACTTCCATTATATGCTCAATATAATCGGCAAATATAGTTGTCATGCATATTTGAAAAGCAGTAGGAGCATTGCATAATTCGAAAGGCATTCTTCGATAAGCATATAATCCAAAAGGACAATCAAAAGTTGTTTTCAATTGATCTTCAGGATGAACAACTATTTGGGAAAACCCAGAATACACATCAAGATAACCAAAATGCGAATTCTTAGCAAGTCTTTCCAGAGTTTGATCTATAAAAGGCAATGGGTAATGATCTTTTCTAGTTTCCTTATTCAATTTTCTAAAATAAATGCACATCCTATGTCCTACAACAGTTCTGGTTGAAAACATTTCATTATGTTTATTTGGTACAACAATAAATCCTCCTTTCTTAGGAACACAATGAACAGGACTCACCCAGTCACTCTCTTTGACATGATAGATGATACGTGCAACGAGAAGGCGGATGATTTCCTTTCTTACCATTACCTTCATTTTAGGCTTGAGTTTCCTCTGAAAATCTGCAACTGGTTGGGCTCCATCTTCCATGAATATTCGATGAGTGGCTATTGAGGGATTGATCCCTTTCAAGTCATCTAAACACTAGTAGGAAAAAGCTCATTTGTGGCGCACCTAAAATCATATTTTGTGGCGCATGGGCAGGTGCGCCACAGAATTCTCGCCATAAAAATAAGAATTCTGTGGCGCACCAGGCAAGGTGCGCCACAGAAAGAGAAAGTCTTATTTCTGTGGCGCACCACATTTTTTTAAAATAAAAAAAAATGACGGCCAGATCTAGATCTAGATCAAGATCTGGGGCCGCCGATTTTTTTTATAATTTTTTTTTGAAATTTCGCCGTAAGCTCGCCAGAGGTGGGTGGGTTGGGTGGGTGGGTGGATGGGTGGAGGAGGCCGGCCAGATGAGGTGGTAGTGGTGGTGGAGTAGGAGGAGGTGGTGGTGGTGGTGGAGGTGGTGGAGGAGGAGGAGGTGATGGTGGTGGTGGAGGAGGAGGTCGTGGTGGAGGAGGAGGTGGTGGTGGTGGAGGAGGAGGAGGTGGTGGTTGTGGAGGAGGAGGAGGTGGTGGTGGTGGAGGTAGTGGTGGTGGTGGAGGAGGAGGTGATGGTGAGGTGGTGGTGGTGGAGGAGGAGGAGGTGATGGTGGACGAGAGGAGGTGGTGGTGGTCGCTGGAGGAGGAGGTCGCTGGAGGAGGAGGTGATCACCGTAGTAGGAGGAGGTTGTCGAGTGTGGGTGGAGGAGGAGGAGGGAGAAGAAGGGAGGAGAAAGAGGAGAAGGGAGAAAACGGGAGAAGGAGGAGAAGTGAGGAGAAGTGGAGGAGAAGTGGTGGAGGAGAAGTGGAGGACGAGATTGGCGCGTCCAAAATTCAAAATTTTGTCCAAAACTTCTGTGGCGCATGGGCACTTGGTGCGCCACAAAAAAAATCGATTTTTTTATTTTGCAGGAAAAAATCTTTAATTGTCTGTATCTTTTTACTCTTTTCGAATTTGGTGATTCTAAAAAATTATCCAACCGGGTGAATTCGGATGTAGAATTTTCTCCCGGTTATTTTGATATATTGTGCGTTTTTTTCAAGTTCTTATGCAACCACAAATTCAGTTTGATGATTTTGCAACACAATTTTGCAAAAAAAGTCGAAATTCATGTTTGTTAATTTTCAGTGGTACTAGATGACATAATACATAGGCAGCTCGAAGGATTTTATTTTTTAAAATTTCTATTTTCTTTTATATTTTACAGAGGTAAAAAAAGCGATCCACGAGGAGGGGTGGGGTGGAGTTGCGTGGGGAGAAAAAAAAACTTATGTGGCGCATGAGTCATGTGCGCCACAGAAATGTGGATTTTCTGTGGCGCACTAGCCCACGTGCGCCATAGAAAGTCTTATTTATGTGGCACACCCAAGCTGGTGCGCCACAGAATGTCTTAATTCTGTGGCGCACGTGGTCATGTGCGCCACAGAAATAGTGAAACCAATGATTGGAGGTGAGACTACCTTATTTCTGTGACGCATCTGAGTGAGGTGCGCCACAACATTCGCTATTTCAGTGACACACATTGTCTGGTGCGCCACAGAAATAAATTCTGTGGCGCACGAAAACTGGTGCGTCACAGAATAACATCCCATCTATAAGCCTTTTCCTACTAGTGAAAGAATACCCAAAAGCCTTGCAATGCATTTTGAGTACCATCATTAATTGTTCTTCCTAGTATTTACAATAACTGGATATATATTTGGCTCATCTAAAAATTTATATTTTAAATCAGGAGGAAGATGTTTCAGTTCTGGAGGTGATAAATCTTCGTCTCCTTTTTTTCAGGTATTTCATACTTCTCATTAGTTGAGCTATCAGCTATAGGGAGAAATTCCAAATATTTCTCAATATCATTTTGGTTTGATCCTATCATATTATCTTCGTTTCCAAGTAAAATTACCTCTAAATAATATTTAGGAGTATTATAAAGTATTGCGGAAAGAGTAGGAAGATCAGCTTCCTCCTCGATGTCTTCTTCTTCAAAAATTGGTTTATGAGTCAACTTCGAGAAATGGAAACTCATCACTTCCTCCCCAAACTTAAAACAGATAGTTTCTTTCCTACAGTCAATATCAGCAACTGCAGTATTTAAGAAGGTCCTTCCAAAAATGATTGGAGAATGAGAATCAATTGACATATCAATGACAACAAAATCAATGTGATAAGTGTAGGGTCCTATTGTAATAGGTACATCTTTTATTACTCTCATAGGAACTCTAAGAGTCTTATCAGCTAGCATTATTGCCATATCTGTGTCTTCTAATTGTGAATGATCAAGTACATCTTAGATACCAAAATAAAATATATAGGGAATAACATTAATGGTTGTTCCAATATCACAGAGTCCATAATAAGAGGATCCACCAAAAGTGCAAGGTAAAATAGGTTTGCCCGCACCTTTTGCTTTGACCATACATTCTACAAACTGCGAGGCTTCGGAATCAAGCTCAACTACATTGAAGTGTGCAAACATAGCTAAAATACCTTCCTTTGTTACCTCACTTTCTCCATTTATAGCTTCATGAGTAGGTTCCTCATTACTAATTTTTAACTCTTCTGCTCTTACCTTTCTTACCTCCTCTTCCTTTTGTTCTACAAGAATTTGAGCTCGGATGTGCCTTGCCGCTGTCATTGGGAAAGGTAGCGGCTCGTTGTAAGACATCATTTCAATGGGTACCACTTTGGGTACTTCAGCTTCAACTTGCGTTTCTTCAACAACTTGAGGTGGTGGAGTATAATGGAGCCATTCTTTCTTGGGTACTTCAATGAATTCTGTAAAAGCTTGAAGAACATCTAATACCATAACATCATCAAGATTAAGCTCATTAGCTATTTCTTTTAATTGCCCGATGTTTTTATAAGAATTTAGACAATCATATTCAATTTTCATTTCTCCCTCACTTCCAATATCAAAGCCTCATGATACTCTATTTCTATGAACTTTGTCTAGACGTATCCAAGCTTGCTCGGCTGTGAGTTCCATAAAAGATCCACCGGATAACAAATCTAATTCTCTTTTATTATCTTGTTATAGTCCTCCATAAAAGACATGTAAACATACCAAAGTGGTAAATCATGACGGGGACATTTTTGAACAGTACCTTTGAACCTGAGATAGGCTCTCATTAAGCTTTCACTGCGACGATTCTTGAAATTAGTTATAGCCATTCTTGCTTCCACGGATTTAACTTTGGGATAGAACCGGAATATAAATTCCTTCTTAAGATTCTCCCAAATATCAATCTTTTCTGCAGGGCAAGTTCTATACCAAGATAATGAAGTGTTGGTTAGAGATTGACTAACAATTTAAGCTTAAGTTCATCATTAGTGTAGTTTCTCAATTTAATTGTCCAACACAACTCAGTAAAAGAATGCAAATGACTATAAGGATCCTCATCGGGATCATCTCCTGCAAAACTATTCTCCTTCATAATATCAATAAACGTGGATGAATAGAATATTCAATGTCACTCACATTGGGGAATTCCTTAACGAACCCTCGGTTGAATCTTCCGAGATATTCAGCTGCATCAAGCTTATTCATAAGCCCCAGAGCAGCCATGGTATTGCCTGAAACTATCAAAAAACTTTAGTAAAAATAATAATAGATAAGAAACTAAGAACAAAGACCAAAAGCGCTGAGCTCCCCGGCAACGGCGCCAGAAAATGGCTTGATATCTGCAAGAACACAAGTCAGTTGTAGCTAGTTTCGAAATAAGACTATCGAACCACGAGGAGCTACTGGTTAGGGTCTTAATGCACCTTGCTACTTTCTACTAAAGATTACTTAATAATTGTTTTCTAATCTCAAAATGATTAAAGGGGTATTGTAAATGGTTGCAGGAAAAGTAAATAAAGTAGTAAAAACGATGTAAGGAAAAGGTTGAAACTTAATAAGACAAATTGTTCTCAAGGATTATCGGATCCACCTCTAGCACTGGGATTCATGTTAATCAAGATAAAATATGCCTTTAAGCATGTTGTGTGTGGGAGAGCTATGTAATAAGATGCGCACAGAAAGTCATCGGTCATCGCATCTATAAATAACCACAACATCTAGCCTTCTGCAGCCACATATGGACTAGTCCTATTAAGGGGTGTAGCCCATGGTCATCGATATGAGCTTTATGAATTCTTCTTATCTCCCTTATTCATGTGTTAAAGCACCGATACGGTAATGTCACTTCCCGCCATTCACTTTACCACACTTCAAAGGGTAGTGTTCCCTCTCGAGACCAAAAGGAAATATTACATGGTGCACAACATGTAACATCTCATATTCATGCTAGGGGTTCTCTTTCTCCCCAAGAACTAATAGGACTAGTCACACATGGAGACAATCAAGAACATCATCATAATCTTGTGGAAGAAATTAAAGGAATGGAATAAATTCGAATACAAATCCACAATAGCAATCATGATTACAACTATGGTTGGATGATGATGATGATGGAGGTGCAGCGGTTGATGATGATGAAGGGGATGATGCCTTGTCCTATGATGATCCACGTAGCAGCCCGGATCTTGTCTTCTCCAAAGTTCTTTCTTGAGATCTGATCTAGGGCGGTGTTTTTTTTGTTTCGCGGAGCTGTGTGTGTCTGATCTTTGATCCGTCTGCGGGAGGTGAAAGTATTTGACGAGGCGGAGCTCCTGGAGGGTGGTACGGGCAAGGCCCGCCCGTACTGATGCCCGTTAAACCTACAGAAGGTTGTTCTCGCATTGTCCTTTCGTCTAGGTGCATTATTAAGTGCAAAAATGATTTTATCACGTCAAAATGCTAGGAAATGATAGTTTTCATTGATATTTCTTTATTGACTTATTATTTTGAGATCCTGAGTAGACAAGCATAAAAGGGTGCGGTAGCGCGGTGAAATGCAAAAATTCTACCACTACTTGATGATATCTTGATAAAATAGTAATGCAAAAACATGCTAAAAATACACTCATCAGTGAGCAGATCCGACAAGGCGAGGGCAGCGTCGTTGAGCTACGGTCACACACGTCCCGATCCGGGCGCACCCTTCCACGGCGTTGGCCCTTAGCTCCAGTGATGCAAGGTGCACCCCCGCAGCGCTGAGCGTCTTGAAGATTCGGCAACAACGGTCGTCCGCCTCGACCACCCGCTCCAGGAACCGCGTCTTCTATGCCTCCACTACCATCTCTCGATCTATCCCTCTCTCTCTCTCTCTCGCTCTTGGTGCTGGTGGGTTTGGGTTTCCGACTGTTTCGCTCCGGAGGCCAGCATGCTCTGAAATAGGCTGGCTGGTGCGGTGGTGGACCCCGCGGCCATAGCGAAATTTTCACCCATCAGTGAAACTGAGAAATGAGGAACATAACCACTAGCACTAAAAAAATTCAAGTATCCTATTAGTGAAAAAGGAAAGATTGTGAATTCATCATGTGGCTTTTCCACAAAGCCACATTTCACGTCACCGAAAAAAAAGACATTTGGTCTTGTCCTTAGAGCATACTGGTCAAACCCGCAAAATTATTGACTTTAACAATTCTTAGAAGATGTGTAGGAAAAAGGAAAAAATTAGAAAAACAGGTGGACCTTTGTGGCAATATTCCGTTTTACAGTTTTTGTTTGCAGGATCCGCTCACTCGGAGCCTGCACGAGCCTTTAAAATAGATTTCCCATAATATATAAACTAGTATTAACGGCCGCGCTTTTACAGGATCTTCTAAAGATCCTCTTACCGTGGTATGTGCAAGTATAAAACACAAGGCCTCAGCTCTCTTTTCCAACTCTTTTGCGCTTAGCGTGACTTTGCTACCTCTCAGATTAAAATCTAAACATAGTAATATGCAAATATGATTCTTTGGATGCTGAAGAATTTGAAGACGGACACAAAGTTGTGGATGTGAAACAAGCCCTCCCTCTATTCCAAATTAGATATCACAAATTTATCTAGACATAAAATGTATGTCTAAAAATACATGTCTCCTTCTTTCTCTGTTCCATAATTTTTATCTCTGTTGTAAGTTTAATTTTAAACTAAAATCACGATAAAAAAAATGTGTAATTGAGGTAGTACTTCATCTCCTATATAACTAAGAAAATTATCCGCACTAAGTTATTTCTCTGAACATGCAACTATGGCACCTTAGCGGGCCGACCACATCACCCAACCATGCATGCAAAGTGGGATGGCCCAATCAATGCGGTGATGCCTCTGCCCATCAGAAATTTCACAACATCAGCCAATCCCATGGCGTCATCACATTCCCATGCACACATGAGAAAATTGCACCTCACACCATTCTTTGTGGTATTTGTTACACAGAACACACAAACAAAATCATTTTTGTAGCTAGCACAGTTTGTCGGTTAATTCGTTGCACCTGACCCAAATAAACAGATAAGCTGTTTTGCTTGTGTGGCGTCCAGCGTGGCCATTCACATGCCTAACAGTCTAGCACATATCCCACACACCTCCTTACAACAACCGATTGAATAAAAATAAACTGAAAGTAAACCAGCAGCGAGCGGAAGCTTCGCGAGGTCGACGACAGGAGCGGCGATGCGCGAGGAGTCGATGCGACTCGGGGGCGACAGGTAATGCCGGCTTCTAAAATCTGAACAGACGCGGTTCACTCTCCCATCTCAATTCTCACAAGACAAGAACTTCGTACTATGCTTTTCCCGTTAACACGCTGCGTGACAGCTTGAGGAACAGAACCTTACATATAAGGTACTAGCATTATCATGCTCTGAATCGAATCTCCATGCTGTGGTGCACGGCCACACACAGAAGTAGGCTAGTTCAGGGTGATATGAGCATTCAAGCAGAATTGAGCATCTAATACTGTACCAGTAATTTCTTTCTTGAAATATCAACCTCTGAAGTCTGAAGATTACCCATGCATCCTGGGTTCCTGACAGTACTACTACTAACAAACAATAGTACGTCCCAGTTCAGTAAAATCAACAACGCACATCAGCCAGTGGAATCGTAGTCTCAAACTCTCGATACGCAACAACATGCAGCAAGAACGCAAGCGACGGACGAACAACTAGCGATGAAGTCGCACGCATGGCGGCGCCGGAGCCGGACACATCATCTGACGCCGTCCAAGCCAGGGAGGAATGGGTAGTGCAGCAGGTGGCGGATCCTCGGATGGTCCGCACTTCCTCGGCCGCGGCGGCGTGCATCGGCGCCTCCTCCGGTGGGTTCTGATTTCTGACGAATGCTTCGCTGCGCTTCCGACGCCGGCCGGCGTGCTCTGAAGTAGCCAGGCTGGCAAGGTGGGGCCCAGGGCCGTAACCGACTTTTTACCTCGCGCGGCCGGCCGAACCCCGAAGCCACTGTAATCCCCTCGCTCCTTCCTTGCACGCTCGCGAGGCAGAGACAGATATCGGCGCGCGGGCGCGGCGGCAATGGCGAACGAGTGGCGGAACCTGGCGCGAACGCTGATGGAGAACCTCCTGCAAGCCACCACCTCGGACGAAGCCTTCAGGCTGATCGACCTCGCCACCATCAAGCTCAGGGCGCAGCAGGAGGCGCTGCGCTCGTACCGCGTGGGCGGTGCCGTCGTCTACGTCGAGCCTGGCCCCGCCGGAGCCTCCCCCGCCTCGCTCCTAGAGGACGCCCGCCGCGAAATCAAGCGATGCAGCGCGCTCCACTACCTGGCCGACAGCGGCATCCCCCACTTCTTCGAGGGCATGGGCCTCGTCCTCAGCGCGGGGGCGCTCGAGAGCTGGGCCAGCCGCAGCAGCGAGGCGCTCCAGAACAGCGACGAGGCGCAGATATGCCTCCGCGACGGCGTGTCGTTCGCCACCGCCGCCATCGACGCCGTCGGCGTGGCCGCGGCGATCCTCCCGGAGGGCGACATCCTCCAGCGCGCCTGGTTGCTCGCGGCCGAGCAGCTCCAGACCAAGGCCATCGACGAGGTATGCCTGGCGCGCGACCACTTGCAGGACATGCGGGGCCAGATTTGTCTGCAGTTCATCGACGCCGGGATTATTGTGCATCTTCGTGACTAGGCGCCGAGATTTGTGTGATTTGATTTCTGCTCTAGAATATCATCTGATTCTGATGTAATGTGTGGTCTGTGTTTGCTAGTAGCCGTTAGACACTCTGGGTGACGAATGAAACGCGAACGTGTTCTAATCTGCTGGTTCGGTATCTTGCTGAATCTTGAATTTGGATGGCACTTTTACCAAAATATCATGTTTAGGAGACTGTCAACACCGTTTAACCCCAGTTGAACATTTTACTCGTTATTGCTAGATAGGACAGCCATGATATTGCGCGACAAAATGTGTAAATATGGGAGGGCATCATCTATCCACATGTTCCATCAATGCTGCCATCTTAGTATGTCTGAACCATGATCATCACCCGACACACCTTGCCCAATGAACACGGATCAGAAAACGAGGGTAATATCTACAAGAATTTTCACTCTGAGGGATAATTAGTGTCACAAAAGTAAAACTAGAGGGTAAGTTCTCAGCTAGCTGAGTACAATGCTACTTCTTAGCTAACTTCTATAGTCCATTAGATTGTTTCCGGCATCGTGATTCATTTTGCCCTTGGTGGAGTCTTAGTTGGTTTTGTTGTGGTCCTTGTTTCGGGCTTTATTTTGCCGTTGGGCTGGCATGTGGAATTTTTTTCGCTGGTGTGGGCTTGGTCTCATTGATTCATTTTCAAACTTGGTGTACTGTAGCATACTAGCATTCGGTTTTGTAGTAGCGTTCTCTATTATCATTATGGCTGGTTGTCAAATATTAATTATAAAAAAACTATTATTAGATAAGAGCTCCCCTTTAGAAAAGGTAAGAATGGTATTAGTATAGGGAATCTCTAAGGATTAAGTGAACTTTTGGTCCCTCATGTGTCGTAAAAGGCCAGTTTTGATCCCTCGGCTTTATTATGGTATAAATCTGCTTTTAAACACTTAATTATATCTAATATAAGAATCCCTAGCACCGATTTAATGATAGGTGACTGGTTTTCTATGTGCCCAGCGCACATGGATTTGGCCGGATTTGATCGACATTTGTGTTCCCGATGGTAAAGTATTTGTCCGGATTTAATCTATATATGCTCATTTGGGGACTAGTTAGCCAATTATTATGGTCGTTCCACTGCACAAACCTCATTCACTCTCTAGTTAGAACACTGAATTGTCGCGTAATGCCTAGTGGTTGCGGCTAGGAGTAAGGATAATAAGTTCTAGTCAACATGCTATGAGAATTTAAATATTGTATTAGTACTTAGTTCGAGGAAAGAGAAGAACGGATAGAGTAAATGGACTCTCATGCAAAAGCCAACTCCAACGAGTGTTCCTAGGTAGTTTGTCGGAGTAAAAGATAGGTCATAGACGATACATTAGTATATTTCTGAAACTAACTATTGTACATGTTAGCTATACATTCGCTATAGATAATATGCTATCTTCTTATAACCAAAAACCGGTTATACAATTAAACCTGCTCTAACGCAACGAGGACTGATGCGCCAGACAAGATTGGCGAATGCTAGACTAAATGTAAAACGAATTGAGTGTCAATAAAACTCTGCCACGTAGTATTGAGTCTTGTCCATCTTGTCCCTGCGCCATGAATCTTGTAAAAAATGCCAATTCTATTTAGCTGGTAATTACTGTCCTAATCCAAGTGATAGAGGTGAACTCGTCCTGCCTTTTCATTAAAATGATGCACCAGCAAAGAGGAGCCACTCTAGGTACTACGCACCTTTCCTGAGTTGTGTGACAAGGTGGACACACCTTGAGCATGGCATTGACGGCCGGGGAGTGCAGGCGAGGGAGTTAATAGAATTATCACGAGTGCCCAAGAAGTTCGAGTCGTCTATTAGCTTCTGTGATGCTCCCATCTCCATGAACTTCCGTTGTTCTTCGAGAGCTAGGGTTCATTATAAGAGATCGAGAGGGCAAGGGGATATCTTCATTTTCCGCCATAACAAAGGCAACGCTTGATATTGAAAACAGTGGTACAAATAATGTCACAAACTGGTCAGAGGGATCATTATTGAACCAAATTAAGTACTTAAGGGCCGGTTTATACAAGAATAGAGTTATAGACTTTTGTAACACCCACTCTCTTAAGAACTAGAAGGTCAGGCATGTGTATTTTTCGTGTTATCGCCTTGATGCCACTTTTGAGCAGAGCTTTTCTTTTCCTATTTTGCGATCATCTCAAGATGCAGAGCTACGAAGAGCTTTGTCAAACTTGGACAATACTCGGCTCACGTGTTGCTTATTCAGTACAATACGAGATAATATGCTTCTTTATGTTCATTTTAGAATTAGAAGTCATTAAAATAAGCCTTGGAAATATATTTTCTTCTTTATGTTCCTTTTATATTTCTTCCAAAAAATGAATGGTTTTATTAGATGGAGCAACCGAGGCAATTTTGTAGCATGATGCCCATTTTTAGCTTTTCGTCACTTAACTCGTCTCCTCAAATAAATTTTTAGCTGATAGAGGAGATACAAAAAAAACTAATCACTCCGTCTCATGAAATTTGCGGAAGATTTGACTAAATTTATACATATTTACATACTAAATAGTGTTTAGATACATACAAATTTCGACATATCTAAGATAACTTTCCTGCAACGGAGGGAGTAATACCTTTATTTATAGCCTGGCTACGTCTTATAAATAGGGACTGAGGTGATAAGTCCAAAACATGTCTCCTACTTGATCAACATATAAGTTTATTTTTTTTGTTTCCTAAAAACATTAATTTTGTTTCAGAGAAAAGGAAACTAGGCACAAAGAAGAATTGTAAAATAAAATTGACACTCCTTGTTTTAGCTCCTTATTGTGTCTTCAATCTTTGTTGTTGTAGTAACAAAGTGATCATAGTTTAAGAAGATCAATATATATTAGATCTACCTTCATTAGTGCTCAAGGCCAACCGTGTAACGTCAGTTTCTAAAATTTAAATAAACCCGCTCCATTCTCCCATCTCAGTGAAAAGCAAGTAACATAGTAGTACTACGATGATTATCCCCAAGAGATTGTCCCTCAAGAACTTGGTGCTGTGATTGTCCCGTCAAGGCGTCAACGTACAGCTTGAGTAACGTAACCTTACAAACAAGTACTAGCGTTATCATGCTCTGAATCAAACCTCCATGCTTCTGTGATGGCCATACACAAAACTAGATAAGTGATCTCAGCATTCAAGCAGAATTGAGCATCTAAAACCAGTAATTTCATTCTTGAAATATCAACCACTGAAGATTACGATGTATATCCTGAGTTCCTGACAATACTAACAAGCAATAGTCCCAGTTCAGTAAAATCAACGCACATCAGCCAACAAAAACTGCCAGAATCCAGGTAGCAGAAGCAGCAACCGACAGTTGAATCGCAGTCTCAAACTCTCGATACGCAAGAACATGCAGGAAGAACGCAACAACGCAAGGGACTGACGAACAAGTAGCGATGAAGTCGCACGGTACCCTCAGTCGGCGGCGGCGGACACATCTTGTCGTGCGCGGGCCGCCAGAGCGGCGCAAGCGTCGACCTTCTCCTTGGCACTCGCGAGGTGCCCGCAGGCTTGGGCGCGCTGGTGCTCGATGACGCCGTCCAAGCCAGGCAGAAACGGGTGGTGCAGTAGGTGGCGGATCATCAGTAGGCAGTCGCAGCAGAGCTCCATGGCGTGGTACGCTTCAACCGCGAGCATCCTGGCGTCCCGGGCCTTCCGCGAAGCCTCCCGCTGCACGTTTGTCATGTCGGCGAGGCCGAGGATCCTGGGGAGGGGCCAATCCGGCTCGTCGCCGCCGCGCCGCGCGAGCTCCCTGGCGTTCCCCAGCATGGACGTCGCGGCGTCGAGGTCGCCGGCCGTGTCCTCGAGCGCCTGCTCGGCGACCTCCAAGATGGTCCGCACGTGCTCGGCCGCGGCGGCGAGCATCGGCGCCGTGAGGAACCCCCGCGCGTCGACGATCTTCAAGGATGTGTGGGGGCGGCAGAGGCCCTCCGCCTCCACCATTAACTCCCGGAACTGCGTCTTCCACGCCTCCTCCGCCGCCATCTCTCTCTTCCGGTGCCGGACTGCCGGGTGGGTTTGGATTTCTGATGAAAATGCTTCCCTGCGCTTCCGGTGCCGCCGTGCTCTGAAATAGCCAGGCTGGCGAGGTAGGGCCCGCCGCCGTAACCGACTATTTACCTCCCGCGCGGTCGAACCCAACGATGGGGAGAAGTTACGAGCGGTTTTTTTTTTTTTTTTTTATCATTGAGAGGGACACGCAGTCAGTGAAAGAGGAAATCAAACTGACATTTGTACTTTTCCTTAAGCACGTACAATGGTTATATTTTAGTGATGCCATGTAGGATAATTGATGACATGAAGAAAAGAGAAACGAGAAAAAAGACTTCATCCGAGATGCTCTTTTAGCACAATCTCTCTCACCACATATTTAGGAATATCTCGTTACTAGAGATAAGATTAAATAATAACACATTGTATATCATGTTTATCAATATATCTAGACTACATACATGGCGGGGTTAAGATAAGACAATCTTATCAACCATTGCACATGCCCTTAGAGCATCTCTAGATCGAATAAAAATGACCAAATCTGTAAAATTACCAACTTTTGCAGTTTGATCGAAAATGTGCCAAGATCAGATCACGTAAACTAGCCTGACTCGTATTTTTTTTATAGGCACTAAGAACACACGTCCGCGATCCTTGTATGTGCAGTATCGATGGGAAAACCGAGTGAAATTGACATGCCTCTTTAGGATTTATTTTATTTACTAATTTGGAATAATCCTTGTTGTAAAAACCACATGAGGTTGATCCGTTCACAACCATCGCATGTGTTTCCTCGCTCGCGTTCCCTCGCTCCCAACCCCAAAGATCGGACGCGTCCGTTACTCACGTCTTCTCACCTTGTACTTATGGGCGGTTCCACCATGGATCATGGGCGTGCAGATAAACACTCAAATTTTTCTCAAAAAATTGGATGTATATAAATTATATAGTAAATGTATCTTTTTTGGTATATTTTCAGCACATCCAGCTCACACTTCCTCTTCTAAATTAAGACCAAATCTTGAATTAGCAAATACTTCCCATCCAGAAATAACTGCACTTCTAGCTTTTGTTCCAAGTCAATTCTTTTAAAACTTGACTAACTTTATTAGAAAACATAATACTATCATTTATGATGTAGTTTAATACTAAATGTTTAAGATGTAGTTTCATAATATACAGCTTTGATGTCATATACTCCTTTCTAAGGAGTATGTCATATACCGGGAAAACTCAATTCGACTTCCAGGTGCATATACTCCGTCTACCAAAAAATCATATTTTAAAGTGTCAAATTTTTTTGACGAAAAAGTATACATGTACGTCTCCATAATATATGTGCGTTCGTCAAGTTTCGCGAAAAAACGATAATTTTTGTGCTTTATGTAAAAAAGAGAAAACACTTATTGTGAAAAGATTTATTTTTAGTACCGATTTTTGTCTTTTTACACATGTCATGCAACAAGTCGATTTTTCATGAAACGACTTTGCGAGCGTGTATTACGTGAATATGTATGTGCGAATTTTTGTTTCAATTTTTTTTTTGAAAATATTTCTAAAATGTATTTCACAATAAAGGGCAACATATGTTCCTATGTGCCAAAACATCACTCTCCTCATATACTCCTTTCTAAACTGTTTAAGGAATATATTGTAACTCTTTTCTATAAAGTTAGTCAAATTTTAAAGAGTTCGACTAATGAACAAAGCTAGAAGTATACTGCATTGTCAACTAGCGTTGGACATACGGCTTCCAAGCTATGATAGATTATATTTTGTTGTATTGTATTTTTGGGGAGTGATATTTTGTCACATGGGAGCATATGTTCTCTTTATTTTGCAATATATTTTAGACATATTTTCAAATGTTAAAAAGTTTGAAACAAAAAATTTGCACGAGCATGTTCACGTGCTACGCGTCCACCAAGTTGTTTCTTGAAAAAACTACTTACCATGTGGCGTTGTAAAAAAGACAAATTTTGTTGCTAAAAATAAGGTTTTTTACAAGATAAATTTTCTTTTTTTACAAAGACCACATAAAATATCAATTTTCTTTGAAACTTGACGAACACACATATACCGTGGAGATGTGCATGTTGAATTTTTTGTCAAATTTTTTTGACATTTCAAAATATGTTTTTTTAGTAAAGGGAACACGCACCCGGGAGCCGCATTGAATTTCCGTTTCGTTTACATTTTTTTGCATCTTTTTCAATGTTTTGAGATATTGTTGCTAGGATGGCCGATATCTAAAGGTATAATAGCTGCCCCCCATAGGGGGCTTCACAGCGATCTCAGCATGTGCACCGTTCGATCTTTACAGTGTCCAGCCGAAGTTCGATCTCAGCCATCCGTTTTCTGGCAGCAGTGGTTGGTACTGTCCATCCTGAGCGTTAGCGAAAGCCATGTAATTGCCAATTTCTACCCGCGTCTGGCTGCCTTTGGGCCCTACGGTCGGTCGGGTCCGCGTGGCAGTCAATGCGGGTCGTTTCGGCGTTCCGCTCTCCTCGCGCCGGGTGCAGCCAAAACCCTAGCTCACCCAATCGCCTCGCACCCAGCTCCTCCCCAATCCCCTGTCGTCGCGTATGGCGGCGCTGCTCCACCTCCCTCTCTGCCCACCCTTCTACTTCTCCCATGCCCCATCTCCAACCCCCAGCCGCCGCGCCGCTATGCCTCCCTGGACCGCCGCCGGCCAGCAGGAGCAGCGCACCGCCGGCGCAAGAAGGAGGGGCTGCTGGAGCTCCGCCCTTGATGGTGATGGCGGACTCGACCTCACACCGATGTCCTCCACAGGGGCAGCTCGGAGGAAACCCTAGCCGCCGACCCCTCGCGCGCGATCCTCCCCAATCTCCCCGCTTCGAGGGACTCCTCCATATTCCCCCCATGGCTTCCTCCTCCTCCAATCTGTCGCGCCACCAGCCTCCGATTTGGTTCCCCTCCGTCGGCACCAGCAGATAGTGTGATGGAGGAGCAGGTTGGCGTCCTCGTCCCTCGCTTGACTAGGCTGCAGGGGGCGTTCAAGACGCCACCATCGTCCTCGACCTTGGCGAGCCAACCTCCACCTTGCACCATCGCCATCGCCGGTAGCAGCGGTGTGTGGCTCCTTCTTCGTGTCTCTACTCTGTATCTCCCTCACGCGCTCTGGTACGCCCTCTATCCGCTATCCTCCTCCGACCTGCATCTTCTCCTTTTCATTTTATTCATCCATGGCATGTCCGTCACTGATTCGTCTTCTCCGTGAAGCCAAGGCTGTAGTTACACACACTCTCTCATAACGACTTGGGAAGTGCAAAGGCGGAGGTCTTCAGGCAATAGGATGGCCGCTCAGGATTCCTTCTCCTCCATGGTGTTAGTGACAAGATTCCAAGGCCCTAGGCAACTTCTTCATCTTCAATTCTTCATGCCATTTTTTTCTGCAGTCCGGTTCAGGTTTATCTCCAAGCAACTGGCCTTTCCTTTTGTTGGCATGTTGATTTTTGTTTGTATAAATTAAGTACATCTTGTGGCTGCAATTTTCCCCTGTTGTGTTGAAGGTCCTACATGGTGATGCTTTGTATGGGGTCATAGAATTTCATAATTGCAGACAAACAACTATTGATTAGAGATTCAGTATGTGTTTTGGAACTTTATTGCATCGGAAAACTAAGCATGCACAATGATGATTCATTGCTTCCTAATTAGAATCATCCTTTCTTATTCCCCATTTTGATTATGGCAGTGCGTACAAGCAAGGTATGAAACAACAAGTGCTGCTAGGATCTCAGCTTCCACATGCTGGTCAACTATAAATTCTTCAAGTGTTATGCCCTTCGGTAAAACTGAGGTGGGAACCGCCAAACAAGCCATTCAGATGTTTCTTCCATTGGTATTTTATATTCTATTCACCTCCACCAAATAATTATATTCAGATGTGGCCTACTGTTGGAGGTGATATCAAAAATAGCTCTTTTCCATTCTGCTCTACCTGAGTATGGTGAAGCACCTCCAACCCCAAGAGGTTTATGTTTTTCTTTCTCGGGGTGTTATTGTTTCCTAAATTTATTGTACATTTTTTATCCCCTTAAATATTGGTGGATATCTAGAAATATGGATCCTTTGAATGCAGTAGTGGTTGGTTCTTCAGGAAATTATGAAGGCATATGATCTACAGTTTGTCCTACATGTTCTCTGCAGATGGAAGGGACTCTATCTAAAGTGAGAAGTCTAAAAATGAATCTGATGTTGGGCAAGCTTTATAGGATATCTAGAAATAACTGTACATCTGCCATATGTATAAGGAAGTGTTTGAGGTACAACATAGCAAATGATTTGTTTCTACGATCATGAATGAATTATATAACTGTATATTCTGTATGAATTGTAATATAAAACTGATATAGGGTTTCAGTATATGGGTTAATCATTTTTATGTCTGACTATCATTGATTAGTTTTGATGATGGTTTTATTATTGTAGGGAATTTTAAAGTGGCACTATTTATTTATATTATACAGTGTTTTTCATGAGAGTATAAATTAGGATATTACTCGCACATACATTTGAAAATATTGCTTAAAAATATCTGGTCTGAGGCGTGTATGCTATTTAAGAAGTGTTTTCCTACCTTGGAAACTTGTAGCTGTAGTTGCTCCTGAGCTATGATATGATATTTTATCAATATTACGCATTTGGTTCTTGAAAAATTAGGAGAGTATATAAATAAGAGTGCTCAAATCTTGCTAGCAAGTGCCTATTATGATTCATGTGAAGATTATTTCTTTGGGGTAACTGACTCAAAACCTCAGATTGTTTATCTACTAAAAAAATAATTGGTAAGGCATTCTACGAGGCACTATTTGCCATGTGGTGTGGAGTGTTATCGTCTGATTTTTTTTGCTTGTTATAGTCTAGAGCGTTTCTTAAATAATTTTTGGAATGGATTTTGTGCAGATTTGCAGCGAAGTAACTCCCAAAACTTCTTTGCAGCAAACTAACTCAAAAGCTCATTTTTTTAATTTCTCTTCGTAGATAATAATTCTCGGATACTTGCTACTTATAATCTCAATCATATATATTTTTAAGTCATTGTTCTCTTGGCCATCATATTTTCCTAAAGATGGTATTTCAGTTTCATGAAAATCATTGTTGCCTGTCATATAAGGATCAATTACTTCATTCGAGTCATCGAACATTTGAAATGGACTATGATTTTGCAAATTATGTTTATATTTTGAATATGTAGATTGGCATTCAAGTCCCTCAGGGATCCCTTTGCTAATTAAGCATCACTACCTTGTTGGCTATACCTGACCGTGCATGTGCTATTCCTTTATGCAAAGCAATCAGCTCATTCTTGGCTTATTCTGAATGCGGTTAGTCCGTTCTTTTGCAGCTGATGAAGAATTTTATTAGATCTCAATTTTCATGAAAGCTTCACTGATTCCATAGATGGGAGTCATGTATCTTCCAGACTTTGTAATGCTATTTTTTAGTGTGGGTTTTTCTTGATCGCTCTTAGTTGAGTGCTAATTGCTAAGCCATTATCTCAAGCTGAGTATGGTTACCTCTTGCTAATTAATGCCATTATTAGTTATTTTCTAATTGTTTTCCAGCTCACAAGATGATATTTTTCTAAAATCCGTGAGTTGTTTCTTTTATCTTGCAGCTTTTGCGCAGAAACTGCAAACTTAACTGGACTAACATATAAACAGGATTCAGAGGAGTAAGGTTAGTGCCTCTTGCGGTGGTTTCTTTAATTTGTGCTAGCTTTGTTCACCAGATTCAGTAGTGTATTAGTTATGTTAGTATTTTTTTACAAAATAGATGTTGACGTTTCCTCTTCAGATATGTTTTCTGTCCCTTTTTTGCAATAGAGTGACTACAAACTAGATGTGACATGTCTTATTGATCAGCATTCACACTATATCTTTGCTGTCAGAGATGTTGTGACTGCATCTTCATTTTTTTGTCGCTAAATTGGATTTTTTACCATCTTTACCAGCAACAGAAAGGGGCCTTGCATTCTCTTCTACTCTCGCGGTGTTGGTTTCGATGCGCTGGTGCAGGACCTTGACAGTGCCCGCTCAACCTAAAGGTTCATCCTCCTCTCTCTCTCTCTCTCCACTGGCTTGGTGAGGAATATTGGTGAGGAATAGTACAGTGTCTTCAAAATTCCAATCAATGTTTTTGGGAAAGGTAGGACGAGCCGTACCATAGTAAGGAAAGGTAGGACGAGCCGCTATTGGTTTGGACATGCTTTCCCCTGCTTGATCTGGTTTTCCGCTGCAAAGGGAGGTCACCACGTGTTGATACGTTAGAGTGCGTGATATATTTTGCTTTGGATGTTTTTTTCTCCAGCTTCATAATGTTTATGCTTGATGTTTGATAAATTGTCCACATGGGCTTGCACATTTTCTCTTGTTGTGGTTCATGATGTATGTGAGCGAGTTTGCTCTTACGAGTCTTGAGAGTTTGTTATTAAATTGTCCACAAGGCCGGCCGAGCTTGCTCTTACTCGAGTTGTCGGCTCTGTGCAAAGGACAAAGTACGCTCCTGATGGTGCTATCTGTTCATATATAGACTATTCTTTCAACTCTGAGGTTTGGAACTTAGTTTTGCTCCATTGTCTCGCTGGCTCACTATTTCAACCATCCACTCCATCTTCGGTGCTCTTCTCTACTATTGTGTTGATAATTTGCATCATGTGTCACCTATCTCACTATAAAAACAATGTTTATTGAGCCACATAAATTTCACATGATATTCTGAACCAGGACTCTGTTATCTAAAATTTGAAATGACAGATAAACCTACATTTACAAATGGATCAAAGTGTCTCTTTTGTTGCTTTGGAAACTGTTGAAGATTTTCCTTTGATTCTTGAACACAGAAATTTTGCCTCTCTCAAAATCGGAGATTCTGTAGTAGATTTTCTCAGATACTATATAATCGATCGGAAACTTTATGTTTGAATCACATTTGCTAATAGACATTAGTCTATGTGCGTAGAGTATATTTAAACTATAAAACCTATTTTACTCACTTTTCCCTGCCAGTGATTAGATAGACGATCATGAATTGGCCAGTATGTTAGTAGAATATTTTATATTACTTCACTCTTCATGCCCTTATTATGATAATTGAGATTTTGATTATAGAGTATCTTGCCAAAGCCTCACTACGAATTATGGTGTAATTTCCTGACGGTAAATGTAGATACCATTATCATATCATGCGATGGACCTCATTTCACCTCGTTTGGAAACAAGATTTTGTTTGATGAGGTGCTCAAGATGCTGGAATATTATGGTTTTAGCCAGAAAATTCTCTGGTCGGATCTCCCGTTGTCCTTGAAATTGACCCAAAAGAAGCATTGAAAGCATTGGAAATTTGAACAAGGTACTTTATGGTTTGATTAATCATAAGGCAAGCTCTGCTTGGTTTGAACTCTTGTGTATTTATCATGGTAATTGGAACACTTTATGCCATGGGCGCGACATGTTTAGAAGATGTGATTTATGTTCCATGTATTCCGTAAGAAGTGATCATGCCATTCTACGGTTTGCTAGCGAAAAAGACTGAAGTTAAATGGCATTTTCTATTATTTTCCTGTACATCCGGTAAGGTGAAGAGAAGCTCTGGTTTCTGTTGCATTTGACGACCAACATTAGTTAATGCCCTTCCAGTTTTTTTATTTGGAATGATAAATATCTTTACCTATTTTGGCTCAAATTAAATTGTAGGTTCTTTCTATTGATTCAGTTCAAATGGTTAATAATGCCTTTCCATTATTTTGCTTTTTAGCTCCTATTACAGAAATTAATCCAGTATGAAAAATATATGATATTGGTTTGTAGGCCCCCCTTAATGCCTTCATTCTTGTCCGGGCTTAATAAATCTATTTTCCAGACGAGTCTTGACCTTTTTCCTACTAAAATCTGATCATCTGCCATATTTAGAGATGCGCACTAAATAACTCTATTTTCCTATAACGTCATATACATTTTATGCCTCTAAATTAAATGAGTACAATGTTTTTGACAATGGATTTTGCTTCCTCCTGCAATAAGCACGTCGCGCAGCTGTGCTTATGATATCAATCAGACATATATTGATTCTTTCAATTACTGACTTCTCGCTACTCTCTTTCACACCCATCTGCCTTCTCCGGGTTGCTCTTTATGGACTCCCCAATGATTTTTTGGGTATCTAAGTTCATTTCTTTTAACAATCCCAGCTCCTTCGTTGCAAAGAAGTAGACCATGATACATCGCTCGAAAAAGATTCTCATTATTCAGTTCCTCACCGTGATATGTCTTCCCAATCCCATAGGTATCGATCATTTTTGCTCTTAATTGTCTTTGTTTGTAGGTTGTAGCTGCAGGATCAAGATATGTGTATGGACACCTCCATCTTCATGACTCAATGGGAAATTTGATGAGGTCAATAGACAGATCCAATTCACTTGCCTCGCCGCAATTAGGGTAAAGTAACAATCACACATCTATTCTTATTTGGGAGTTTCGAGTTTTTTTGGATTTTCAATCTGGCGGTGATTCATTACCGTTGTGGTTTGGCACTTTGGGACACACATGCGATGTCGATATAGCTCAGATCCAATGCCATACAGAGGGACGTTCCATAGCATGCTAAACTTCAGTTAGTTGGCAAACCATGTTGACCTGGCTTGAAAAGTAATGTTGCTACTTCCTTTCAACCGGTTTGGTGGCTGATACGTCTCCAACGTATCTATAATTTCTTATGTTCCATGCTAGTTTTATGATAATACCTACATGTTTTATTCACACTTTATAATATTTTTATGTATTTTCTGGGACTAACCTATTAACAAGATGCCACAGTGTCAGTTCCTCTTTTCTGCTGTTTTTGATTTCAGAAAAGTTGGTTTACAAATATTCTCGGAATTGGACGAAACAAAAGCTCATGGCCCTATTTTCCACGGAGTGTTCCAGAAGACTGAAGAAGAGTCGAGGAAGGCCAGCAGGGGGCCCACCCCATAGGGTGGCGCGGGGGGCCCCACTGCCGCGCCGTGACGTGGGGAGGGAGCCCCTGGCTCCCCCGACGCCGCCCCTTCGCCTATTTATTCATTCGTCTCCAAAAACCCTAGTACCGAGAGCCAAAATACCATAACAGTTCCAGAGATGCCGCTGCCGTCAACCCTAACTCGGGGGGGGGGTTCAGAAGATCTCCTCCGGCACCCTGCCGGAGAGGGGAATCATCACCGGAGGGCTCTACATCACCATGCCCGCCTCCGGACTGATGCGTGAGTAATTCATCCTTGGACTACGGGTCCATAACATTAGCTAGATGGTTGTCTTCTCCTATTATGCCATCATGTTTAGATCTTGTGAGCTGCCTATCATGATCAAGATCATCTATTTGTAATGCTACATGTTGTGTTTGTTGGGATCCGATGAATATGGAATACTATGTCAAGTTGATTATAGATCTATCTTATATGTGTTGTTTATGATCTTGCATGATCTCCGTTGCTAGTAGAGCCTCTGGCCAAGTTGATACTTGTAACTCCAAGAGGGGGTATTTATGCTAGATAGTGGGTTCATGCCTCCATTGAATATGGGACAGTGACAGAAAGCTCTAAGGTTGTGGATGTGATGTTGCCACTAGGGATAAAACATCAATGCTTTGTCTAAGGATATTTGTATTGTTTACATTACGCACAGTACTTAATGCAATTGTCTGTTGCTTGCAACTTAATACTGGAAGGGGTGCGGATGCTAACCCGAAGGTGGACTTTTTAGGCATAGATGCATGCTGGATGGCGGTCTATGTTCTTTGTCGTAATTCCCTAAGTAAATTTCATAGTAGTCATCATGATATGTATGTGCATTGTTATGCCCTCTCTATTTGTCAATTGCCCAACTGTAATTTGTTTACCCAACATGTTATTTATCTGATTGGAGAGACACCACTAGTGAACTGTGGACCCCGGTCCATTCTTTTACATCTGAAATACAACCTACTGCAATCATTGTTCTCTTTTGTTTTCTGCAAGCAAACATCATTTTCCACACCATACGTTTAATCCTTTGTTTTCAGCAAGCCGGTGAGATTGAAAACCTCACTGTTAAGTTGGGGCAAAGTAGTTTGATTGTGTTGTGCAAGTTCCACGTTGGTACCGGAATCCCTGGTGTTGCGCTGCACTACACTCCTTCACCAACAACCTTCATGTGATCTTCATCTCCTACTGGTTCGATAACCTTGGTTTCTTACTGAGGGAAAACTCGCTGCTGTACTAATCATACCTTCCTCTTGGGGATCCCAACGGACATGTGCTTTACCGTCACAAGCAGCTACTTTTCTTGTGCCGTTGCCGGGGAGATCAAGACACGCTGCAAGGGGAGTCTCTCACACCCAATCTCTTTACTTTGTTTATTGTCTTGCTTTATTTTATTTTCTGTCTTGTTTGCTTTCTTTATATCAAAAACACAAAAAAATAGTTACTCGCATTTACTTTATTTATCGGTTTACCCTTGTTTATTTCATCATGCTTCTCCCTAAGTTCACTTTGAAAGATATATCGGCAGGGAGTGGGTCTATCATTGGAAGAGATTATATAGAAGAAATTTTCAATCATGTTAGTAAGGTTAAAGATTTTGAAGATAGATCCTTGGTAGAACTTGCTCCTAATTATGAAATTGCTACTGCCTCTTTAGTGCACATGTTGGAAGCTAGATTTGTTAATATTAATCCTATAATGCAACATATTTTCTTACACTCAGTGATATGGAAGAAGGAGAGAATAAAGATTTTGTTTTAGAAACCCTTCTTAAAGAATTTGGTGATGTAGCTAGTGAAGCTAGGAAAGTCTTTATTCAACATAAGATGCTTGGCTTTTATATCAATGTTGCAAATACCCTTGAAAGGATGGAAAAAGATAGGCTAAAGTACACTAATGAAGCCAATTATGAGGGGAGACTAAAGTACCAATACCTTATAAGCTCATAGGAATGCACGAGGCACTAGAAAAGAATTTTGATTGGATTGTTCCTGAAAATTTATTTGAGGAGGATAGTGAACCTAAAAGTAATGAAAGAGGAGCTTCTGAAACTTACATAGATAAGATACAATGCATCGTTGAGAAAACTCCCAACTCCTCTGTTGATGCTT
>NC_061511.1:132760753-132778139 GCF_022539505.1 Lolium rigidum
GTGATGCAAATTGGACGTATCACCGGGACGGGGAATTGCCCCCCGGAGTCATCTCCATCGACACCACCGCCATCTGCATCGCCGCTGCTGACTCCCATGATGAGGAGGGAGTAGTTCTCCCCCGAGGCCGAGGGCTCTACCGGTAGCTATGTGGTTCATCTCTCTCTTCCATGGTGTGATCTTTATGTGATCATGAGCTTTGTAATCTAGTTGAATATGTAGATGTTACTCTTGTCTATTATGCACTCTAGAGGTTACTTTAATATGAACTCCGGAGTCACTCTCCACGGTGTGATGGTGACAGTGTGCGCATCGTGTGTGATTCCTTTATGACGTTGTGGAGCTTGTTTACTTTGGCTTGAGGTGTGCTTTTGCAGCCCTACACAATGAATGGTGTTTGTTATCCAACAAGAGAGTGTTTGAGAGTAGCATTTATTTATTCAATTATGTGATCATTGTTGAGAGTGTCCACTAGTGAAAGTTTGATCCCTAGGCCTTGTTTCTAAGCATTGAAACACCATTTCCAACAAGTTCTGCTACATGTTCGCTTGCTGCCATTTTTATTTTAGATTGCAGTTACTAGTTATAATCATCCATATTACTTGTATTTCACTATCTCTTCGCCGAACTAGTGCACCTATACATCTAACAAGTGTATTAGGTGTGTTGGGGACACAAGAGACTTCTTGTATCTTAATTGCAGGGTTGCTTGAGAGGGATATCTTTGACCTCTATCTCCCTGAGTTCGATAAACCTTGGGTCATTCAATTAAGGGAAACTTGCTGCTGTTCTACGAACCTCTGCTCTTGGAGGCCCAACACTGTCTACAGGAATAGAAGCGTGCGTAGACATCAATGCTCGTAACACTTTAGAGCACAGGACATCTAATTGTGTACATATTATCCGTGATCTATAATCACTCATGTGTTTTTACTCATCGAGTGTCAAATACACTCAAGTCTTGTTAAACCTTCACATGGAAAAGAACACCTTCTTAATATTTTTATATTGAACTACTTCAATATTCATTATATGTACTTTTAATTTAAACTTATTATGTGTTTCAATCTATCTTCATAGATCTTGACACTAAATATGTTTCGTATCCATATCCTTTCATTGAAGTTAATTCTCAATGAAACTTTTAATCACATCAAGTATATAATTACATCATTTATAATCAACGATATGTCATCTACATAAAGTATTATAAATATGTCTCAACGCTCCCACTTAATTTCTTGCAAATGCAAGCATCTTCATCATTTCTGATGAAATCAAAACTCTTTGATTATTTCATCCGATGAAGATTCCAACTCCGTGATACTTACTTCATCCAGTGAAGTTTGTATACTTATCTAGTATTTCACGGACTAGCAAAACTCTTTGGTTTGTATCTAGTATACATCCTTCATACACACTTCTGGTAAGAAATGTATTTCTGCTATCCTACTATCATATCTCATAAAAGAAATATGTAGCGATTACTAGAATAATCCACATAGACTATAAGCATCGCTACGGAAGATCTAATCTTATTGTAGTCAACTCTTTGAACTTTGTCGTAAACAACTTTTCGACAAGTCGAGCTTCTTCAAGGATATTCCATCCAAGTCCATCAATTTTATAGATCCATTTACTTTCAAAAAGTATTCACCTATCTTGGATTTCATGGCACATAGTCATTTTAACGGAGTCAGGGCCCATCATAACTTCTTTGTATGTAGTTGGTTTATTATTGTTCAAAATCAATCCTTTGTACACAAATCATTTATTTGATCACAAAGTAAACCATAGTTACAAGGTTCAATAGGTACTTCGATCTCCATGGCTAAAACACTTTGTAGTCATGGGAGCCATGATCGTCGTGGACGCTTCCGGAACCATTTCCGATGCTGCGCTACTCTGATCATCATGCTCAGGTTCATGAACCTTATCAAGTTCCATTGTCCTCCCACTCAAATACTTCGCTAGAAAACAATTTCTTGAAAATAAGCAAGTAACATTAACACACACTTTTGTCTTTTACTTCATAGTGGAAAGAATTCCCAATTTGTTCTCTGGGACAACAACAAAGACATTCATCCGGTTTTGGTTGTAAACTTATTTACTTATGCTATGCATACCAAAATTTAAGAAAGGACTATTAGGGTTTATACCCATGCCATAACTCGTAAGGTGTCATTTCAAAGGATTATTATGATGCTCTATTTAGTGTAAAAGCGGTAGTCTCTAAAGCATACTCCACAAAAATATAATGGCGTCATTTTATCTCATCATTAACCCAACAAGGTTTGGATACGTCTCTCGGATACTCCATCATCACTATGATACTCCAAGAAATGTGAGTTGTAGAACAATTTCATAACTCTCTTAGATGTTCGCTAAAACTCGTAATTCAAATATTTCCACCATGATCCAATCATAGATATTTGACTTTTATATTACGATGATTTCCACTTCATGCTGAAATTTATTTGAATCGATTCAAATGTTTCAAACTTCTTCCTTATCTGATAAATATATCCACCTATATATACTCAATTCATTGTTGGAAGTTTTCATGAAGTAGAAGAATCTCCCGCACACAACTATGCCCAGTGAACCACATACATCATCATGTATGTTTCCACTAAGTTAGTTGCCCGTTCAACTCTTGGCCTATGAACGGTATTTCAGTCATTCTCTTTAGAAGAGATTTGCAAGCGCCAAATGATTCAAAAATCAAATGACTCCAAGAATCCATTTGCATGGAGTTCCTTCATGTGTTCCTTTCTAACATGACCTAAATGGCGGTTCCACAAATAAGTGGAATTCAAATCATTTGCCTTATGGCATTTTAGCGTCAGTGTTATGCATGTGTGTTTCACCATTAAGATTTATAATAACTTATCCATCGTACATGGAGTACGGTCATAACCTTTAACAACTCATTGTTATTATTTGACCAGAACAAAACAACAATTATGAAGTTCTTTATTATAAATCTGAAGGTCTAGATAGAATGCCAACGACGAACATAATAACACTTTATTTTTGTTCCAGACGTGCATTCCTATCATATTCCTTGTCGGTCACTTAGGCCATTGTATTCTTGTATTGCGTTTGTTTTGTATGACACTTCATACCAACCAATATGGTACAAATACCCAAGAATTTCATTGTGTGACCAAACTAGGAATACATTCATAACATGTATATCATCTATATAGACCTGAGCTAGACTTTCTAGTCTTTTCTTTCTTTCTTCCAAAAATCTTTTGTAGTTTCTCTTTTAGCTTTCCTCATTATTCAAAAAAACACTTCAACATCAATAACTTCTAGGTTTGTTGGTCAAATACCAATAACCTTGAGGTTCTTACTTTGAAGTTGATCATCATATGATAAGTGTTTCGGATTTCACTATTAGTAACCTTTTAATGTGATGAACAATTTCACTTGTATCTATCAAATCATGACGTCTTTCTGAGACCATGTCTGTACATGCTAGGCTCGTAAAGTTTAACCTTAGTATTCACATATGCAAATCTGGCTTGCACCCGTTGTATGCACACATAGAATCTATAACACCCGATCATCATGTGATTCTTCGAAACGACGAGTCTTAGCAACGGTGCATACTAAGGACGATCACTTCATGGATATGCGAATATCGTTAGTGCCCAACTAGTTGGAGGATTGGGACGCCTGGCGTCCTCAACCTTCGTACATTCCCATAAAACTTATGAGTTTACGTAGTCTCACCAGATTATATTCTATCATCTTGCAATAAGGTCTTAGATATCACATATATCTCATACCTCGCTTATTTCTGAAAACAAAATTTCCAGCTCCTTACTTTTCAAATGGATTTGAACTTCAAGTTTCACGGAGACAAGATGATTTTAGGTACTAATTGAAACCATTACTCTTTGAATTAGCAATGTGAGGTTTACTAAAAGTTTGCAATAGGACTTCATCATTTCTTGATTCTTCAAAAATACGGTACCAGTCCGTAAAGTTGCTTCTCAGACTTAACAGTGTTTCTATCTCAATTACAAGACTAGCGCATGGTAGATAACGGATGCCAATCCTACAAATTTAATTCAAAATACTATTCAGACTATGTTCATGATAATGAGTTCATGTTTTAATCTAATTACTAATAAACTCCCACTTAATACAACATCCCTCATAGTTGTTTAGTGGCACACGATCCATATCCACTACACCAAAACCGATCATCACGTGAGATGATGTAGCTTCAATGGTGAACATCAACATGTTGATCATATCATCCATATGAGTCGTGTTCAACCTTTCGGTTTCCTGTGTTCCGAGGCCATGTCTGTACATGCTAGGCTCGTCAAGCAAACCCAAGTATTTCCACGTGTGCAACATGGCTTACACCCGTTGTATGTGAACGTAGGATCTATCACATCCAATCATCACGAGATGCTTCAAAACGACGAACTGTAGCAACGGTGCATACGAGGGGAGAATACTTTATTATCTTGATATTAATGTGAGGGATCATCTTATAATGCTACCGTCGCGATCTAAGCAAGATAAGATGCATAAAGGATTAACATCACATGCAATTCATAATATGTGATATGATATGGTCTTTCTTCTTGTGATTTTGATCTCCATCTCCAAAACACACGAGCATGATCTCCATCATCACCAGCATTGCACCAAGGTCCATGGCGCCGCTTCATGGTTGTCCATCACTTATAGCTACTATAACAACTACTTAAAATAAAGCTATTACATGATGAGTAGACACGCATGTCTTAACAAATTTAAAGACAACCATTAGGCTCCTACCGGTTGCCATAATACAATAATGAATATCTCATACATCAAATATAATCATCATCACATCATGGCCATATCACATCACCAAACCCTGCAAAAAAAAGTTAGACGCCTCTAATTTGGTTTGCATATTTTACGTGGTTTAGGATTTTCGAGTGAGATCCAATCTACCTACGAACATGAACCACAACGGTGATACTAGTGTTGTCAATAGAAATAGTAGATTGAATCTTCACCATGGTAGGAGAGACAGACACCCGCAAAGCCACTTATGCAACACAAGTTGCATGTAAGCGTGGAGCAAGTCTCATGAAACGCGGTCATGTAAAGTTAGCCCGGGCCGCTTCATCCCACCATCCCGTAAGATACAAAGTACACTAACCAAAAACAACAAGAGCATCAACGCCCACAAAACCATTGTGTTCTACTCGTGCAACCAATCTATGCATAGACACGGCTCTGATACCACTGATGGGATTCGTAGCATAGAAAACAAAAAATTCCTACCGCAAGAACGAATAACAAGCCAAGATCCAATCTAGAAGATGGTAGCAACGAGAAGATCATGAGACTAACCCTCGAAGATTTCCAAAGCCTACGATATTAGATCTCGTTGTTGTTGTAGTCGATCACTTGCCGCTTTCAAAAGCGTGTAGAAGATCTTGACCGTGCCACAGTCGGGCATCACCTCCGTACTCGGTCACACGTTCGGTGTTGATGACGATGTCATTCTCCCCGTTCCAGCGGGCAGCTGATGTAGTAGATCCTCCTCGGAATCCCGCCAGAACGACGGCGTGGTGACGGTGGTGGTGGAGATCTCTGGCAGGGCTTCACCGTAAGCGTTGCGGGAGAAGAAGGAGGAGGGAGTAGCTAGGGTTTGGGAGAGGGGGAGCTAGGGCTTCGACTTGTGTACCTCTTGGGGCTCCCCTTGCCCTCCTTTTATAGGTGGAAAAGGTCCTTGGGTCGTCCAAGACCTGCCCCCAAAGTTTGGGAGAGTTCCGGTAGGTTTCTGTCAGCCGAAACCTACTAGAACTAGGACTCTTTTGCCAAATCCGAATCTGCCTTATGGGAAATTTCTTAACCCTTAAGGAAAACATGGATACACCTATTATGGAATCCTCCGGACTTCCTTAGACAGCCCGGGTCGTCCCGGACACTTCCGGAACCTTCCACAATATTCCGGACTATTCCGGTCCTTCCAAAACCTTTTGGAAGCTCCAGTCAAAACACCGGACTTTTTCCGAACCCCGGAAAATAACTTTCCATATATGAATCTTATTCTCCGGACCATTCCGAAACTCCTCGTGATGTCTCGGATCCCATCCGAGACTCCGAACAACATTCGAAATCCATTCCATATTCCATATCTACCTAAAACGACATCAAACCTTAAATGTGTCACCCTACGGTTCGTGAACTATGCAGACATGGTCGAGACTCCTCTCCGACCAATAACCAATAGCGGGATCTGGAGATCCATAATGGCTCCCACATATTCAACGATAACTTAGTGATCGATTGAACCATTTACATACGATACTGATTCCCTTTGTCACGCGATACTTTACTTGTCCGAGGTTCGATCATCGGTATCTCCATACCTAGTTCAACCTCGTTACTGACAAGTACTCTTTAATCATACCGTGGTATGTCATCTCTTGTGACCTAGTCACATGCTTGCAAGCTAATCAGACGACATTCCACCGAGAGGGTCCAGAGTATATCTATCCGTCATCGGGATGGACAAATCCCACTCTTGATCCATATGCCTCAACTCGCACTTTTCGAATACTTAATCCCATCTTTATAACCACCCATTTACGCAATGGCGTTTGATGTAATCAAAGTACCCTTCCGGTATAAGTGATTTACATGATCTCATGGTCGAAGGACTAGGTCACTATGTATCGAAAGCTTATAGCAAGTTGAATTTAAATGACTTGATCTTATGCTACGCTTATTTGGGTGTGTTTCCATTATATCATTCATCTAATGACATAACCTTGTTATTAATAACATCTAATATTCAT
This sequence comes from Lolium rigidum, assembly GCF_022539505.1. NCBI lineage: Eukaryota > Viridiplantae > Streptophyta > Magnoliopsida > Poales > Poaceae > Lolium > Lolium rigidum. The sequence goes on from NC_061511.1 coordinate 132,767,584, forward strand.
GATCACGAAACTATGATCATCTATTAATCAACAAGCTAGTTATACAAGAGGCTTACTAGGGACTCCTTGTTGTTTACATAACACACATGTATCAATGTTTCGGTTAATACAATTATAGCATGGTATGCAAACATTTATCTTAAACACAAAGATATATTTATAATAACCACTTTATTATTGCCTCTTGGGCATATCTCCAACAGGCCAGTCGCTGCCCTCGTGGCCGCCTTGGTTTCCGCGCGGGGACCATTAAACACCGACGACCAACCTTCCCACGTCGCTGCCGATGCGAACCGTCGCGTCCTCTCGCTGACAAGGCGCCACCCGCGAAAACCGTTGTGCCGCGAGACGTCGGCGTGCCAGATTCGTGCCCTACGCAAAGGGACCGGCACGGGGATACCAGCGATTCTATTAGGCTCGAAAATTAGCCGGCGCCGTTTGAGGCGCACCGGTACGAGCTCAAAACCACGCCAGCCCCCAAAACACTATCGGAGCCGCTATCGGGATTGCCGGTGAGATGCTCCTAATCCTAGTCACTGAGAGGATGTGAGCATTTTGGAGTCGCAGGCAAGCCTCGTCCCCGGTCCCCCAGGCACATCGGCGGCGAAGAGTTGCTTAGTGCCACAATGAAGCAAACCATGGAGACTGACCGTCCGCGGAGTCAAACCCAGGCGACTAGGCAAGGAAGACCCGGTAGGGAAGTAAATCACAGCACCACTCATAATTAGTGCCACAATCAAGCAAAATAAAGCTTCTCTTCAGATGTTTTTCCCGAACCACACAGGAGAACTGCATGTTATATATTAAGAAGAAAAATGCCATAGAATGGCAAGTACACAAGGGAAGGTCTAAGCGTTTCCATAAACCTCTGACAAACAGAGACACACACGACTAATAAAACTAGCTAACCAATGAACCAAATTAGCTAGCCTGGTTCAATGAAAAGGCAAAAAAAAAAAACCGTGACAATGAAATATGTACACACGGCAGACGCGTGGTTCAATGAAATCACACGATAGCTAGCATACACTGATGCACAACAGAAACTAGAGACCATAAACAGAGTATCTAGCGATCAGGACGCTCTTCAGGCTCAGTAATAGCCAATTCAATGTCACCTTGTTTGGCTGAAGGAGTATCTCCGTGCCGTGCATGGTGTTGTTATTGGTTACGTGGACATTCCCATTGAAGCAAAAGGCTGTGTTGTTGCAGAAACATCTCCAGGCTACCACGCCAGCCACAGATGCGGTCAAAACTGACAACACAATCACCAGCACTTTCATCCATGGTACTGTTACTCCATTGCTGCCACCAGAAGGTGTCACTCCTTTTGTCGTTGCAGAATTTGGCTGAGCATAGCCACAAAGAGTAGACTGGACAACCCGGTAGACACCTTGGCTGGCCAAGATGAAGACGTCTAGCTTGTTATCCTCGCCAAACGAGGATATTGGGCCAAGAGGATTGTTGGCAGATTCATCGCAGGGAATTGGCGTCTGCTTGGAACAGCTCCATGGAATGGAAGTAGAAGTATATTTACCACTGCCATCTGTGTTATCGCTGCCAGTCCACATGGCAGACGTGTACATGTCAGCAAATAAGTACCTGGCATGTCATAGTAGCCATTAGGATGCGTTTGATGTGTAAACAACAGCACATTGGAAAGAAAGTAATTCAAATAATGCAAGACAGTAGGGCGTAAACAATACCTTCCATATAAGCAAGGATCGAGAGACCCACGGTACACATACCCACCAACTATCGATGCAGATACCATGTTCTCAGAGGTAGAAGAAGAAACCTTATAGCCCATTATGGGGAAAATGATGCCTTCTGTAGATTTACTCACTTGAGCAGCCCACGGTGGATAGAGAACATGCTTGTCATCATAGGCACCACCCCACCCATAGTTGCCCCCCTTGGATATCAAATCCACCACTTTGTATTGGTCCTAGATTTTTGCAAGGTCACAGAATTCGGAACTATTTATGATACAGAAAACAGAGCTCAAGCTTGGAAAGGAACTCATTCAAAGATGCTTATAGCATTGAAATGATACCTGGACATCGTCTGCACAGTACAAGTGCAAAGGCCTTGCGGAGTCAAAGCTGCATCTCCATGGATTTTCAAGACCCAAGGCCCAAATTTCCGGTCGTGAGTTGCTATCATCAGCATTGGGATTGTCCTTTGGTATGGTATAATTACCCCATAAGCTAAGGTTAGCAACTTCATTCAGCTCTGTGAAGCTCAAAAGAAGGATAAAAAGTTCAGGAATATTTGGCCCTTAGAAAGTAAGAAATTGCTATGTTACTGTAAAAGATTGACCAGTACTTTCAGATCTTCTTAGTAAGTTTATAAGTAAAACCTATTTTTCCAAATTCGAATTCCATCAAGCTTGAAGGTGTTCATGAATTTCATTTCGCTCTTTAAACAAAAGATCACACACTGATGTTCAAAAAGTTAGCCAAAGCTAGTCATACTCTTAAAAAACATACAATATACATTAATGGGATGTAGTAGTAACAATATAACATAATACTGTTCTGAGTACTGTTTCTACGGTTCAAAAGCACAAATTCTGAAGTACGAGGGCCTGATTTGCAACTATGCGCTACTATACTGCTAACAATACTGCTCATGAAATTTGACCTTTTGGAAAAGCAAAGCATTAGTCTACTGTTTTATAGCACCACCAATATTTCTACAATATCTACAGATTTATTGTTGCCTTAGTGAAATGTTGTAGTAACAATAGCAACATGTGAACAACTGAACATGATACTGTTGTAGTAACAATAGCAACATGTGAACAACTGAACATGATACTGTTGTAGTAACAATAGCAACATGTGAACAATTAAACATGATACTGTTTTGAAAAACACAAATTCTGAAGCACACAGCCTGATTCACAGCCACACATATTCAACTAGACTACTAACATATTGCTTTATATATAATTCACGCAATTTAACTTTTAGAATGCAAAGATGCACTAGGCCAATGATGTATATATGGTACCACTGTAAATGTTTTAATTGAGGATTACTACATAGTATTATTTTTCGGAAGCCTGTTTAACCCTTGAACTAGTGAGTCTACTAACCCTTTTAGCTGTTGTGCCAGCTTGGACAAGCATAATATTTCCTAACTATTTTGATAGAATGGTCATTTACTTGAAAAGGAGGAAATACGGATATGTAGACACAAAAGTATTCCAAAAAGAGAGAGAAAATAAACAACATCTCTAAATGTATTTATAATTTATGTGTCCATCTTTAACGAACCTGGAAGTTCATCAATGTTGAGCCTCATGATTTTTCCCAAAAGTGACTTCTTATTCTGGGAGAAGTTGAAAGAGTCACCTCTTATCCCACCATTTCCCGTGAAAAAGTATAGGTATCCATCAGTAGGTCCAAAAAGGAGCTGACCAGCATGGTTAGAAACATATGGTAACCCCATCGAAAATATCCTTCTGACTTCTGATGGATCAGCATACACTGCCTATCAAAGAAGAATGGTAGAAATGTAATGTTTACCCAAGAATCTAAATATAAAGGACTGCAAAGAAGAGAATACAAACGTCTATACCTCAGAAAAGCTTGATGGTGAACCTTTAGCAGAATACTCTGAGATAACTAGATGGTACTGGCAAGGTTGAACACCACTATGAGAGCCAAGCTTTGAGGGATCACAGACCACTTCATCACAGGAACACCTACCAGCACAGTTGGGTGACTGACTTCCATCACAAATGTATGAAACAAAGAAACGACCATTGTTTGTAAAATCTGGATGAAAGGCTACACCCACGAGTCCAAGATCCGAACTGAGGTGACCTTCAGCCGCGAGATCAAGAAAAGGGCTCATCTCGTCAATTTGCAGACCATCTTGCATTCCTTGTTCAGGAACAGTAGCCAACCATATCTTCCCATCTTGTCTGGAGAAGAAGGCTTTGTTGGACCCATCTGGGTGAGCAACCATGTTAAGGTAGGATCCATTGCCAATCTTCTCAAGGCAAATCCCATCAGGAGATGGTGAAGAGTTCTTCCTAGTGTTAAGTGAGACCGCGTGCCCATTAAAGCATACTGACTGGTGGTTTGGTGTACCGGAAAATGACTCACAAAAGTCATTTTCTGATTGCCAAAAATCAGTAAGCATGGAAGCTGAACCAGTGAACGCAGCATTTCTTGGCGCGGAAGGCTGAAAAGGGGAGTTGGATATTGCTGTGCTTTTGCAATGTTTCCAAACTTGCTCACAATAGTCCCCTTTGGGCTGGATGGGGTCCTTAGATTGAGAAGAATTTGGTGCCCAGGAAGAGCTGCACAAGAGAGGAACTGTACGTGCGGTCGACCCAATGTCAAACAGATCAGCCGAGAAAGGATTGCATTTCTGAAAACATGGCAAAGAAACTGTGTAAGCACGTGATAATACTAATTATTCATCATGGCATAATAGTTCTCGCAATAATATCCAGTATCCATGACATCACTAGTTCTGTGTGTTTGTGTACTTCAAATACATAAGTAGGATGATTCCTGTCAAGGGGAGCTCGCAACATAAAAATTCACCATAGAATATTCGAGAAAATGTGAAGAAAAACAAAATTTTGTGTCTAGAGTTTTGTGTCCATAGGGTCTCTAGAGTTTTGCCATCCAACCTACACACTGCAATATGTAACTAGAGTATTGTGTCGATAGGGTCTCTCGGTTGAATAGAAAAACAAAATTGCACAAAAAAATAGTGATTTAAGCATGAAAAAGTCTTTAATTTTTATTTTGGAAAAATCATGTTCATGAACAATGATGGATTTGCTATCTTTTTTTTTTTATTGTACACTCGATAAAAAGGATAAATTTTGATACGGAATTTTGCAGGATTGTACAGTGCGTACATCCATGTGTTTACCCAAAGATTAGTTGATTCTTAAATTACGACACTTTAGGAAGAACTAAAATCACACAGGGGTTAACATGATTTATCAAATCTGAACTAGCCGCCAAAAATAATATACACTAGCCATCGCTGAAATCCAATCCGTGGAAAAGGAAGGACAAAAGGTGGAACAAAGAGTCGACCTGGAAATGCGACCAAACGAAAGCGGGTTCCGCCCGCCGGTCGCCTGGTCCTCCGGCCGCCGCCGCGGCAACTGACCTCGTCGGTTTGCCTGGGGGTTCTGTAGTTGATTCTAATTTGCCTTTCTTCAGCGCGACTTTTGTTGGAACTCAAGGCGCCTATCCAAATCATAGCCGGTAACACCGTACTAACCGCCGGCCACCGCCTCGCCACCTCGCCGGCCCGCCCTCCTCAAATCGCCACCTTCGCTGGTCCACCGCGACCGCGGCCCTCCCTCTATGCCCCACGCCCATCAGCTTCTTCTCCGGCGCCGGTGAAGCGGCACCTCCCCCCCTACCCACCCACGCTCCCCGTCGGCGAGCAGGTGGCTGGTGGACGGCGGCCGTGAGCTCGAGTTCTTATTTTTGTTTTAGGAAGGACAGAGTCGTGGTCTCGGGGGAAGAACAGAAACAGTCCATATAACCCCCCTAACTATCCAGTTTCGGACGCTAAACACCCCTAAGTTTGGATTGGGACACTTAACACCTCTAAGTTTGCAAAACCGGACAATTAACCCCCTTCATCCATCAAGAGCGGTATTGACCGGTAGTTTAGCTGATATGAACAGTGGTAATTGACAGCGTGCAGTACCAGCAAGGATGGGAAAAGTCAGAGCGCACTGCTGCTGCTGTGATGGTTTACCTCACCTGACGAAGGCTTAAATCGAGCCATGGAAAAGAAGTTATGCATGGACGACGGCGAGTAAACTAACGTGCTGCAAGACATTGACTTTTTCGCTGCCGATTTAGCACAACGATTCACCGCCGACGGCCCGCATCTCCCCTGAAGCGCCCATATCTTGCGTCGTCGTCTGCTGCGTCCGGCACCTCCAGCAGCGCTATCATGTTCAGGCGTACAAATCATTCTTTCTAGATCAATCGAACGGAGTTACAGAAAAGAGTAAACTCACGATGTTCATGCGTTAGGCAATCAGATGTCTAGGAAATCTGGAATAGTCAGAATCCACGATTCCTTTCTTATGCTTACAATCAATTGCGGCTGTGAACTGCAGCTAAGGAGGGACACGGAGTCACAGGAGAAGGAGAGACCGACCAAGAACTTTCAGGCCTTGTTCGTTTACTCCCTAACAGGCAGGGATCGGCCTGGATTGGTCTGGATTCCCGACTGTCCAGCCCGGCGGGGTAAATTTTCCAGCCCAGCAAATCTAAGCTCTTCGTTTATCCCCGGACGGTATTATAGCCCAGCCCATCCCGTCAATTTTTCACTGTCTGGGCTTGGAAAAATTATCTCCCCACACGATGCGTGGAATTTTTTCCACGAGATCGAGACAAGCAGATGCCGCTTCGTTTGTGCTGTTTCCATGCGGGGATTTAGTGCGGAATCTGGAATAATCGAACAAAATAAGTAATGCATGGATTAGGATAATTGATCCCCAAAGGGATTGGGTGAAGCACAGGGATCAACCAAATCCCCGTCAGGCTCAGATCCAAGTTTGGATTCGTTCCATTACAACCGAACGAGCACTCAGTGAAAAGTTCTCATCTGCGGCCTCGGCATCGATGACACTGTTGCTCCGGTTGTCCGGCAAGGCTCCAATGCGCGGGTGTGTGCGTGCTTCCCGAGCTAAGATGGGTGCGCCGTGCGCGGGACAAAGAAACCATGGGGATCGAAAAGCTGCGACTGCTCGAGCAGCGCAACAGACAGCTGCGTAGGCCCGTGGCGGCCGGCGAGGCCAAGTCGCGAAGTCGTCATGGCCGGGGCTGAAAAGATCCTCCATCTCTTAGCCCTCCTCCTTTCCGAAGGCGACCACCTCATGGACCTCCATCAGAGACCCCATTGTCGCCGCTATGTGCCTCTACCAACACCGCCGGGGCTGGGCAACCCCTCCTGGACATAGCCTATCTGCTGCATAGGCGGCCGCCTCGTCGCCCTCCCGGACGAACCCTACCGCCGAGTCAAGAGCCGCCGGTCAGGGAGACCTGTCCCGGATGAAGGAGGATAAAATTCAGTTACCTGAAGCTCCTTAAACGTGCGCCAGTGGCCCCTCCCGAGATGAGACACCTCCGACACCACCGGTGGCGCGTGATCTGCCGCGCCATTGCAGCTCTCGCTGTAGCTGCCCTGCGAAGACGGCCTGCAGGATGCGTGCTTGGATGTCCTTTAGGGCCTTGATGTTCGCGGCCTCCGGCGCAAGGTGATGAAGTAGAGGATTAGAGATGGACGGGGGCGGCTGGCCTCAGCTGCCGCCGGGGCGCAAGGCGAGGAAGCAGAGAAGAGGAGGGGATGCTGAAGGAGATATGCCCTAGAGGCAATAATAAAGTGGTTATTATTTATATCTTTATGTTTATGATAAATGTTTATATATCATGCTATAATTGTATTAACTGAAACATTAGTACATGTGTGATATGTAGACAAACAAAGAGTCCCTAGTATGCCTCTTAACTACCTTGTTGATTAATGGATGATTAGTTTCATAATCATGAACATTGGATGTTATTAATAACAAGGTTATATCATTGTATGAATGATGTAATGGACACACCCAATTAAGCGTAGCATAAGATCTTGTCATTAAGTTATTTGCTATAAGCTTTCGATACATAGTTACCTAGTCCTTATGACCATGAGATCATATAAATCACTTATACCGGAAAGGTACTTTGATTACATCAAACGCCACTGCGTAAATGGGTGGTTATAAAGGTGGGATTAAGTATCCGGAAAGTATGAGTTTGAGGCATATGGATCAACAGTGGGATTTGTCCATCCCGATGACGGATAGATATACTCTGGGCCCTCTCGGTGGAATGTCGTCTAATGTCTTGCAAGCATATGAATAAGTTCATAAGAGACCACATACCACGGTACGAGTAAAGAGTACTTGTCAGGAGACGAGGTTGAACAAGGTATAGAGTGATACCAATGATCAAACCTCGGACAAGTAAAATATCGCGTGACAAAGGGAATTGGTATCGTATGTGAATGGTTCATTCGATCACTAAAGTCATCGTTGAATATGTGGGAGCCATTATGGATCTCCAGATCCCGCTATTGGTTATTGGTCGGAGTGAGTACTCAACCATGTCCGCATAGTTCGCGAACCGTAGGGTGACACACCGATACGTCTCCGACGTATCGATAATTTCTTATGTTCCATGCCATATTATTGATGATACCTACATGTTTTATGCACACTTTATGTCATATTCGTGCATTTTCTCGGAACTAACCTATTAACAAGATGCCGAAGTGCCGGTTCCTGTTTTCTCGCTGTTTTTGGTTTCAGTAAATCCTAGTAACGAAATATTCTCGAATCGGACGAAATCAACGCCAAAGATCTTAGAATCCCCGGAAGCATCCGGAACACACGAGAGGGACCAGAGGGGGGCACGGGCCCACCACACCATACCCCGGCGCGGCCTAGGGGGCCCGCGCCCCCTAGGGTTTGGCCAGCCCTTCGACCCCCCGGCGCCGCCTCTTCGCCTATAAGAAGCCCCCGGATCGAAAACCCGATACCAATTGACGAAACCCACGTAAACCTGCCGCAGCCGCCGCCATCGCGAAGCCAAGATCCGGGGGACAGGATCTCCGTTCCGGCACCCTCGCCGGAGCGGGGAAGTGCCCCGGAAGGCTTCTCCATCGACACCGCCGCCATCTCCACCGCCATCTTCATCACCGCTGCTGCTCCCATGAGGAGGGAGTAGTTCTCCATCGAGGCTCGGGGCTGTACCGGTAGCTATGTGGTTCATCTCTCTCCTATGTAGTTCAATACAATAATCTCATGAGCTGCCCTACATGATTGAGATTCATATGATGATGCTTGTAATCTAGATGTCATTATGCTAGTCAAGTGAGTTTTACTTATGTGATCTCCGGAGACTCCTCGTCCCACGTGTGTAAAGGTGACAGAGTGTGTGCACCGTGTGGGTCTCTTAGGCTAGATTTCACAGAATACTTATTCACTCGTTGAATGGCATAGTGAGGTGCTTATTTATATCTCTTTAAGATTGCAGCATGTTGTATCACAATTTATCCATGTGCTACTCTAGTGATTTGTTATTAAAGTAGTTTATTCCTCCTGCATGTGTGCAAAGGTGACAGTGCGTGCACCGTGTTAGTACTTGGTTTATGCTATGATCATGATCTCTTGTAGATTATGGAGTTAACTATTGCTATGATAATATTGATGTGATCTATTCCTCCTACATATGCATGAAGGTGACAGTGTGCATGCTATGCTAGTACTTGGTTTAGTCTGTTGATCTATCTTACACTGAAGGTTACTTAAACATGAGCATTATTGTGGAGCTTGTTAACTCCGGCATTGAGGGTTCGTGTAATCCTACGCAATGTGTTCATCATCCAACAAAAGTGTAGAGTATGCATTTATCTGTTCTGTTATGTGATCAATGTTGAGAGTGTCCACTAGTGAAAGTGTAATCCCTAGGCCTTGTTCCTAAATACTGCTGAGTTACTACTGCTTGTTTCTTGTTTTATCTAGCGTTATTACTCTGTTGCAATACCACCACCATCAACTACGCGCCAAGCACTTTTCCGGCACCGTTGCTACTGCTCATACTTATTCATACCACCTGTATTTCACTATCTCTTCGCCGAACTAGTGCACCTATTAGGTGTGTTGGGGACACAAGAGACTTCTTGCTTTGTGGTTGCGAGGGTTGCATGAGAGGGATATCTTTGACCTCTTCCTCCCCGAGTTCGATAAACCTTGGGTATCCACTTAAGGGAAACTTGCTGCTGTTCTACAAACCTCTGCTCTTGGAGGCCCAACACTGTCTACAAGAATAGAAGCTCCCGTAGACATCAAGCACTTTTCTGGCGCCGTTGCCGGGGAGGAAAGGTAAAAGGCACTCATACTACGGTCTCAGGTAAAGTATTTTTCTGGCGCCGTCGTGTGTGTGCTCGAAGCTATTTCCTTTAGATCCTGCAATTGCATCTTGTTGTTTCTTGTTTACACTAGTTTGGCATAATGTACAAGAGTGAGCTTCTTATTTTATTTCCTGATTTAAAACATGGATTGTTTGATGCGAAAATTAAAAAACCTATGAAATCTTATTTGCATGCTGGTAGTAATATTAGTATGAACGCTTTGAACACCATTGTTGATAATGATATAGAAAGTTCTAAGCTTGGGGAAGCTGGTTTGCATGATATTTTTAGTCCCCCAAGCATTGAGGAGAAAATTTTCTTTGATGATACTTTGCCTCCTATTTATGATGATAATGATAGTGGTCTTTTTGTGCCACCTACTATGGAGAGTAAATTTTGTTATGATTACAATATGCCTCCTACACTTGATGAAAATAATAATGATAGCTACTTTGTTGAATTTGCTCCCACTACAACTAATAAAATTGATTATGCTTATGTGGAGAGTAATAATTTTATGCATGAGACTCATGATAAGAATGCTTTATGTGATAGTTATATTGTTGAGTTTGCTCATGATGCTACTGAAA
>NC_061511.1:132778239-132806677 GCF_022539505.1 Lolium rigidum
GGAACCGATCGTGATCAAGATCTTCTACGCGCTTTTGCAAGCGGCAAGTGAACGTCTACCGCAGCAACAAGAGCCTCATCTTGTAGGCTTTGGAATCTCTTCAAGGGTGAGACTCGATACCCCCTCGTTGCTACCGTCTTCTAGATTGCATCTTGGCTTGGATTGCGTGTTCGCGGTAGGAAAATTTTTGTTTTCTATGCAACGTTATCCTACAGTATCATCAGCACTCGTGGCTGCATCCTTATCCGCCTGAGTAGCATCAGGGGCAAGGGCAACGGGCGTCGGTGCAGTAGGCGCCGTAGGAGCAACGGGGCGCGGCGGACAAGAGACCTCGCCAGAAAGCACACCCCAAAGACGAAGACCGCGCATATGGACGTGCATGAAGGCATCGAAATCAGGATAATTCGCGCCATCAAAGATCACCGGGCAACGAGGAATCGCAACATAGTACATGTACAGGTGCAAATATGCAGGAAGCCCCCTAACATATGGAGAAACTACAATATACAGATATATACATCTAACAAAACCGTCCCTTAATACTTAATTTTGTTCAATAACGATCCCTCACGACAGTTTAACGATGGTTGATCAGTTTTTCACATTATTTGTACCACGGTTTTTAATATCAAGCGTTGTATTGTTATGGAGAAAAATGAAGAAATCCCCTTGCCCTCTCGATTGCTCATAATGAACCCTAGCTCTCGGAGAACAACATAAGTCCACATAGATGGGAGCATCACAGAGCTAATCGACGACGCGAACTTCTTGGACACCTGTCATAGTTCTATTAAGTCCCTCGCCTGCACTCCCCCGTCATCAATGCCATGCTCAAGGTGTGTCCACCTTTTCACACAACTCCGGAAAGGTGCGCAGCACCTAGAGTGGCTCCTCTTTACTGGTGCATCATTTTGATGAAGAGGCAGGACAAGCTCGCCTCTATCATTTGGATTAGAACAGTAATTACCAGCTAAATGGAATTGGCATTTTTTACAAGATTCATGGCGCAGGGACAAGACTCAATACTACATGGTAGAGTTTTATTGACACTCTATTCGTCGTGAGGACCTTTACAGTACCCCTAAGTTAATAGGGACCGTCCATTAAGTTTAGCATTCGCCAGTCTTGCCTGGCGCATCAGTCCTCGTTGCGTTAGAGTAGGTTTAATTGTATAGCCGGTGGTTGGTTATAGGAAGATGACATGTTATCTATAGAATGTATAGCCAACATGTACAACAATTAGCTTCAAAAATATACTACTGTATCATCTATGACCTATCTTTTACTCCGATAAACTACCTAGGAGCACGCATTGGAGCTGGTTTTTGCGTGAGAGCCCACTTACTCTATGTGTTCTTCTCTTTCCTCGAACTAAGTACTAATACAATATTTAAATCCTTATAATATGTTGACTAGGACTTATTATCCTTACTCTTAGCCGCAACCACTAGGCGTTAGGCGACAAGTCAGTGTTCTAACTGGAGAGTGAATGAGGTTTGTGCAGCGGCACATCCATAATAATTGGCTAACTAGTCCCCAAATAAGCCTATATAGATTAAATCCGGACAAATCCTTAACCATTAGGAACACAAATGTTGATCAAATCCAGCCAAATCCATGTCCACTGAGCACATAAATAGAAAACCAGCCATCCGTCATTAAATCGTTGCTAGGGATCGTTATTAGATATAATTAAGTGTTTAAAAGCAGGTTTATACCATAATAAAGCCGATGGATCAAAACATGGTCTTTTACGACACATGAGGGACCAAAAATGCACTTAACCCTTAGAGATTCCATATACTAATACCATTCTTACCTTTTTCTAAAGGGGAGGCTCTTATCTAATACTGTAATAGTTTTTTATAATTAATATTTGACAACCAACAATAATGAAATAGAGAATGCTACTACCAAACCCAACGCTACAGTACACCAAGCGTGAAAACGAATCAACGACGGACCAAGCCCACACCAGCGAAAACAATTCCAGATGCCAGCCCAACGGTAAAATAAAGCCCGAAACAAGGACCGCAAGAACCAAGTAGGACTCCACCAAGGACAAAACGAATCACGATGCCGGAAACAATCTAATGGACTATAGAAGTTAGCTGAGAACTAGCAAATCCTTAATCTTTGACAACCAACCATAATAATTAATATTATATAATAATTAATATTATTCTGAAAGAAATATAATACCAAATAAATGTTGTAGGATTTAGTACTTTTGATATGGATAATATGAACAAATCAAAATATTTAGTCTAATTTAAAAACTATTTATGCGGTGGTTGTGGAATATCGAGGATCTAGACAAGTATGAACCAGCAGTTAAACTTAAGTGAACTCAACATATTACCCTCTAGTTTTGGTTTTGTAACACTAATTACCCCGCCGATTGGCAAGTTGTGTCGGGTGATGATCATGGTCCAAACATACTAAGAGCATGTCTAACAGACCCCTTAAGAGCATGTAAAATTCCGGCGGGATACGGGGCAGACGCGGTTTGGGCCGTCTAGCAGTCCCCGTATTTGGGCCAGCCCGTTTCGGCGGAATACGAAGCCCAGGAAATCCGCACTGCTGCCCCCTACTTATACCGGGCGAAGGCCCTCACTCGCAACCCTAGCTCCGCCGTGCGTCGCCGCCTCCCCACTTAGCTCCGGCGAGAAATCCCGCGCTGCTCGCCTCCGCATTACAACCGCCGGTCGCCATGTACAGACGCCGCAGCAGTACCGCGTCGCCCGCGAGCGGATCGAAGTGATCCCGCTCGCCGGACACCGCCGAGGAGGCGTGGCGGCTCCAATGCAAGTGGTCCGCCACCGGGAGTCGGCGTGCGGCTTGCAGGTACGCCGATGCCCTGTACGTGCTATCGTCGCTCCGTGAGCTCACCGCGGGCGGGCGCTGGTACAAGGAAGATCCGCCGCTCAAGACGATGAGCGGCCCCGAGTTCGAGAAGTGGCGCGCCGAGTGGGAGAGGAACCGCCGGGCGAAGGCGGCATGGGACGCGCGCATCGGGAGCACCAGCGGCGGAGGAGCTCCGCTCGCCGGCGAGGAGGAAGAGGAGGAGGAGGAGGAGGAGGAGGAGGAGGAGGAGGAGGAGGAAGACCCCCTCTTCTTGCAGGCGATAGCCGCATCCCTCAAGGACGACGTCGACAAGAAGAGGGCGGAGGAAGAAGAGAAGGCGGTGGCCAATGCCGCCGTGAAGGAGGCGCAGGCGCGAGAGGTGGAGGCGGACACATACATCATCGATCTCTTCGACTAGAAGCCGCGATCCATTTAGGATCGCGCAATTCCGTATGTATATATGTTGATCCATATGTATGATCGACTATCTATGAACTATGAATATGAACAAGTTTGCTAGGTATTTAATTTTTTTAAATTTACGGGATGAAATACGGGGTCTGCTAGACGGAATGATCCAGCTAGGAGCAATTTTTTTTATACAGGGCAAAATACTCGCGTTTTACGGGGCAAAAAAGTAGGAGGCCTGCTAGACATGCTCTAAGATGGCAGCGTTGAATGGAACATGTGGATAAAATAAGTCTAGACATAATCGTGGATGATGGCCTCCGATATTTACACATTTTATCGCGCGACATCAACGTATCATGTATGTCCTATCTAACAATAACGAGTAAAAATGTTCAACTGGGGTTAAACGGTGTTGACAGTCTCATAAACAGGATATTTTGGTAAAAGTCCCATCCAAATTCAAGATTCAGCAAGATTCCGAACCAGCAAATTAGAACACGTTCGCGTTTCATTCGTCGGCCAGAGTGTCTAACGGCTACTAGCAAACACAGACCACACATTACATCAGAATCAGATGATATCCTAGAGCAGAAATCACACAAATCTCGGCGCTTAGTCAAGAATATGCACAATAATCCCAGAGTCGATGAACCATGGGCGGACGCAGCGGGGGGGCCGAGGGGGCCGTGGCCCACCCAGAAATTCGGTCGGCCCAAATAATACCCCATGGAAAAAAGCCCAATTCGTGAAGATAGCGTCTGCGTCGAGGTCACGCGGACGAGGCTCTAGTGTCTAGTCACGGCACTTCCTCCGTTCCCCGCGATTCCCCACACGCATTAGCAGCCACGCCCCGACCGCCGCCGCCCACCGTCCCGGCCCCGGCGCCGCCACTTCACGCCGGCCCCGCCCGCCCTCGACTCTGCCTGCCGCCCTCCCAGTCTCTGCCCAGTTCGGCTGTCCGCCCGGCGCTCGCCCGCCCAGCCCCGCCGCCGCAGTGCCGCACTGACCGCCGGCCCAGGCCGCCGGCCGCCGCACTCAACACCGAGCGCCGCCACTGAGACCCTGATCTTCCCACCGAGGCCGCGACCACAACATTGAACTTCATTTCTGCTATTGAGCATTTTCAGCTATTTCTCTGTACTGTACACGTGAGATGTCTGTCTAGAGCTGTCTCTATACGACTATTGGCTAGATATCTGTCTGTACATGTCTCTCTCTGTATGTCTTGTTCTCTGAATGTTAAGTCTTGTAATGATGAGGAACACATAAAATTACTAAATTGCTAATGTTTAATTGTTTCAATTGTGTAGAAATAAATAGAAGTAGCCAAATTGCGCTACTTTTTCAGAAACAAGCGTCAAAGAAGATTGCATCTCCGGTCCAATTCGATATTGTACATGATGTTTCAATTGTGTAGAAATGAAGAGAAATATCCAAATTACGCTACTTTTTCTATTTATGCTTTGTTCTATCATATAAGACTATTTTCATGTTTTGAACTATTTGTATTGTAATAGTGCCCATTTTGACATATGTATGGAACTTCAATGTTTATGAATTTATCTTGTATATTATTCATTACTTTATTATGCAAAGGTTTTTCACATTTTGAGGGGGGCGCAAAAAAAAATTTTTGAGGTGTGCCCCCCCCTTCAATTCTTTCCTGCGTCCACCACTGCGATGAACTGCAGACAAATCTAGCCCCGCATGTCCTGCAAGTGGTCGCGCGCCAGGCATACCTCGTCGATGGCCATGGTCTGGAGCTGCTCGGCCGCGAGCAACCAGGCGCGCTGGAGGATGGCGCCCGCCGGGAGGATCGCCGCGGCCACGCCGACGGCGTCGATGGCGGCGGTGGCGAGCGACCCGCCGTCGCGGAGGCATATCTGCGCCTTGTCGCCGTTCTGGAGCGCCTCGCTGCTGCGGCCGGCCCAGCTCTCGAGCGCCCCCGCGCTGATGACGAAGCCCATGCCGTCGAAGCAGTGGGGGATGGCGCTGTCGGCCAGGTAGTGGAGCGCGCTGCAGCGCTTGATTTCGCGGCGGGCGTCCTCTAGGAGCGAGGCGGGGGAGGCTCCGGCGGGGCCAGGCTCGACGTAGCCGACGGCGCCGCCCACGCGGTACGAGCGCAGCGCCTCCTGCTGCGCCCTGAGCTTGATGGTGGCGAGGTCGATCAGCCTGACGGCTTCGTCCGAGGTGGTGGCTTGCAGGAGGTTCTCCATCAGCGTTCGCGCCAGGTTCGCCATTGCCGCCGCGCCCGCGCGCCGATATCTGTCTCTGCCTCGCGAGCGTGCAAGAAAAGGAGCGAGGAGGATTACGAGGTGAAGTGCTGTAAAGTACTCCGTATGTTTGTTACAGTGGCTTCGGGGTTCGGCGGCCGCGCGCGAGGTAAAAAGTCGGTTACGGCCCTGGGCCCCACCTTGCCAGCCTGGCTACTTCAGAGCACGCCGGCGTCGGAAGCGCAGCGAAGCATTTTCATCAGAAATCAGAACCCACCCGGCAGTCCGGCACCGGAGGAGGCGTGGAAGAGGCGGGCGTTCCTCGCGGCGCCGATGCACGCCGCCGCGGCCGAGGAAGTGCGGACCATCTGAGGATCCGCCACCTGCTGCACTACCCGTTCCTCCCAGGCTTGGACGGCGTCAGATGATGTGTCCGGCGCCGCCGTGCGTGCGACTTGATCGCTAGTTGTTCGTCCGTCGCTTGCGTTCTTGCGTATCGCGAGAGTTCGATTCCACTGGCTCATGTGCGTTGTTGATATTACTGAACTGGGACTATTGTTTGTTAGTAGTACTGTCAGGAACCCAGGATGCATGGGTAATCTTCAGACTTCAAAGGTTGATATTTCAGGAAAGAAATTACTGGTACAGTATTAGATGCTGAACTCTGCTAGAATGCTGAGATGACCTGAGCTCGTTCTGTGTGTGGACGTGCACCACAGCATGGATATTCGATTCAGAGCATGATAATGCTAGTATCTTATATGTAAAGTTATGTTCCTCAAGCTGTCACGCAGCGTGTTAATGGGAAAAGCACACTAGGAAGTTCTTGTCTTGTGAGATGGGAGAGTGAACCGCGTCTCTTCAGATTTTAGAAGCCGGCATTACATAGTTTGCCTTAAGCATGCGCCAATAAAGAGGTACTGTAGATGTAATGTTGATCTTGTTAAGCTAGGATTACTTTTTTTTTACTACCAACAACCACTAAAGACTGGATAAGGACTGCCAGTTTTATTTCTCCATTCTTTTTTTCTTTTTTTTTTTGAGAAACACAGTACAAACGCAGACGCTCACATACACGCGCATACACTCACCCCTATGAACGCACACACGCACACCCTACCCCTATGAGCACCTCCGGAAGACCGAGCCGGCGGATTGGATCTTGAAATTGACGAAGTCACCACAGGCGCCTCGTTGTCGACGGGAACGTCGCCTCCCACTGAAAGAATATTCCGCCTTTATGAGACACACAGATGTCAAACCTGGGGTTTGAACTCTGGTGGGCTGGGGGTACAACCACCCTCCTAACCACCCAACCTCAGGTTGGTTCTCTTATTTCTCCATTCTTATTTATGTGTAGCTTCTTTTTAGGCATACTAGTTGATGCCCCACGCGGTGCAAGGGGTATTAGAAACAAATTATGGCACATTGGAAATGTTGAAATACCACATAATAGAAACGTAGCATAACCTAAAAGTAATAAAAAATATTATAAACTTGGATAATGTGGTAAAATAAAATAGTTTGCGAGGTTAATGGAAATAAGACTTGGACATAAATCAGAATAACTTGCATTGATTTAGAGCTACACTTTTGATTCGCAAAACATTGATACATTGCAGTGAAAATGCTAAAATCAGTTAGAAGCAACATAAGAACATATATTGTGTGTACCAAAATCTGCATTGTTGAATTATCTTTATACGCAAAGTCATGTGATCTTATTTACACTTATGTGGCTTATGCCTTGGCTGATTTTCACTGCAATGTGTAGGAGTGCTTAAGCAGTGCTGACGAGTACCAGGTTCGAGTTGGTGACTAGATCTATGGGGATTGACGTCAAGTGTTGCACATGAGTTGGCTATGGAGAATCTGCGACATTGTTTATGAGACAAATACGAATTTGACTCAAGATGACTCAAGGGTGACAATGAAATTTCTTCAAGTTATATAACTATCATGCAGATCGATGGTCGGTGTGTGATAGTATTGAACAGAAATTAAAAGAGATTATAGTTGCAGGTGGAATGACGTGAAGTCATGGAGTAGCAACGAAGCTCATGGCAGACATCTCGAGTCCATACTACATGGAGATTTAACACTTAGACAAACTCAAGGTGGTGTAGAATATTCGTCAAAGCGGAGTTTGTTGTGTTTGTGTCGAATATTAGTGTACGAGTTAGGTTACGTTAGAACTCTGAGTTATAATAGCTGTGAATAGGTTAAGTGTAGTGTGAGAGGTGCCACACAATAAAATTTACGCTAATTAAATTTCTATACTCCTAAATGATTTAATAGTGTACTTCTCAACATAGTTAATCAAATATGAAATGTTACCGATATTAAATGTATCATTCTATTTATTGCAATATACATTAATTATTCATTTACCTCTAAACAAATGTATATTCTAACAAAATGATATTATTTTGTAGGGTATATACATTGAAAAAGTTTTATATATCCTTATTTTTGCATCTACATTAATGTATAAATATCTTTAATAGTTTGGTATATATATAATTTTTTTGGGTATGTCCTACAAAATATCTTAAGAGCAGGATTTCTAGTGTAATCATTATGTAAGAAACTTTATGGAAACTAACGTTAACTTGATTGTCTACCGTTTTTTCGTGGTCGAGAAGTTTTCAATTATAATCCAATAATTAATGCACTATATATATTAGATATTAAAAGTTAATTGTCACCAACTATCATTAAAAATATTATGAATTCCCTAAATTTCTCCGTATGCACAACCTTTGGTATACACAAATTTTCATGTCACATTTTCAAAACATTGTGCATAATATTTAAAATAAAAATTTATTTTGGTAGTCCCCCACCATGCTCTTCTTCCTATGTATCGCCGGCTTCCGGCCATCTGAACTCCTAAATGTAATTAACACTTAAGATACACCAAAAAGTATAGAGCATTTTTTCGAAAAAAAAAAAAACAAGACTGGAGGCCCAGCTAGCTTATATATAGCCAGCAGATGGGGAAATAAGAGAAATCGCACGGCTACGAGACTGAAGAGAGATGGCGAGCTGCGTTCTCATCTTCAAACTCTTCAGTCTCATAGCAGAGGCCCTCCGCCTCCACCATCAACTCCTGGAACCGCGTCTTCCACGCCTCCTCCGCCGCCATCTCTCTCTCTTTCGCTGCGCTTCCGGTGCCGGCGTGCTGTGAAAAAGCCAGGCTGGCGCGGTGGGGCCCGCGGCCGTAACCGACTTTTTACCTCGCGCGCGGCCGAACCCAACGAAAAGTTACGCGCGGTTAAAAAAGTCTTTAAATCGCTGAGAGGGACACGCTGTCAGTGAGAGAGAGGAAATCGGTAAATTCCATATTGCTTCTCTCCGAACTCCGAAGCCACTGTAACAAATATATTCTGATAAATCCTTTTCTTCTCCCTGCCTCCCTCCACATTCCACGTCAGCACGCTCGCGAGGCAGGCAGAGGCAATGGCGGACGAGTGGCGGAAGCTGGCGCTGGCCGTGCGGGCCACCCTCCTCCAAGCCTCCGCCTCGCACGAAGCCACCAGGCTGATCGACCTCGCCACCATCAAGCTCATGGCGCAGCGGGAGGCGCTGCGCGCGAACCGCGCGGGCGTGGCCTTCCGCTACGTCGAGCTCGGCCCCGCCGGAGTCTCCCCCGCCTCGCTCCTAGAGGCCGCCCGCCGCGTCATCCAGCGCTGCAGCGTGTTCCACGGCCTGGCCGACAGCGCCCTCCCCCTCTGCCTCGACGGCCTGGGCCTCGTCCTCAGCGCGGAGGCGCTCCAGAGCTGGGCCACCCACAGCAGCGACGCGCTCAGGAACGCCGAAGAGGCGCAGGTGCGCCTCCGCAACGGCGTCTCGTTCGCCACGGCCGCCATCGACGCCGTCGGCGTGGCCACGCCGCTCCTCCCCGCGGGCGTCATCCTCCAGTGGGCCTGGTTGATCGCGGCCGAGCAGCTCCAGAACAAGGCCATCAAAGAAGTATGCCTCGCGCGCAACCACTTGCGGGAGATGCGGGCCGACATTTCTCGGCTGCTCATGGATGCCCGGAGTATTGCGCAACTTCTTGACTAAGCGATGGCGGCCGATCCAGGAAAACAACAAAGTCGATTCCTGTTTGTGCGACTTGATCGTTTCTGAATGCTGTATGATAATGAGTTTCAGCTTGTACGTGCATTCTACTGCAATTTGTGTGATTTCTGCTCTAGAATATCACTCATGTAATGTGGTTGGTTTGTTAGCTAGTACTCCAGTCTGTTGGCTCGGTCTCTTGCTGAATCCCATCTCGAATTTGCATGAGGTGATTATCTGCTGTGTCTGTACGTGTACATGTTTGGCCAAGCAAATGGCGCAGAATCACAAGTCCAGGGACGAGTTCGTCGAATTCCCCCAGAATGGCCGAAGAAGTGCATACTGACCAATGTACTATTTCACATTTTCCACACCTAATGTCTCTTTAACATCAGATAAGCACATATGTTTGCATGTTGTTTCCATTAGTTCTAGATTCATTCATCCTAGTGGCAATTAATATGAATCAGCGGGAGTACTATATATATTATTCGTACAGGGTAAAATACATCACAAATGTGTACATATTGAAGTACGAATCTTCTTCATCTCATCACATCCTCACACAATTTTAGAACAAAGAAAAAAAATATATATATACGAGTTTTAAAAATATTTCAAAATAATGTCTGATGTACCTAATGTATATATGTTCCACAAACGTGCAAAATACCAATTTCAAATACTTCATATTCTGAACTACGCAAAAATTAATAAAGTGTAGATCTGAGTAAGCATATTATCCAATCTTTAAATTTGTCGAATTTTTTCATTTTTGTGTAGCCCATGACATAATCAATTTTGCATTGGGATTTTATATGCATGTGAGTACATCGACTATGTCCAAGTTTGTCTTCAGAATATTTTTAAACTTACAATTATTATTATTTTTTGAAAATGAAGGGATCATTGGTGCTAAGGAGCCGTATGAGCCTTACCTTCGATATTTCATGTTTTATGGCCCTGTTATAGTTCAATGGTAGGGCAAGAACCGCCCTAGCAACACGCGCCAGCGACACCCTCTGACCGATGATGCTCCCACACAAAATATGCCATGCAAACACTAGTATGATGTCCTAAACCCGCCATGACCTTCTGATTTTTTGGCTGATCAAAATGTTTAAGCGCTATTGTATAGCAATAGATCTTTCTCCAGGAAATTGGGGCCACGGTAAAATACACAAAGGGACCTAAAATTTGGAAATTTATACAACTAATATAACCAAAGCATACTTGCACATCATTAATTTTTTTTCACTTTCTTGTTTTATTTTTTATTTTATCTTCTTGTTTTCTTTTCTTTCACATCAAGTACATGTACCTTTCTCCTGAAAACATTGTACTGGAAAGTCATGATCAGCTGTTCTGAAGCACAAACAATATTTATATCGGATTTGCTGGAAATCAGGCGCCTGATACTTAATAAGTTTAAGTCGAGCGCTTGGAGATTCGTATTTTGTGCTTGTAGATTCGTGCTCCAACTTTTGTATTGTTTGTGTGTGTTTGTGTTGTTGTTGGCCCGACGCGTAAGCGGCTAACTTGTTTTTTGCGGGCCTCGCGGAGTGGGCTTTGTGGAGTGGGCTCGCGAAGTGCGCTCGTGGTGACGGTTCCTATCTACAAGGCGTTTTTCTCTCTCCCATGGAACCATGATGACCCACAAGTATAGGGGGTGTATCGTAGTATCTTCGATAAGTAAGAATGTCGATCCCAATGAGGAGCAGAAGGTGTTGACAAGCAGTTTCGATGAAGGATTCACTGTAAATGCTCACAGACAAGTATTCGGGGGTTTTGATGTAACAGTTGAATAAAGTACGAGTATGTAAAGTGCGAGAGTGACAATTGCAGCGAGTGGCCCAATCCTTTTTAGCACAAAGGACAAGCCGGTTTGTTTACTTATAATGACCAAACGTTCTCGAGGACACACGGGATTTTAGTCTAATGCTTTCGCTACATACGGCTAATTAATCTTCATTGTTGTGATAAGTGTTGTGTGGATGAACCTATGCTAATGTACCGCCCTTCCTAGGACTAATACATACTTGTGATTATACCCCTTGCAAGCATCCGCAACTACAAGAAAGTAATTAAGAATAAATCTAACCACAGCCTTAAACTCTGAGATCCTGCGATCCCTCCCGCATCGATATACCAACGGGGGTTCAGGTTTCTGTCACTCCGGCAACCCCGCAATTAGCAAACGAATACAAGATGCATTCCCCTAGGCCCATAAATGGTGAAGTGTCATGTAGTCGACGTTCACATGACACCACTAGAAGAATAACACCACAACTTAAATATCACACCATTGAATATTACTCAACCATAGTTCACTACTAACATTTAGACTTCACCCATGTCCTCAAGAACTAAACGAACTACTCACGAGACATCATACGGAACATGATCAGAGGTGATATGATGATGAATAACAATCTGAACATAAACTTGGTTCAATGGTTTCACTCAATAGCATCAACAACAAGTAGAGATCGATACCGGGAGAGTTTCCCCTATCAAACAATCAAGATCAAACCCAAATTGCTACGGCGGTGACGATGTCCAGCGGTGATGACGGCGGTGATGATGGCGGAGATGATGATGATGGTGATGGTGATGATGTCCAGCTCGATGACGGTGACGATGGCGTCGATTTCCCCCTCCGGGAGGGAATTTCCCCGGCGGATTCCTGCCCGCCGGAGAGCTCTTTTCTCTCTGGTGTTCTCCGCCCCGCAGAGGCGGCTGTAACTCTTCGCGAGGTACCCCTTCTGGCTTAGGTTTTCGGGACGAAGGATTTCGCGAAGAAAAGGAGGCGAAAGGGGTCGTGGGCCCTCCACACCACGTGGCGGTGCGGCCAGGGCTTGGGCCGCGCCGCCCTAGGGTGTGGGCCCACCCTGGCTCCTCCTGGCTCCTCCTTCTCGGCTTCCTTCGTCATCTTGAAAAATAGGATTTTTGGTATAATTTTCTTCCACAGGTGATCTTCCGAAATATTGCTTTCCGACGGTGCTTTTTCCAAGCAGAATCCCGGCTCCGGTGCTTGATCCTCCAATAATGATGAAACATGCAAAATAGATGAAATAACATAAGTATTGTGTCCCAATATGAAATATATCAATGAATAACGAGCAAATTATGATATAAAATAGTGATGCAAATTGGACGTATCAACTCCCCCAAGCTTAGACTTCGCTTGTCCCCAAGCGAAACTGAACTCGATAGACATGACCACATGTTTATGGAGTGAAGAGTCGATAAATAAAATACGGACAAGAAGCATCATATTCATTCACACAGGACATTATAGTAAACAATCTCTTATAACTCATATTGAAACAAGTATAAGGTAATCACAAGTAAAGGTGCATAAGAAATCATCATTGGTGATGGCAAACTTCGTTCTTGGTCAGAGAACAATTAACGGATTATATTTATCTCATTGAGCAGCGCTCTCATACTAAAGTTTATAAGGCACAACTTGCATACTCAATCATAATGGTCCTCTCATGATCATTGATAACTTGCAAAGCTATATTCATTGTGGTGACCCGGCATACCACTGCATGGTGTAGTATGCAAGTCTGATATAACACCAATGAAACACCGTTCCACTAGTATTATATCGCTCAGAGTGGTACAACAGAAACATATGCGGGTCCAAGGCATGTCTATAGAATTACAACACCGAGTCTGTTACATAAGATCAGCACAACCTCCTACTTTACAATGAGGTAAATCTGCAAATAAACTCCAGAAGAACGACTCGTAGTCTAGTCTTAACACGAACTCTATTTGTAGAGTATTTAACTAGCTATAGAGGCTATGAATAGATTCTAGCTAAATAGGAGCTATGTTTAGGAAGCTAGTTCCCTTCTATGGCTAATCTAGGTTTTCTCCTTGTTGGATGTAGTATTTGACTCTTCTGACAGGGTCCTGTCCCTTGAAGTTGTTGTTGACTCCTCGGTCTTCGAGTTGCACTGAAGATCTTCCTTCGATGCCTCCATATCTAAGCGGGGGATTTAAGAGTGGGATGAGTACGAGCGTACTCAACAAGTTCATTATAGGAAAGAGGTGTTTAATGCACTAGCTACAGCATTAGACCAGAAAGTCTAATACCAATGCAAGTTTTCATAACCATTTCTTCAAAAGGTTGCTTTTATTCGAAGAACTATGTCCGTCAGCCTTCACCGGTTTACTAGAACTTCATGGAGCTCCTTTCCGGCAGCGTTCGCAGTTCCATATCCCGGAACAGGGAGTGACAGGTCACGGTTCTTTACACTCTGCAGAGGTGTGTTGCTTTACCCATAAGAGATCTTAACCTTGGTGCCAACCGAGTCTAGTTCTCGTCCACACTTCCTTTGGTGTGAGGCCCGGTATAAGGTCTAGCCAATCATGTTCCTCCGCTACCTCGAACACCCACCCTTTGTTGCATACCCCGACCCTGGGTCCTCGCCGGTCCCATTATTCCCACTCACGGGTGGACCCCGACCACGACGACGGTTTGGGATCGAACCAAACTCCTTCGCCGGTAGCCGCAACCCATCATAGACCGCAATACCGTGGGGACTTAAGGCCTCCCAGCCAACCGCTTGCACTTCGAGCGACAAGTGTCTACGGACTATGCCGTGGGGACTTAAGGCTTCCCCAGCCAACCGCTTGCCCCGACGGATACAAGTGTCTACGGTAAAGCGCATCCGTTGATGAACGAGAGGTGGAAACACTTTTGACTACTCCGTCCCACTCCGGATCTTATGGTTAACACGGGTATTACGGCACAAGAATCATCGGCGACATTTGTTGTTTAATCCTAGATGGATATAAACCCGTGCAATGGAACCTCCACCATATCAACACAATCCATGGTTCCATTGCCCACCACATAGTCATATTCATAGTTATGAAAGTAGTGGTTTTGATTTTTATGCAATAGTGATAACCATAGTACTTTGCAAGTAATTTGATAAAGATAATCAAATGACATGAGCAAGTGATGAACTTGCCTTTCTTGATCGCAAGATTATGCGGACAAGGTCTTCGATACGTAATAACTCCAAATTCTGAAATAGCATCATCGTCCGGTAAGGACGATGTTTAAAATATTGGCAAGGATGCAATAATGCATAAGTATGAGATGCAATCGCTCTAAGCGTGACCTAACCCCGATGATTTAGGATTAGTGAGTTATAATGATTAGTTCAAAGTGTGTAGCACTTTTTGAGGTGATTCACAAACAAGGTTTTTATTCAGGTTTGTGTTGCTTTAGAATCATAAGTAAGTGGTATAATGTAAAGTAACAGATCATACACACCAAAGATTAGTAGTAGTATAGTAAGTAAAGAGCGAGTTGTCAGTTTTAATACTATATGGCATGGTTATTGATTACTTGTTATATTCTTCAAAAGAATAACTTTTGAAGAACATGTAATTTGATAAAGAACAAGTATGGTAATTAGGGTTGTGGGTTGCTATAATTTATTCTGGTTCCAAGTAGTTTATGGAGTAAGTATAAGATGGATCACAACATAGTTGGATTCATTAGCAACTAGGCTTGAATGGTTTTACTTAAGTATAAGCAACTTAAGCAATTAGTTATACATGGTTGTTATCATGGTGGGTTCATCTTGTCTGGTGATAGCTAGGTAGGGTTTATAGGTCCTATAAGGCAGGGTTGATGGCTATTCTTTATTTTCTTCAAAAGAATAACTTTTGAAGAACATACTTCTTAAGTGATAAGAAGTATTGCGATTAGGGTTTATAGGTGCTATTAGATAGGGTTGATGAACACTCTCTATTTACTTCAAAAGAATAACTTTTGAAGAACATACTTCTTAAGTAATAAGAAATATTACAATTAAGGTTGAGGTTTCCTAGGTTTTACTGTTGGTTCTAATAAGTAAGGAATAATTGGCTCCTAAATAGGTTAGTTGATAAGTATCCAACACTAGTAGGGTTTAGTGGAATATGGTTAGGTAATGCTCAAGATTTGGCATAGTTGCTCCTGAGGTTCATCACGTTGATGTGATGCTAAATAGGAATGAATAGGAATGATAGTTTTGGGTAATAGGATCTAGGGTTTATACTTGGTTAACCCTACTTGATTATCTTGGTTTGTTGAGTTTACATAGATAGGATGCTGAGTTGTTAGTGTTAGGGTTCCTATATTTTATGTGAACTTGGTAAGCATTTAGCTGATAATTATGGGTCTATAACTACTAATGAAGTAACATGATCTCTTGTTAACTTGAGTTTAGGTTTTAAAATAATTTGGAGTTCACATGAAATAGTGGAGCTAGGATTCCTAGTGGAATTAGGGTTTTGGGTTTCACATACAATTATGAGGTTGTGTTCTTTATTCAATATGGAATTAGAGTTTCTTAATCACCATATAGTTATGAACTTGATAACTTCATTATAAAGTTGAAGTTATTAATAATTTTGAATTAAAAAGAATATTGAATTTGACCTATTCTTATTTTTAAAGAATTAATAATTAAGACAATTATTAATTAGGGTTTAAATTCCACTAGTTAAAGATTTAATAAAATAACAAATAAAGAAAATTAGTTTTCATGTTTTCTTTATTTGTTTACTGGTTTTTTATTTATTTCAGAACTTTTCTTGATTATTTAATTTTAATTGATTTTAGAATTAAAAGAAAATACTTAATTATTAAGTATAAAACAATTTAACTTTTTATTAAAACTAAAAATTTCATATTATATTTTTATTGGATAGATTTTTCTTTTCTAAGAATTTTGGTATATTATTTACGTTTTTCTGAGTTATAATGGATTTTATATGAATTTACAAAGTTGCAGTAATTATTGAATTGAATTTTAAACAAAAACTACTAAATGTACCCGAGCTACTATTACCTACAGACGCAGACAGGTGGGCCAGTGGCCACGTCAGTGCCACGGTGGCCACGAGGGGCAGTACTGCGGCCGACCGGCGGTCAGTTGCCGACGGCGGCGCCGATTTAGGCCACGGGAGGATGGCCGAACGGTTCCATTGGACGCGTATGGGCATGCTGAGGAAGATGGTGGTCTCGCCGCCAAGAAATGGTCACCGGAGGAACTCCGGCGAACCTTCCCGCGGTGGTGCTAACCGGCCAATTTGCTAGATGGAGCTACGGTGGATCAATTGAAGTAATTGAAGAACCTAAAGACGCGCGAGATCAACTCGAAGCCGAAGAACCGCTCGACGAAGCCCGGGATGGTCGGAGATGACGGCGAGGTCGAGTTTTCCGGCGAACCCGAGCGGAAGGGAACGGTCGATTTCGCCCGACCGAGCACGCCAATCCTCGATTCCTTCTACCGGAACAATCCTCACACTCACGCGCTTCTTATGAACTACCTATTGGTCCTTTGGGTGACCCCTACCGTCGGTGATGATCGGAGACGGGGCGACTAGGGTTTCGGTCATGGGCGAGTTTGGAGCGAGAGAGAAAGGGGAATTGAGGTGCTAGGGTTTCAGGGCGGCGGCGCGGAGATCTTTATAGACGGCTTGGGCGGCAGCGCGCATCTTGGCGTGGCCGGTGGCGGAGGAGACGCCACCGAGCTGCTTCCAGCAACGGGAGGTGGACGATGATCCTCCCCTTCGCGTGAAATGTCGTGAAGGGGTAAGTTGGGCCAGGCTGCTGGTGGGCTTGGTCTGTCGGGCTGATGCTGAGGGCTGCCGAGGTGGGCTGTTGGTGGGCTGCCACGGCCAGGTAAGCTAGGTAAGGTTTTTCTCCTATTTCTTATTTCTGGTTTCTTTTTATTTTATGTCTCTTTGTTTGAATTCAAACTCAAACTTTGTTTTGATTGCAGGTTTCTAACTATTAGAATCTCAATATGATTTGATGATGATAACCATTACATCATTTTGTTTGTTCAAAACAAATATTTGATGGTTGAGTAAACTGGTATTTTGTGAGGGTCATTCAAATTTAATATTAACATGAATTTATTTGTCTCCTTTATCTCCTTTTTACTTGGGTACCAAATCAATTTAAGTGATGTGAAATTTAGAACAAGTAGATGGTGAATATGTTATATTTTTCTAGTGCTTAACCATAATGATTACTCACATATAATTTAGTGATGGTTATGGTTTAAAGTAAGTGATAATGAGAATGGATTGAGTTTATGATTTTATGTGGATGATGATTCTTAGAGTTTAAGAAGAGTTGTGAGATGAACTCTATAATTATCAATCAAGCTTTGACTTAAATTATTTAGGATGGATCCTATATGAAAAGGTTTAGGGTTTTGGGAATACTTCACCATTTGAAGTATTAATTAGGAATGAGGCATGGCAGGGTTATGATCCAAAGTAATGCTTGGATTGGAATTCAAATATGGCCTAGGGTTTAGTTATGATCTCCCATGTGATGCACAACTATGTTTAAGATATGGTATCAGCTTTGATCATGTTTTAGTGGCTAAGGTTATCCTCCTCACTTAGGTAGAATTATTATATCAAGGCAATGCTAGGTTTATCTCAAGTGTTTGAATAGGAAAGGTTTAAATACAATAGCATTATTGCACAAGGCAGGAGTATTGGTCTAGATTGACTACTATTGATATGTTTATCATTTCATGTGAAGAATGAGATCTATGGATCACACATATAGGTTTAACTTATCATCTCAATTTATAAGGTAAGATCATGCATTAGACATGATCCACTTATTCCTCACTAGCCTCTCTTCTTTAATACTTCTCTCAACACACTCACTTAGATTCTTAGGGTTTATGATCCTCACTCAATTTATAATGATCAAGGTTTGACTTCCTAATAAGGTATCTCTCATGATCTAAATTTCTCACTTCTAAGATCAAGTATTGTCTTGATCACCTAGAGTGTAGTACTTCCATTTTATTTTCCTGGATTGTCCTACTATGGTTGTCTCAATAGATTAAATCCCAGGAGAATTCCTGAGGTAATTACTTAGAGTTCTCTCAAGGATTGATGGTTTAACCACTTGAATAAATAATAGGTCTCTCCCTTGAATCCAAGTGTTTCCTCAACTAACTTGAGGGTAACACCATAGCTTGAGTTCTCTCATACAGGAATAGTTATTCTAGGGTTTATGGTATACTCCTAATATTTATTTAGGTAGCTGAGCTAGAGATTCAATTGTCTAACTTTGTTGGAGTAATCTCTTCCTTACTTTATCAATTCATGGATATACTCTTGTTCCCTTGTATATTAGGTTATCTCACCCCTCCAAGGTGAAATGGTTTAAATACATGGATGCATATCCAAGGTTTAGTTCAAGGTTTATCATTGATCCTCAAATAGTAACATAGAACTCTCACTTCTCTGGGTTTGATGTATAATAATTTGAAAATAGAGGAGAATATATATTTCTTAGTTGGAACTCCTTGTCTTGCTTCCAAGATTAAAGTAGAATGAATACCATGAGGTTCATGGTAGGATTATAGATTAGTTTGAGACATGGAGAAGATAAGTGAAGGATAGTTTCTCCAATTATTGTTGCTTGATTTCCAATTGAATGAATGTTCATATGTTATGACAAGGATTACCATATTCTAATCTTTTATAAGATCAAGAAATTGATCATTAAGTAAAGTGTTGTTGTGTTGATTTTAATTCCATTTGATCTAACCCCTTAGATCAAATTATCTCTACCCAAAACAATGTTTTAACAAAGTCACATTGAGGTTTATAGCGCTTGACTTGATGAGCTACTTCAATTCCACCAAGGTCAAGTGAAACTTCATTTACTGTGACTGTTTTACTTTAAAGCGCGAAAATTCCCCGGATTTTCTATGCATGAATGCAATGCACACATCTGTTTCCTCTATTTTTTGTAACCCCAATACCTGGGATATTACAGTCTCTACCCCTTAAACTAAACTTCGTCCTCGAAGTTTGATATCTCTCACGTTTCGAAGTGTGGATCCGACTTGTGCGGACTACGACTTTTCTCGAACTCCGTATTGATCTTATTGGATATAATTGAATATATCCCTTGTCCAGATTCTTCCTGGAATCCATTACTCGTTTGACATCGAACAACTATTACTTCCTTTACTTTCATGATTTCCTCCAATATTATAAGCTTGTTTCCTTTCTCATTGATTATTCAATGATTGGGACTTCTTCTTGTCCTATTAGTCTTAATTGAGGACTGATTGGAAAACATTCTCCTATTTGATAAAATAGGTCTTTGTTTTCCCTAACTACCAAAATTGCAGTAATGGTGCTTAATAAGGTACTAACCATGGAAATGGTTGTGATGGTTTATTTTCCTAAGAATGGATTAGACTCATTTAGTCCATCCAATCATGGTTTATAGTTGATACCTATAACTATTTTTGGTTTATTTAGGTTCCATGAAAGGAATCATTCCATTAGTCTTAGCTTTTGGTATGGTCAAATCTCTTCGATCTTTGACCTCCTTGAGCTATATTTGGTCTCCGATATTTCCTTCGTCCTACTTCTTTATCTTGGACTTATTTGAGCTTAAGTACTTCGAGTAGATATTACTCACTTGATCAAGTTATAATCCACTTCTTACGTCCTCGAGGTATGAACCTCGGCTTCTGGTCTGACCTCCTTCTGAAGGTATTGTTCAATAATCTTATGAAAATAAGATCGAACTTCCTCTCAGTTCAGACCTTCTTCTTCTATTATGCTCAAAGTACTGAGTTATTGTATATCCAACTCCATCTTTACTCTACCCCTTAGAGTTTTCTTATGGTCTTCAACTCCTTTTCTTCCAACCATGGGATTGATGGTTGGAATATTGGTCTAAGTATAGCTTATGGTTTGTACTCTTCTAGGTCTGGTGAAGAATATCTGTGGTGCATCCACTCAATCGTGGACATCCAATGTGAATCCTTCGACTAATTGTTTATAGGTCATTGTTATTTGGCTAATAAGGTTTTATTTGTTCACAAAATTTTGTTACCAATAATTAAATCGTGGACTATTTGTATTACCAGCTGATACCAGCTGTGGTTATTATACTAACTGTAGCTATTTGATATCTAAAAATGGATTCTATTATAGGTTCTGGTCCACTGAACGAGACATCTTCTACTTTATCTCGCAGTATTGATCCTATACCAATTGTGGTCTTCTGATATCCACTATGGTCTTTTTATATCTGCTCTGGTTTCATAGGTCATCTTCCTTTATTCGAGGGTTTATTGTTGCAAGAAAACCACTAGCTGACACTATGAATATAGCATCCCACGTGATCTTCCTTTATTCGAGGGTTTATTGTTGCAAGAAAACCACTAGCTGACACTATGAATATAGCATCCCACGTGATTTCCCATGCATTCCATCTTCTATGTTGACTATGGATCTGCTTCAGCTTCACCATAATCATTATATTTCTCATCTTCATGCTTCTTTCGTACTAAAGTACTCCTCCGTTGAGGTAAGCATGAGTTTCGGATGGTACTTCCTTCAGAGTATTGTGGTTACTTCCCACAACTTTACTTCCTTTTTCTGATCAACCTTCATCTTGTCTTCGAATCTTCGAATTCGTCACTTCCTCACACGAATACCATTACCCTCTAGATCTATAGCATCAAGTAAGAACTTGATATTGCAACATGCATTTGCATATCAAAGTCAAACTTCATGTATGGATCTAGTCAAACAGCGAAAATTCAATAAAATCCAAGAAGATTCAGCTTTGTGCTTATAATACACATCATCATAAGCCTGAATATGATTGTTGAGTAAGACATCTCTAAACATCAGGCTCTGATGTGTAGTATAAAACACCACATAATACAAGTTTATATCGTGATACTTAGCACAATTAGGTGGATTTCTATTATTTGTATCAACATTTATCTTAATTGCACATTTGCAACAAGATAAACTTGAAACAAAGTGGCCTGGAATAGTTGAAATTAATCTAGTTTTCTTTGGAAGTACTGACAAATAGTATACCATATATTCGTGCTATTGAGAACTACTTCCTAAGATATAATTAGTTCTACCATGTCTACTCTGAATACCTAACTATTAGGTTATAGCTCCTATACTTCCAAGTGTTTCTACCATAAACATGTGGTTGTGATGTGCTTGGCACACTTCCCATATTTTTGGAATATAATTATTACACTATTGTTTTGCACTAGGCTTCTTATTGTACTCCTCTTAATTAATTATGAGGTTCTAGTCCATCACATAATGATTCTCAGGTGAATCATATATGATTTCTGCCTCTACCATGTAAGTAAGCATATTTTATTCCTATCTCTCTTCCTTATTTCCCATGATTGACTCATCATGGTCTATACTACTCATTTCACTTGTTTGTATCACTTACTATCAGTTGTTTCACAAGTCTAGATAGTTTTACTTACTCATTATTTAACTTGGTCTACATCTTCTATTAGGATATCTTAATTATCTTCATTAATTGATATAACTCCTATTACCAGTCTGGATAACTCTTACTTAATCATAACATATGTTGGTACACATCTTCCACTAGGATATCTTCCTTATGGTTGTATCCTCTCTTTGGACTACCATGTATTGTATACCAATTGTGGTCTACTCATAATTATTTTAGGGTCTTAAGAGTATGCTACATACTTGAGATTAGCTAGCTAACATTACTTAGGAATTATAGGTAATAAAGGTTGACTCAAGTGTGTCAGGATTATTCTCAAGTGAATATCCATCTCAAGTCATAAGAAGTATTTGGGTTTAACTAAGATGACTTCCTATAGACACTACCAATCCTATAGGTCTCCTTTAAAGGGTTTTAATCCTAAGGTCAAAGCATTTGCTCTGATACCAACTGTGGTGACCCGGCATACCACTGCATGGTGTAGTATGCAAGTCCGATATAACACCAATGAAACACCGTTCCACTAGTATTATATCGCTCGAGTGGTACAACGAAACATATGCGGGTCCAAGGCATGTCTATAGAATTACAACACCGAGTCTCGTTACATAAGATCAGCACAACCTCCTACTTTACAATGAGGTAAATCCGCAAATAAACTCCAGAAGAACGACTCGTAGTCTAGTCTTAACACGAACTCTATTTGTAGAGTATTTAACTAGCTATAGAGGCTATGAATAGATTCTAGCTAAATAGGAGCTATGTTTAGGAAGCTAGTTCCCTTCTATGGCTAATCTAGGTTTTCTCCTTGTTGGATGTAGAATTTGACTCTTCTGACAGGGTCCTGTCCCTTGAAGTTGTTGTTGACTCCTCGGTCTTCGAGTTGCACTGAAGATCTTCCTTCGATGCCTCCATATCTAAGCAGGGGATTTAAGAGTGGGATGAGTACGAGCGTACTCAACAAGTTCATTATAGGAAAGAGGTGTTTAATGCACTAGCTACAGCATTAGACCGAGAAAGTCTAATACCAATGCAAGTTTTCATAACCATTTCTTCAAAAGGTTGCTTTTATTCAGAAGAACTATGTCCGTCAGCCTTCACCGGTTTACTAGAACTTCATGGAGCTCCTTTCCGGCGGCGTTCGCAGTTCCATATCCCGGAACAGGGAGTGACAGGTCACGGTTCTTTACACTCTGCGGAGGTGTGTTGCTTTACCCATAAGAGATCTTAACCTTGGTGCCAACCGAGTCTAGTTCTCGTCCACACTTCCTTTGGTGTGAGGCCCGGTATAAGGTCTAGCCAATCATGTTCCTCCGCTACCTCGAACACCCACCCTTTGTTGCATACCCCGACCCCGGGTCCTCGCCGGTCCCATTATTCCCACTCACGGGTGGACCCCGACCACGACGACGGTTTGGGATCGAACCAAACTCCTTCGCCGGTAGCTGCAACCCATCATAGACCGCAATACCGTGGGGACTTAAGGCCTCCCCAGCCAACCGCTTGCACTTCGAGCGACAAGTGTCTACGGACTATGCCGTGGGGACTTAAGGCTTCCCCAGCCAACCGCTTGCCCCGACGGATACAAGTGTCTACGGTAAAGCGCATCCGTTGATGAACGAGAGGTGGAAACACTTTTGACTACTCCGTCCCACTCCGGATCTTATGGTTAACACGGGTATTACGGCACAAGAATCATCGGCGACATTTGTTGTTTAATCCTAGATGGATATAAACCCGTGCAATGGAACCTCCACCATATCAACACAATCCATGGTTCCATTGCCCACCACATAGTCATATTCATAGTTATGAAAGTAGTGGTTTTGATTTTTATGCAATAGTGATAACCATAGTACTTTGCAAGTAATTTGATAAAGATAATCAAATGACATGAGCAAGTGATGAACTTGCCTTTCTTGACTGCAAGATTATGCAGACAAGGTCTTCGATACGTAATAACTCCAAATTCTGAAATAGCATCATCGTCCGGTAAGGACGATGTTTAAAATATTGGCAAGGATGCAATAATGCATAAGTATGAGATGCAATCGCTCTAAGCGTGACCTAACCCCGATGATTTAGGATTAGTGAGTTATAATGATTAGTTCAAAGTGTGTAGCACTTTTTGAGGTGATTCACAAACAAGGTTTTTATTCAGGTTTGTGTTGCTTTAGAATCATAAGTAAGTGGTATAATGTAAAGTAACGATCATACACACCAAAGATTAGTAGTAGTATAGTAAGTAAAGAGCAGTTGTCAGTTTTAATACTATATGGCATGGTTATTGATTACTTGTTATATTCTTCAAAAGAATAACTTTTGAAGAACATGTAATTTGATAAAGAACAAGTATGGTAATTAGGGTTGTGGGTTGCTATAATTTATTCTGGTTCCAAGTAGTTTATGGAGTAAGTATAAGATGGATCACAACATAGTTGGATTCATTAGCAACTAGGCTTGAATGGTTTTACTTAAGTATAAGCAACTTAAGCAATTAGTTATACATGGTTGTTATCATGGTGGGTTCATCTTGTTGGTGATAGCTAGGTAGGGTTTATAGGTCCTATAAGGCGGGGTTGATGGCTATTCTTTATTTTCTTCAAAAGAATAACTTTTGAAGAACATACTTCTTAAGTGATAAGAAGTATTGCGATTAGGGTTTATAGGTGCTATTAGATAGGGTTGATGAACACTCTCTATTTACTTCAAAAGAATAACTTTTGAAGAACATACTTCTTAAGTAATAAGAAATATTACAATTAAGGTTGAGGTTTCCTAGGTTTTACTGTTGGTTCTAATAAGTAAGGAATAATTGGCTCCTAAATAGGTTAGTTGATAAGTATCCAACACTAGTAGGGTTTAGTGGAATATGGTTAGGTAATGCTCAAGATTTGGCATAGTTGCTCCCGAGGTTCATCACATTGGTGTGATACTAAATAGGAATGAATAAAGATGATGGCTTTGGTAATAGGATCTAGGTTTTATACTTGGTTAACCCTACTTGATTATCTTGGTTTGTTGAGTTTACATAGATAGGATGCTTGAGTTGTTAGTGTTAGGGTTCCTATATTTTATGTGAACTTGGTAAGCATTTAGCTGATAATTATGGGTCTATAACTACTAATGAAGTAACATGATCTCTTGTTAACTTGAGTTTAGGTTTTAAAATAATTTGGAGTTCACATGAAATAGTGGAGCTAGGATTCCTAGTGGAATTAGGGTTTTGGGTTTCACATACAATTATGAGGTTGTGTTCTTTATTCAATATGGAATTAGAGTTTCTTAATCACCATATAGTTATGAACTTGATAACTTCATTATAAAGTTGAAGTTATTAATAATTTTGAATTAAAAAGAATATTGAATTTGACCTATTCTTATTTTTAAAGAATTAATAATTAAGACAATTATTAATTAGGGTTTAAATTCCACTAGTTAAAGATTTAATAAAATAACAAATAAAGAAAATTAGTTTTCATGTTTTCTTTATTTGTTTACTGGTTTTTTATTTATTTCAGAACTTTTCTTGATTATTTAATTTTAATTGATTTTAGAATTAAAAGAAAATACTTAATTATTAAGTATAAAACAATTTAACTTTTTATTAAAACTAAAAATTTCATATTATATTTTTATTGGATAGATTTTTCTTTTCTAAGAATTTTGGTATATTATTTACGTTTTTCTGAGTTATAATGGATTTTATATGAATTTACAAAGTTGCGGTAATTATTGAATTGAATTTTAAACAAAAACTACTAAATGTACCCGAGCTACTATTACCTACGGACGCGAGACAGGTGGGCCGGTGGCCACGTCGGTGCCACGGTGGCCACGAGGGGCGATCTTGCGGCCGACCGGCGGTCGGTTGCCGACGGCGGCGCCGATTTAGGCCACGGGAGGATGGCCGAACGGTTCCATTGGACGCGTATGGGCATGCCGAGGAAGATGGTGGTCTCGCCGCCAAGAAATGGTCACCGGAGGAACTCCGGCGAACCTTCCCGCGGTGGTGCTAACCGGCCAATTTGCTAGATGGAGCTACGGTGGATCAATTGAAGTAATTGAAGAACCTAAAGACGCGCGAGATCAACCTGAAGCTGAAGAACTGCTCGACGAAGCCCGGGATGGTCGGAGATGACGGCGAGGTCGAGTTTTCCGGCGAACCTGAGCGGAAGGGAACGGTCGATTTCGCCCGACTGAGCACGCCAATCCTCGATTCCTTCTACCAGAACAATCCTCACACTCACGCGCTTCTTATGAACTACCTATTGGTCCTTTGGGTGACCCCTACCGTCGGTGATGATCGGAGACGGGGCGACTAGGGTTTCGGTCATGGGCGAGTTTGGAGCGAGAGAAAGGGGAATTGAGGTGCTAGGGTTTCGGGCGGCGGCGCGGAGATCTTTATAGACGGCTTGGGCGGCAGCGCGCATCTTGGCGTGGCCGGTGGCGGAGGAGACGCCACCGAGCTGCTTCCAGCAACGGGAGGTGGACGATGATCCTCCCCTTCGCGTGAAATGTCGTGAAGGGGTAAGTTGGGCCAGGCTGCTGGTGGGCTTGGTCTGCTGGGCTGATGCTGAGGGCTGCCGAGGTGGGCTGTTGGTGGGCTGCCACGGCCAGGTAAGCTAGGTAAGGTTTTTCTCCTATTTCTTATTTCTGGTTTCTTTTTATTTTATGTCTCTTTGTTTGAATTCAAACTCAAACTTTGTTTTGATTGCAGGTTTCTAACTATTAGAATCTCAATATGATTTGATGATGATAACCATTACATCATTTTGTTTGTTCAAAACAAATATTTGATGGTTGAGTAAACTGGTATTTTGTGAGGGTCATTCAAATTTAATATTAACATGAATTTATTTGTCTCCTTTATCTCCTTTTTACTTGGGTACCAAATCAATTTAAGTGATGTGAAATTTAGAACAAGTAGATGGTGAATATGTTATATTTTTCTAGTGCTTAACCATAATGATTACTCACATATAATTTAGTGATGGTTATGGTTTAAAGTAAGTGATAATGAGAATGGATTGAGTTTATGATTTTATGTGGATGATGATTCTTAGAGTTTAAGAAGAGTTGTGAGATGAACTCTATAATTATCAATCAAGCTTTGACTTAAATTATTTAGGATGGATCCTATATGAAAAGGTTTAGGGTTTTGGGAATACTTCACCATTTGAAGTATTAATTAGGAATGAGGCATGGCGGGGTTATGATCCAAAGTAATGCTTGGATTGGAATTCAAATATGGCCTAGGGTTTAGTTATGATCTCCCATGTGATGCACAACTATGTTTAAGATATGGTATCAGCTTTGATCATGTTTTAGTGGCTAAGGTTATCCTCCTCACTTAGGTAGAATTATTATATCAAGGCAATGCTAGGTTTATCTCAAGTGTTTGAATAGGAAAGGTTTAAATACAATAGCATTATTGCACAAGGCAGGAGTATTGGTCTAGATTGACTACTATTGATATGTTTATCATTTCATGTGAAGAATGAGATCTATGGATCACACATATAGGTTTAACTTATCATCTCAATTTATAAGGTAAGATCATGCATTAGACATGATCCACTTATTCCTCACTAGCCTCTCTTCTTTAATACTTCTCTCAACACACTCACTTAGATTCTTAGGGTTTATGATCCTCACTCAATTTATAATGATCAAGGTTTGACTTCCTAATAAGGTATCTCTCATGATCTAAATTTCTCACTTCTAAGATCAAGTATTGTCTTGATCACCTAGAGTGTAGTACTTCCATTTTATTTTCCTGGATTGTCCTACTATGGTTGTCTCAATAGATTAAATCCCAGGAGAATTCCTGAGGTAATTACTTAGAGTTCTCTCAAGGATTGATGGTTTAACCACTTGAATAAATAATAGGTCTCTCCCTTGAATCCAAGTGTTTCCTCAACTAACTTGAGGGTAACACCATAGCTTGAGTTCTCTCATACAGGAATAGTTATTCTAGGGTTTATGGTATACTCCTAATATTTATTTAGGTAGCTGAGCTAGAGATTCAATTGTCTAACTTTGTTGGAGTAATCTCTTCCTTACTTTATCAATTCATGGATATACTCTTGTTCCCTTGTATATTAGGTTATCTCACCCTCCAAGGTGAAATGGTTTAAATACATGGATGCATATCCAAGGTTTAGTTCAAGGTTTATCATTGATCCTCAAATAGTAACATAGAACTCTCACTTCTCTGGGTTTGATGTATAATAATTTGAAAATAGAGGAGAATATATATTTCTTAGTTGGAACTCCTTGTCTTGCTTCCAAGATTAAAGTAGAATGAATACCATGAGGTTCATGGTAGGATTATAGATTAGTTTGAGACATGGAGAAGATAAGTGAAGGATAGTTTCTCCAATTATTGTTGCTTGATTTCCAATTGAATGAATGTTCATATGTTATGACAAGGATTACCATATTCTAATCTTTTATAAGATCAAGAAATTGATCATTAAGTAAAGTGTTGTTGTGTTGATTTTAATTCCATTTGATCTAACCCCTTAGATCAAATTATCTCTACCCAAAACAATGTTTTAACAAAGTC